>NW_006791731.1:899072-902160 GCF_000442215.2 Lipotes vexillifer
CTTGGGGTATCTTCCCGGACCTGGGCACGAACCTGTGTCCCCTGCATCGGCAGGCGGACTCTCAACCACTGTACCACCAGGGAAGCCCTGTATTTAATTTTTGATAGTTTGATTAATATGTGTCTTGGTGTGTTTCTCCTTGGATTTATCCTGTATGGGACTCTCTGAGCTTGTGGACTTGATTGACTATTTCCTTTCCCATGTTAGGGTAGTTTTTGACTGTAATCTCTTCAATTATTTTCTCAGACCCTTTCTTTTTCTCGTCTTCTTCTGGGACCCCTAAAATTCGAATGTAGTTGCATTTCATGTTGTCCAAGAGGTCTCTGAGACTGTTCTCAATTCTTTTCATTCTTTTTTCTTTATTCTGCTCCGTGGTGGTTATTTCCACCATTTTATCTTCTAGGTCACTTATCCATTCTTCTGCCTCAGTTTTTCTGCTATTGATTCCTTCCAGAGAATTTTTCATTTCATTTATTGTGTTGTTCATCATTGTTTGTTTGCTCTTTAGTTCTTCTATGTCCTTGTGTCTTGTATTTTCTCCATTCTTTTTCCAAGATTTTGGATCTTTACTATCATTACTCTGAATTCTTTTTCAGGTAGACTGCCTATTTCCGCTTCATTTGTCTGGTCTGGTGGATTTTTACCTTGCTCCTTCATCTGATGCATATTTCTCTGTCTTCTCATTTTGCTTAACTTACTGTGTTTGGGGTCTCCTTTTCACAGGCCAGGTTCATAGTTCCCATTGTTTTTGGTGTCTTCCCCCAGTGTGTAATGTTGGGTAGTGGCTTTTTTTGTTTTTCTTGGGGGGGGGGGGGGGGGGCGTGGCCTCGGGTGGGGAGGGGCTTCCCCTTGACGCGCGCTTCCGCAGAGGACCCGGGGCCACGGAGCAGCCCTTCGGAGAGCTGGGGTGATGCCCCGCTCGGCCGCGTTAGCGTCATCCAGTTCCTGGAGGCCCCCGTGGGCGACGAGGACGCAGAGGAAGCTGCTGCTGAGAAACGGGTATGGGGGGGTGGGGTCCCCGGGGGGCTCCCTCCTCCCCACCCCTGCCTGACCCCGGCCCCGCCCCGCCCCTCACCCCTGTGCCCACTGCAGGGCCTGCAGCGTCGGGCTACGCCTCACCCCAGCGAGCTCAAAGTGATGAAGAGGGGTGTAGAGCGTCGAAGCGAAGCCGCCTCCTGCAGGCCCGACTCCGCACAGCACTCACCCTCACCCCCGCCCTCGGAGGAGGTGCCTGGGGGGACCCGCGGGGCGTGGGAGGGATGCCCGCCTTACAGGCTCTCCTGCTCGGGAGCCCCAGGCTGGGTGCAGGGTTCCGGGGCCCTGTGTGGGCATGGGGAACCGGCCAGGAGAGGCGCCAGGTTGCAGTGGTGGGGCTCAGGGCCAAGCGCCCACACCTTTCCGCAGAGCAGGCCGCCTCCACCGAGGGCTGCCGGGCAGACACGGGGGTCGTGTGGCCTGGACGTGCGGGCAGCTACATGAAAAGAGCCAGAAGCAGCTGGGTCCTTGGCAGAGGGAACTGAGTAGTGGACCCATTCCCTGTGGCGTTTTTCTTGGGCGCTTACGTTGTCAGCTTCTGTGAAGGGGGCTAGGGCAAGAACCAGGCAGGCCCAACTCTACTCATTCAGGAGCTTTGACAGCAGGGCTAGGGGAAGCTTTAGGGCCCCTGGGGTACAGCAGGGCATCTGGTGCCTGGGGGACAAGTGGCAGGGCCTGTGTCTGTGACACAGAGCCTTCCACCTTGGGAAGCTGCCACAGCTTATCTGCAGAGGCGTGCTCACTTTGGGGTGCCTGTCCTTCCCCGTGCTGGTGTTATCTTGGGTACTTGAAAGACCTTTTGGGGTCTGCAACACAGAGCAGTGGTTTTGTGTGCCCGTAGCTGTTTGGTGGCGTGTGGCTTCCCTGGGGGTGGGACAGTGGGCACCCCAGAGGGCTGAGCACAGATTTCACTCCCTGCAGGGAAGGGGCAGCTGGGAGGGGGGAGCCCACGAGGTGCTGTGGTCAGGCAGCAGGGAGCCCCAGGGTGGGTGGCCTGCAGTGTGGGGTTCCCCGATAGGTGGCCTGACCCACCACCTGACCCCGCCACAGGAGAAGAGGCTGAGCACCGAGTCTGGCCTGAGTGCGGACTCGCACCTGTCTGCCAGCACAGCCTCCCAGGGTGAGCCCGAGGGATGGGTGGTGTGGTGGGGCCGAGCCAGCTGGAATCCACGCCAACCTCCCAGGAGGAAGTCACAGAGGAGATCTATGAGGAGGTGAGACTGGCCTTGGAGGCTGCTTGTCCAGGGGTGGGCCTGCCTCCCCCTGCCCCTCCTCCTTCCCAAGCAGGTTGCTGTCAGGACCAGTCAAGGTACAGGTGGGCCCCGCAGGTGTGTTCTTTCCTATGTGGAGCCCAGCAGGAGCCTTGCTGCCCCAGGCAGGGGCGAGGGCCTGGGGGTGAGGGCCTCCACCCCATGGCCAGGTTTGGCATGGGCCCTGCCCTCCCATATCCGTCACGGCCTCACATCCCCCTTTTGGGTTGCTCCCAGACCCCCCAGGGACCTTTGTCGTGGCCCTGACGGGCACCCCAGCGTCAGGCTGCTGAGAGCACAGCACACGGGGTGGGCAGAGCCTCCTGGACCCCCGATCCCCATCCTTCTCTGATCCGAGCGGCGGGGAGCCTCTCAGAGCCCCTGTCTGCTGCCACCTTCCCTGGGCCCCTGAGTGGGGGTGGGCCAGACCGACGTCCTCTCGCTCGGCCTCTCGCAGCCCACGGTGCGCTTCGCGGAGGACACGCTGCTCCTGCCCAGGGAGGATGGCGAGAGCGAGGCGGGGCAGCTGGAGGCCCCCTGGCCCGTGCCGGGTGAGAGGCAGCGGCTCATCCGCAAGGACACGCCCCACTACAAGAAGCACTTCAAGATCTCCAAGCTGCCCCAGCCTGAGGTCGTTGTGGCCCTGCTGCAAGGGACACAGCCAGATAGTGAGGGCCCAGTAGGGTCTGGGGGCTGGCAGAACGGCCCCCACGTGCCCTGGGCTCCTCGAGCCGAGGAGGAGGAGGAGGAGGAGGAGGAGGAGGAAGCCGAGGAGGCGGCGGCGGCGGTGGGGGGGGGGGGGG
>NW_006791731.1:902581-906251 GCF_000442215.2 Lipotes vexillifer
GAGGAGGAGGAGGAGGAGGAGGAGGAGGAAGCCGAGGAGGCGGCGGCGGCGGTGGCAGCGGCAGGAGCCGAGGAGGCTGGCGAGGAGGGGGAGAGCGAGGGAGCTGTGGCTTCTGCACCCTCTGTCAAGGTGGGTCTGACCCCACGCGCCAGCCCAGGCCAGGCCGGCCAGGCCCCTCGGTCCGCGCTGGCGGGACCTCAGGTGACGCTTGAGGTCCGTGTCTTGAAACCAGTTGCTGAGGGGGGTGCCTGTCCCCACCCGCCCGCCCTCCTCCCCAGGCTGGCTGCTGACTCCACCCAGAGCTCCCTGCTGGCCTTGCAGCCCCATCCCAGGGCTCGGGCGGCCACTCTTCTCTGCCCGGGCTCCTCTGCCTTCCCTGGCTCTCCTGAGGGCTGGCCTTCAGGCCGGCCGTGGGGCCCTCACCCGCTTCCTTGCCCTGGTCTTCAGGTGCCTCTCACGGGGCCCCTGGTGTCCGGTCTCCTCCGTGGGCTGCCCCGCTGCCACAGTGCCCCTGCGTTTGCATCGTCAGTGATTCTGCCCTGAGCACGGCGGCATGATGCCGTGATAGCTGAGAGGGCCTTGGACAGTCAAAGCCTGGACAGCCAGGCCTAGGCTCAGCCCGTGGTTGGGCCCCCCTGTGACCCCGTTTGGCAGGTTGGCAGAAGCAGCCAGGCCTCCAGACTGGAGGGGACCCCGTGCCTGGGGGCAGCGCCAGGCACAGGCACAGGCACAGGCAGGAAGGGCCTGGCACTCAGGCTGTGGGAGCTTGGTGTGGTCTTTTCTCTCTTTCCTGCTCGAGGTGGGGCCGGGCAAGGCGGTGGCGGGGCTGGGCGTAGCTGACCTGCATGCCCTTGCTGGTCCTGTCCTGACAGGGGGTGTCGTTTGACCAGGCCAATAACCTGCTGATAGAGCCCGCTCGCATTGAGGAGGAAGAGGTCTGTACTCGCTTGTCGCCCTGTGCTCTGTACCCCAGGCTGCTGCTACTCGCTTGCCGCCCTGTGCTCTGTACCCCGGGCTGCCGCTGGCCTCGCTTCCCGGGCTGCGGGCACTGCGTCTCCTTCCCCCGCTCCTGCATAGGCCTCCTCCTGCCACCTCAGAGCCGGGGCCTGGGGTGCCTGACGGCCCTCTGGCACAGATGTGGGGGAGACAGGGTGCTGGCCTCCAGGTGAGGGTGGCCAATCTCGGGGGGGTGCTGGGCGTTCCCCACCTCCCTGCCTGTGGCACCCCGGCCCAGGCACCATAGGGCAGCCTCGTCACTCTCAGGCGAGGGCTCTCTCCGGGTGGTACTCCCTCAATCCCGGCATTACCCGCCCCGTCCAGCTTCTCTGTGGCCCGAGCCAGCCCTGGGAGAGGTGGTCCGTGGCCGGGGGGCCTGGGCCCTCCCCGCCTCCCGCTGAGTCCACCGGCAGCCCCGCTCCCTCGGCCGTTCTTGGACACCGTATGTGTCTTCTGCTTGCAGCTGACGCTCACCATCGTGCGGCAGACGGGAGGCCTGGGCATCAGCATCGCGGGCGGCAAGGGCTCCACCCCGTACAAGGGCGACGATGAGGTGAGGAGCCACTGCTGCCCTGCCCACTCCGTCCTGCTTGCGCCGCTTGGTGGCCCTGAGGACTGTGGGGTCCCCGTCCCCCAGAGAATGAACAGGGACCCGGAGGTCGGGGCTGCCCCGCCTGCCTGCGGTCTTCTTCAGCCTCGCCTTCCTTCGCTAGTTGCCGCTGTGCTGGGCATGGGGTCAAAATTCTCTGGAAGCTTTTGACCGGCACTTTCTCGCTCCCTGACACCCGGGACCTCGCGACGGCCCGCGCCCAGCCCCACTGACCACCCCAGTCCCACTTCTGCTTTTCCCGCACCCTTGGGCGTCTCTGCAGCCCCAACTTGGGGGCCTCTGGGCCTCGCAAAGCTGCCAAGGGCCCCTTCCCCAGAAGGGCAGGGTGGAGGGCCCTCCGTTGCCTCTGCCTACGCTCTCGGGCTCAGTTCTTGTCTATCCTCCAGGGCATATTCATCTCCCGGGTATCTGAGGAGGGCCCTGCGGCTCAGGCTGGGGTCCGAGTAGGTGACAAGCTCCTCGAGGTGAGTCGGCAGCCCCTGGGCCCTGTCTGAGTGAAGTCCTGGGCCCTCGGGGCCTCACATCCTGGCCGTCAGGTGCTCGGCTGCCTCCCCTGCAGCCAGCTCTTCTCCTGAGAGCCCCAAGCACAGGACCCCTGGTGAGGCGTGCAGCTCATAAACCAGAGCTTCAGGGGGCTCAGATGCCAGCCCCTGAGGCAGAGATCCCCGTCTGGGCGGGAGGCCTGGTGGGGTGGGGCCCTGGCCGTGCCAGGAGCAGAGATCTCGAGGGATCTGCTCCTGAGGACTGGTCTAGGAGGGGCTCAGACTTCTAACACTTTTGGGTGGCGGGTTGGTTTCTGCCCTGGAGCCCCTGCCTGTGCACCTAGCCACCCAGCTCTGGCAGGTGAGCTCGTCGTGGGAGGCCACGTGCCGGTACTCACAGCTGTCACGATAGGGCAGGGTCTGAGAGCAGTGTGCCCGGCCCATGGGGCAGGGGGGCCAGTGGACAGAAGGCTGCAGGGCCAGGTGGGGCTGGTCCTACATCCGAATTTTATGGAGGGACTGCTGTATCCCGATGGCTGGGAGGGCCTGAGTCAGGGTCAGGGTGGAGGCTAGGGGCCAGAAGCCCAGAAACCGCAGGCACGCTCGGCTGTGGGATTGCTCAGATGAGAACGTGGCAGGGGTGTCCAGATCTGGGAACCCAGGCGTGGACCCGCAGGAGGGGCCTCCGCGTGCTCTTCTCGGCCTGCGGGCGTCCTGGCCCCGGGCTTGCACAGGCGGTGGGCACATAGATAGCAGGGGCGGTGACGACCCACCACTTTCCCTGGCGCCTGTCCCCTGCGCTGCCTGCCCACCTGTAGAGGGGCCTGCCCTGACGAGCACTGTGGCCTGCAGGTGAATGGCGTGGCCTTGCAGGACGCCGAGCATCAGCAGGCCGTGGAGGCACTGCGTGGCGCGGGCACCACTGTGCACGTGCGGCTGTGGCGGGAGCGTATGGTGGAGCCCGAGAACGCGGTCACCGTCACGCCTCTGCGGCCCGAGGACGACTACAGCCCCCGGGAGCGGTGGGGAGGCGGTCTGCGCCCGCGCCCGCGCCAGCCCGAGCCACCGGGGCCCCTCCGCCAGCGTCGCGTGGCCTGCCTCGTGCGCAGCGACAAGGGCTTGGGCTTCAGCATCGCTGGGGGGAAAGGCTCCACACCTTACCGGGCTGGAGACCCGGTGAGGCGGGTGGGCAGGGCCAGGGAGGGCTGCTGGGGGGCAGGGCCAGGCCAGCCTGTAGTAAAGAGCTCTCCTTCCCTCTCCTCTGCAGGGTATCTTCATCTCCCGCATTGCTGAGGGGGGCGCCGCCCACCGGGCAGGCACCCTGCAGGTCGGCGATCGCGTCCTCTCCGTGAGTGGGGGCAGTGGGGCCCTCCCAGTACCCAGCCGCCTCACTTGCCCCATGGGGCCCCCTGACGGGCCACACTTTTGCAGATCGACGGGGTGGATGTGACAGAGGCCAGGCACGACCACGCCGTCTCCCTGCTGACTGCTGCCTCTCCCACCATCGCCCTGCTGCTGGAACGGGAGGCCGGGGGGCCGCTTGCCCCCGGTACCCCGCCACACTCCCCCCCCCACCCTGCCG
>NW_006791731.1:906404-918942 GCF_000442215.2 Lipotes vexillifer
CCCCACCCCCTGCTGCTACCACCACCACCATGGCCACTGCCAACCCTGGGGAGCCCGGGCCGCTAAGGCTGGCCCCCAGTCTGCTGGCCGCTGCCCTGGAGGGGCCGTACCCAGTGGAGGTGAGACCCCAGTCCCCACCCTTAACCACTCGCCGGCCCCTTCCTCCACGTCTACACGGCTTTAGGGATGGGGTGCTAGCCGCACCGGTGGGGAAGCAACTACTTAACGCCCTCTGCGGCTCCAGGACACCAGGGCGTCATTCAGTGGCGGGTCTCCTTCTCCTGTGGTCTCCTGCGCGACGCACAACGGCCTCCCTGCAGCGGGGCGCTCTGATCCCACACACTCTTTGGGCTTGGAAAGCGCCCCTTTGGTACCTTGCCAGGCCTGTTCCAGCCACCCCTCCCACCCCTCCACGTCCCCAGGAGATCTGTCTGCCGAGAGCTGGGGGGCCCTTGGGGCTCAGCATTGTCGGGGGCTCCGACCACTCCAGCCACCCATTTGGCGTCCAGGAGCCCGGCGTGTTCATCTCTAAGGTAGGGTAGACCCCGCAGGCATCTTTGTGCATAGAGGGCCCGGCCCAAGCACAGGGCAGCCAGAGCCTCAGCCCACTGCGCACCACCCTCCCCCAACAGGTGCTCCCCCGGGGCCTGGCTGCACGCAGTGGCCTGCGGGTTGGGGACCGCATCCTGGGAGTGAATGGGCAGGATGTGCGGGACGCCACCCACCAGGAAGCGGTCAGCGCCCTGCTGCGGCCCTGCCTGGAGCTGGTCCTGCTCGTGCGGAGGGACCCGCCGCCCCCGGGCATGCGGGAGCTCTGTATCCAGAAGGCCCCTGGGGAGAAGCTGGGCATCAGTATCCGTGGGGGCGCTAAGGGCCACGCAGGGAATCCCTGTGACCCCACGGACGAGGGCATCTTCATCTCCAAGGTGAGCGCCCCGCCTCGTCGGCCCCGCTCCACTGCATTCCTCGGGGCAGAAGGGGGCTCGGGCATGGGCTGGTCCTGAGCTCTGGGGCCGGGTCTCCCCACAGGTGAGCCCCACAGGAGCGGCTGGGCGAGATGGTCGCCTGCGGGTGGGGCTGCGGCTGCTGGAGGTGAACCAGCAGAGCTTGCTGGGCTTGACACACGGCGAAGCCGTGCAGCTGCTACGCAGCGTGGGCGACACCCTGACTGTGCTTGTCTGTGACGGCTTTGACACCAGCATCCCCGAGGTCAGTGCCCTCGCCCAGCCGGTGCTCTGCCACGGGGACTGGGTCCTTCCCTGGAGGGGTCCCGGTGACCTGACCCTGTGCGGGCCAGGACAGCTGCCCCTTTCCACCTCCAAGCCTGGGAAGCGCTCGGCCGTCGTGAGTCAGCCCCAGGGGTGACCAGGGCGGTGCTGGGCCCTGGTCTTGGCCACCGCTCATGGCCTGTGGAGGCTCTGACCCGGGCTGGACGAAGCGTGTACACAGATGGCCTGGTCGTGTCTTGAAAGAAAAGGCTGAGTTACCTGCCTCCAGGTGAGCAGTACCTTGTACCGTGTGGCCGCTGGGCCAGGGCAGGATGGCGCAGAACCGGGCACACGGCCTCCCTGCAGACCCTGCTGGCCCAGGCTCCATCCTGCTCTTCCTGGCAGCGCCTCAGCAGGGAGCTCGGCGCCCAGGATCCCCCCGTCCCAGGTGGGCCTGTGGCAGAACCCAGCTGTCTTCCCTCCTAGCCCCCTGGAGAGTGTCTGGGCTCTGGAGGCCTGGGGCCCGGCCCAGTCTGTGTCCTGGACAGGCCTGGCTTCCGAGCCCCAGCGTCCTCTCTGCTCGGGAGGGTCCCGCTGTCCTGCTCTTCTCAGTTTTGTTTTCTCCACGGCTGTCCCCGGGCCCCTGGCATAAGCTGATGCCCGCCCAGGCCTCCGAAGGCTCGTCACCTGCAGTGGCTGCCAGCTCCACCCTGAGGGTGCCCTTGCTGGCAAAACCTCTGGGATGGAGCAGTCACCTTGGTTTGGCCTGCAGTGGATCTTTGGGATGGTGACTTACTGCCCCACTTGCCCTGCGCTGTCAGGGAGGGATCACCCTCATTCTGTGTGTTGTCTCCTGAACGGGGAGGGACTCTGCATTCGTGTTCTTTGCTCCAGGGCTGGATGCTAGGCTGGAGGCCCCACTCCCTGGGTTCTGGGGCCACCCTCTGCTGGCTTCCGTGCCCACATCTCTGTAGTCACTGGAACCCTGTCGTTTCTGGGGAGCAGTCTCTCTCAGGTTTCCGGAGAAGGCTTTGCCTTCCATATACTTAATTAAAACGTGTATTTAAGTGTTTTAGTTCATACGTTTACTTATTTTAAAGCTTTTTGTACAAAGAAAGAGAATAAATACAGCTTCCTGGTAAAGGGAAGGGGCTGGTGTGTTCCAGACTTTACAGGGGGCCCTCACTGTGTTCTGCTGGTTGTTCTTTGACTTCCTGCGTCTGGCCTTCTGTCCAGTGTTGCTGTATCCGTGCTGTGTTACTAGCCAGAGCGCTCAGGAGCCCATCTTTATGCTTTGGGGGGAGTTTCTGCAGGAGAGAGTCCTGGAAGAGTGGGTGCTGGGCCAGAGGCCACAGGCTTGCCTTGTCTCCCACCCGCTCCCAGCCTCAGGCAGCACCAGCTTCTGTTTCTGTGGGATCTGGCAGGCAGTGCCGTCGGGTTCCCCGTCCTTTTCCTTTTGGGAGTTTGTCCTCAGTCACTAATTCACTGAGCTCGGGGACCTTGCAGTTGCTCCTTTGTGTTGTAGGTTTGTCTTTTACTACGTAGGGCACGAGTGGTTTTGTCTTCTGCTTAGGAACGGCCTCTCTGGGGTTACAGAAGTGGAGACTTCTATGAATTAAGGTCTTCTAAACTTCTTTATGATCTCTGGGTTTGGTTTTTGCTTAGGAAAATCTTCTCTGTTGCAAGATTGTCAAAGCACTCTTTTAGAAAGCATATAGCTCTGTAATCCACCTGGAATTGCTTTTCAAGCAAATGGATCTTTTGTCCCAGTGGTATGCACTAAAACGTCTGTCATTCTCCCACTGATTTGGGGAAATCTGACTTCCTTGTGGGTCAGATCCACATTCCTGTGGCCCAGGATGTGGCCCTGGGGAGCCGGACGCGCTCTTGGGCCAATGCTGCTATCCTCGGTATAGCCACTTTAGACTCTGTTTCAAGACCTAACCGGTGAAGTCACCCACTTTTTTTTCTTCTTTTGAAAAGTTGAGTCTATTTACATGTGTTTCCTAAATGGACCTGCCAAGTTCCCTAACAAAAGTTGGTTGGGACTCAGGGATTAGCTTCGATCTCTGTGTAAGTTTTCCCCAAGCACATTCATAGATTGCTCATTTCCTTATTAATTCTCGTCGGTGGCTTTCTTTCATCCCCTAGTGGAAGCCCTGCGTGCGGCCCGAATGGTGGCTGCGGGTCCCCTTTTCCTGGGAGGTCAGGCCTCTCCATCCCCCCGGGACCCGGTGGTGGTGGTGGTCAGTGGCCTTCCCTTGTGCCGACTTCCAGGCTGTAGTTTATATAGCATTTTTTTTTTTAATTTGGAGGGCTGTTTCCATTTATAACCTGTAAGAATTATTCTCTGAAATGGGTGTTGAGTTTTCTGAAGTCCCTTCATTGATGGTTTTTACAGCCCTGTGCCAAGTGGGGTTGAGGCTTAGTGCACAGGTTTCCTCTGGCTGGCTTTGTGCTTGAAAGGAAAAGGGGTAACACCATGTGTCCCCCCACCCCCGTTTCTCTTAACCTTGGCCCACCTGACTCATCTGCATTGACCCATTTGACCGGTATAGGAATCAGTTTGCAGCCATTTCCCCGAACTTTGATTGGATCCTGCAAACCCGCCTTTCTGTCAGCCCGCGCCCCGTCCCTCCTCCCCGATGCTCTGCACTGTGGTGGGGCGGACTGTCGTTAGTACCTGCCTGTCTTGCTCTTGGGCCGCATCCCCTGGGGGCTCCCGTACAGTCGGACAGCCCTGGTGGCCGGTCTTCGGCTGCAGGGCCTCGGGGCCACTGTGCACTTTCCAAGAAGCCTCCTTGCTATAGTTCTCAGCATGTTGGTGCGAGGTTGGGAATATTCTCTCTCCTCCGCCGCTCCTCCTCTTCTGCGGTTCTGTCACCTTTTTGATCTGATTTCTGCGGCCTCTTCCTTCTCATCATACTCACCAAAGTCTTGTGTATTTGAACGGACTTCTCAACTAACCAGCTTTAGGATTTGATCAAGACTGCCTTTCTTTTTCAGTATTTCCTTGATTACTGCTGTAAAGAAGGCTTCAGTTGTTCTTTCTACATCGGTTGCTTTGTTACCCTACTGACCTTTCTGTAAGGAAGAAATTTTCTTTATCAGCTATTTTTTTAATCCTAAAATAAGATTTTATACAGGAGAGGTGTGATAAATACTTTGATTCTTTCCTTTCATTTGTTGACTTTTTAAATAACAAGCTGGTGCCTTGGAAACCCCCGAAGATGGCTACAGAGGTGTTTTTCTGCCTTTGTTTTTAGGGTCTGTATATTCTCGGTGTGCCGTCCTCGTTGGGCAGTGTGGCTCCCGTGTCCTTTGAGTGTGACACCTGTCGTTCGCTAGCGTCCTGCTCTCTGGTGTGACCAGGCGTCCATGTATTTCCTGCCCCAGCCCTGGGTGTGGGGTTCAGAGCTGTCACTGGCCGGGTGCTTGTGGCTCTGAGCTGTCGTTGGTCCTGGGCCTCTGCAGCACGTGAATCCTGGGAAGTGGATATTTTTGGAAGGAGAAAAATCATGAATTTGTGCTGTTACTTTCAATTCATATTTAAGGTTACAGGGTTTTGGCTTTTTTGATTTTATATTTGTATTTCTTTTTCTCATCTTAAAAACTGTTTCAGTAAATTAAGTAACATTACCATAGTTATAATTTCAAAAAGCAATATCAATGTTATTACTAATAATGAAACCATTAATAGCATCTTTTTTTTTTTTTTTTTAATTGGCTACACCGGGTCTTAGTTGCAGCATGTGGGATCTTCGTTGTGGAACGCAGGCTCTTTGTTGCAGCATGTGGGATGTAGTTCCCTGACCAGGGATGGAACCTGCGCCCCCTGCATTAGGAGCCTGGAGTCCCAACCACTGGACCACCAGGGAAGTCCCCATTAATAGCATCTTAAATTTCTTCATGTCCTTAGGGTTTATCCACCGAGGAGGCACAGTCAAAATACTGTATTTTTAAGTCACTTGAAATAATTCTCTGAATTGTTCTACTGCCAACTTGACATGCAATTAGGCTTACTTGTTTTCTGTTTTTAGAGATGACTTTAAAAGATCGCTTTTTTTTGTAATTTTTTTTTTTTTTTTTTTTGCGGTACGCGGGCCTCTCACTGTTGTGGCCTCTCCCGTGGCGGAGCACAGGCTCCGGACGCGCAGGCTCAGCGGCCATGGCTCACGGGCCCAGCCGCTCCGCGGCAGGTGGGATCTTCCCGGACCAGGGCACGAACCCGCGTCCCCTGCATCGGCAGGCGGACTCTCAACCACTGCACCACCAGGGAAGCCCGATCACTTTCTTATTATAAGTCTTACGTGGCCCCAAAGCCAAAACTACAGACACGCACCTTGAGGAGTCAGTCCCGTCTCCGCCCCACAGGTCGTCATCTGCCTTAGTGTTGCTTTCTCCTGCCATTATTTATTTATTTATTTATTTATTTTTTTCTTGCGTTATGCGGGCCTCTCACTGTTGTGGCCTCTCCCATTTGCGGGGCACAGGCTCCGGACGCGCAGGCTCAGCGGCCATGGCTCACAGGCCCAGCCGCTCCGCGGCATGTGGGATCTTCCCGAAACGGGGCACGAACCCACGTCTCCTGCATCGGCAGGCGGACTCTCAAGCACTGCGCCACCAGGGAAGCCCTCCTGCCATTATTTCTTTCTGAAGGATATAGGCAAGTACATAAAATAATTTTAAAGTTGGAGGAAAGGGGCTTCCCTGGTGGCGCAGTGGTTGAGAGTCCTCCTGCCGATGCAGGGGACGCGGGTTCTTGCCCCGGTCCGGGAAGATCCCACATGTCGCGGAGCGGCTGGGCCCATGAGCCATGGCCGCTGAGCTTGCGCGTCCGGAGCCTGTGCTCTGCCACGGGAGAGGCCACAACAGTGAGAGGCCCACGTACCGCAAAAAAAAAAAAAAAAAAGTTGGAGGAAAGCGTCAAGAGCACTCACTCAGAGGCCCCCTGTGCGTCCCACCAGCGGTCTCGGGGCTACGCCAAAGGCCACTGTCCGGGGCATGTGGGTGTCTGGTTGCCACGCCTGCTCAAGTCTCCCTGACTCTGGCCTTGAACTTCGAACGAGCACAGGCCATCATCACTCTGTGGAACAGCCTTCGCTGTGGGTCTGTCCGGTGTTTCCTCGGGACGGGCTTCAGTTGGTGCCCTTTTGGCAGGGTTAGCACAGAGGTGACACTGTCTTCAAGGGCCTCTCTCCAGGACGCAGGGATGGTGGTGTCCCGTCAGTGACCCTCTCCATGGGGGCGTCTCCGGGTTGCTCCACCGCAAAATGACGCTTTTCCCTTGAAATTAACAAGTGCTTTGTGGGGAGGTGCTGTGAGACTGTGTTAACTATCCCGCTCTTCGTCGGGCTCCCCCCGAGCATCAGCCCTGCCGCTGTCCATGCCTCAGTCCCTGGTGGTAGCTCGTGCGCCGTCCCCGTTGTTCCTCCCACGTGTATCGAGCGGCTTCCTACCCTGAGGAGGAGTTTTCCCGTCTTCCTTAGCGTAGATTTGCCAGTTTCCGTTTCATTTCACAGGTGATAGTTTGTCACTACTGCTGTTGATTTTGGTGCTCAAGCCATCCCAGACTTGGCTGATGAGAGGGGCTTCTGGCTGGCCCTGGCCCTGGCCCTGTTAGCATGACCCACCCTCCTTTAAGCAGCTTACTTTCTGGCACAAGATGTCTGGGGTCATTTCATACTTCCCCACCCAGGAGCACTGGTTCCTTTAGTGGAAAGTGATACTTAGAAGCCAAAATCTGGGCCCTGGGCATGCTCACGGCTGTCGGGGTGTCATGGTCTCAGGACCTCTCAGTGGCTGGAATCACACCTGTGAACGTAGGCACGTTTGCATCCGCGATTATCTCTGTAATTCTGGAAGAGCGTGTGTTCACATCATGCCTTTATCACTCATTCCAGTCAGCACCACGGGTCAGCTCTTCCATATTCGAACAGAGTTTTCTGATGTGAGAACCAGTGTTGTCCTCCTTGCCACTTGGACTTCCGCCTCAGTACCTCTCTGTGCTGTCAGGCACGTTGCGGCTCCACCCCCCACCCCCGCCATCTTGTTGTCAGTTCTTTGCTCCCCGGGGTGATTGTTACGTGGCCAGCCTTTTCTGCCCCATGGCCCAGCGTCACTGCCTGGGAATTCTGCCCCGCATCAGAACATCCTCTGGTGCATGCAGTGTACAGACGTGACCTGTGGGTGCCCCAAGTCACAGGATGATGGCATGGTGTCCCGAGTGGGCGGCGGCACTGCTCAGAGCCCGCCCCCAGAGGCCACCTCAGGTATGTGTGGTCACTCAGCCCGCTCCTCCCGCAGGTGTCCCCAGGCATCATCGCCAACCCCTTTGCAGCGGGCATTGGCCGCAGGAACAGCCTGGAAAGCATCTCCTCCATCGACCGGGAGCTGAGCCCCGAGGGCCCCAGCAAGGTCAGAACTGCCTGCAGCCAGCAGCCCTAGGGCTCGGGAGCCTAAGGCCATCAGTCCTGACCACTGTCTCTGCTCACAGGAGAAGGAGCTGCCTGGACAGACCCCACAGTGGGGGCCGGAGGCCGTGGTGAGTGTCCGGGTTGTCCCTGCCCTGCACGGTGGGCTTCTCCGCACACGGGCCCATGGCTCCGAGCTCTGGCTGCCCACCCCATACCCGGTGGCAGGCACAGCCCCTGGTAGCCCTGTGTCCACTCTGCTCCCCAGGGTCGGAGCCTGGAGAGCCTGAAGCTGGATTGCCGTGCCCTGGCCGCCACACCCAGCGCCGGCAGCGTGCAGAGGGTCAGTCCC
The DNA here is from genome assembly GCF_000442215.2 of Lipotes vexillifer. Classification (NCBI taxonomy): domain Eukaryota; kingdom Metazoa; phylum Chordata; class Mammalia; order Artiodactyla; family Lipotidae; genus Lipotes; species Lipotes vexillifer. Next base: position 914,378 of record NW_006791731.1, read on the forward strand.
TGATTGTCACACCCCTGTCCTGTCCTCTGTCTGCATACTTGTCCGTCAGTCCTGCCCCTGTCTTAACCTCCTTTCCTCCGCCTGAGACCCTTGCAGGGCGGGGCTTTCAGGCGGCTGCCCCCAGGGGGAGGGCTGAGGCCTGTGGAGGGCCCTCACGTGGCACAGGGGCTGGAGGAGGAAACTGGCCAGGGCGCCCAAGCTGGAGCGCCACCTCCCAGCCTGGCACGTGTCTCGTCCTCCTGAATCCGTGAACCAAGCCGTGAAGCAGATGCTTCTGCCCCCTCCTTAGAGCCCGGGACGTGAGGTGTGGCGCGGCAGGGCCAGCTTCTGAGAAGGCCCTTGGCCTCTGCCCCAACCCTTCTCTTGCCGTCAGACTCACCAGGCAGGCTGGGCAGAGGGGCTGTGTGGGCCCAGAGGGCTTGGGACAGGGCCAGAGGCAGGGGCAGCTTGAGGCCACCAGAGTGGTCAGGGTGGGATCAGGCACCAGCCACGGTGGGGAGGACGGGCTGGAGCAGCTGCGGGAGCCCCAGAGACCATGGTTGGCGAGGAGGCCCAGCACTCCCAGCTGGGGGTGGGGACACCGGACGGGAGGCGTGTGCTTCTCATTCCTCTCCCCAAAGCTAGAAATAACCCCTCCCGGAGGGTGTGCCCCACCAGCTGCTGCTGGGAGACCCCGCAGGACCGACCATGAATGGTCGGGAGGAGGCTGCGCTGGGTGAGAGGCCGAGTGGGGCCTGGGGGCTGAGGGAGCCTGCTCGGGGCCTTTGTGAAGACAGGATGACGGCATGGCATCCCTCCCTTGGCCACAGACAGGCAGGAGCAGGAGGTCCCCAGGATGGGAGCCCAGTGTCCTCTGAGCAGAAGGGGCACAGCTACAGGGTGGCTGGCAGGAGTCGGGGCCTCCCCGGCCCATGGATCTCTGAGGCTCACGGGGAGGGTGGGTGGCCTCGCTGTGGGGAAAGCTCGCCTATCTCGGGATGTTCCCTGGGCTGGTCAGGTCAGGGAGCTGAGGACCAGCCTCTGCCACCAAAGCAAGCACCCTAGCCCCCAGGTCCTCTTTGTGGGGCCCCAGCCCTGCCCAGCCCTCATCCCACCCACCACTCGGCTCTTCCAGGTACCGTCTGGGGCAAGTGGCGGGAAGATGACTGAGGCCCCCTGTTCCCCTGGCCAACAGCAGGTGAGTGCACATGGGGGTGGGGGGTGGAGGACTCCAGTGGGGTGCTGCCTGCAGAGCCCCCTCCTCTGGGAAGGGGGTTGCCAGGGGACAGCGCCTCCCCCCAGCTGCCATCCGTCACTCTTGAGGACACAACCTGTGGGCCCCTTCCTGGCAGAGCTGGGTGGCGTGGGGCTGGGGAGCTCCTGTGGCTTCCTTGGGCAGATGGGCTGTGGGTGGTCAGGGCGGCCTCACCCCCATCCGTCCTCCCGTCTGGGATCCCCTGGGGGCCAGCTTGGCCCTGCCCCCACCCCCACCTGCTTGCAGAGGCTCCCCGGTTCTGCTGCATGGGGAGGGCCAGGCTGTGGGCATTCCCCTCTCGCCTGGTGGCAGGGTAGGGGTAGGCACTGGAAGTGCCAGCTTGGAGCCCAGCTCCCGGCCTCCGCCCCTTCCCAACACGGCAGATGGGTGAGTGTTGGCCTCACACCCTGGACACCCACCCAGCCGCCCACCTGGGCTCCGTCTCTCTTTTTTCCCGCCCTCCCCCCACCCTCACATCCCCTCACCTGAACCCATTCCTCCTCCTGGCCCCTGCACCTGCCCTTTGCAGACAAAGCCTGGGGTGATCCAGCCAGTGGCTCAGGCCTGGCCAAGGGGCTCCCCGGCCCCCAGGGGCAGAGGTGATCCCCAATCCGTGAGTGCCCTGACCCGTGGGGGCGGGGGGGCGGGGAGGCAGGCAGCAAGGACAGCTGGTGGTGGGACGGGTGGTGGCTGCGGCTGGGACAGCTGTCACCACGCAGCTCACTGTGCCCCGTCCGCCAGCCCCCCTCCCCGCCCTCCCCTGACGAGCTGCCCGCCAACGTGAAGCAGGCGTACAGGACCTTCGCTGCCGTGCCCGGCCTGCACCCGCCCCTGGAGGCCCCTGCCCAGGTAGGTGGTGGGCGGCCCACCGGTCCCCTGCTGCGTGTTCCTGCCGGGGTGCGAGACCCGAGGGACCGGCTCTCAGGGCGTGCTCTCCCCAGCCCCCCACGCCTGGGCCCATGGCCTCCCCGGAGCAGCTGTCCTTCCGCGAGCGGCAGAAGTATTTCGAGCTGGAGGTGCGGGTGCCCCAGACCGGGGGCCCCCCTAAGCGCGTGTCGCTGGTGGGTGCCGACGACCTGCGGAAGATGCAGGAGGAGGAAGGTAAGCAGCCGACTGGGTTGGGAGTGGGGGTCGGGGAGGGGAGCACCGGCTCCCAGCCTGACCCGCCCCTCCCCTCCCCTCCCCCAGCCCGAAAGCTGCAACAGAAGAGGACACAGATGCTGCGCGAGGCGTCGGGGGACGCGGCGGACGCGCGGCGCCCGGAAGGCGAGGCCCCGGAGGACGAGGAGCCCGAGGAGGAGCCGCCCTGGGCCGGCCAGGGCCCCGCCGCAGGCTGAGCCCTCCACCCGGCTCTCCTGTCGCCCGGCCCAGGCTTGGCCCCGCGTCCCCCCCGCCGCAGGGAGGCGGCGCTCCGGTGCGGACGGCCAAGGCCGAGCGGCGCCACCAGGAGCGGCTGCGCGTGCAGAGCCCGGAGCTGCCCGCGCCTGAGCGGACCCTGTCCCCGGCGGAGCGCCGCGCCCTGGAGGCCGAGAAGCGCGCGCTGTGGAGGGCGGCCAGGTGAGCCCCGGCCCCGCGCACTGCTCCCGTCCCCTCCCCTCCCCTCCCCAGCCCTCGCCCTCCGACCCTGCCCAGCCCGCCCTCCGCTCCCCTGCCCGCAGGATGAAGTCTCTGGAACAGGACGCCCTCCGCGCACAGATGGTCCTCAGCAAGTCTCAGGAGGGCCGAAGCAAGCGGGGGCCTCTGGAGCGCCTGGCCGAGGCCCCCTCGCCCGCGCCCACCCCGTCACCCACCCCCTTGGAAGGTCTGTGCGTCGTGGGGAGGCGGGGGGCTCAGCCTGCGGCGCGGACCTCTCCCGACGTCCACTTCTTGTCCCTCCAGACCTCGGCCTCCAGACCGGCACCTCCCCGGGACGCTTGGTGAGGAACCAGCAGCTGGCACCCTTCCCTGCACTCCTCCTCTGGTGGGGGGCAGGGATCCAGACTCCCCCAGCCCTCTTTCTTCTCACGCTCTTTACCTCTCTCCTCACGCTGTCCTTTCAAGGCCTTGTCTGGGAGGAAGTTTGACTACAGGGTGTTTGCAGCCCTCCCCTCTTCCAGACCTGTCTATGACATGCAGGTACCGGGCCCTCCTGGCCCTTCTGCAAGACAGCCCGACCAGCTCCTGCCACCTTTCTGCTGTGCCTGTCACCCAGCCCTGTCCCCTCCTCTGGTACCCTCCCTGTCTCTCTATGGCCAGCCCTGTCCACCCACCTCCCATCCTCCAGCCAGGGCTCAGCAGGGACGCACCCAGGCTCAGGTGGGTGGTTTCAGGCAGGTCTGGGGCGGAGCCCTGAGCAGCCCTTCTCCCCATCACAGTCCCCAGATTTTGCTGAGGAGCTGAGGTCCTTGGAACCATCTCCGAGCCCTGGTGAGTTGGCAGGCGCGGCCCCGGGTGCTCCCAGGGTGCCTGGGGCCCATCAGCTCACTCCCTGCCCCCGTCGGCCAGGTCTGCCAGAGGAGGATGGAGAGGTGGCCATGGTGCTTCTGGGCAGGCCTTCTCCCAGCGCCGTGGGCCCCGAGGAGGTGGCCCTGTGCAGCAGCCGCCGCGCCGTGCGGCCGGGGCGCCGGGGCCTGGGCCCGGTGCCCTCCTAGAGGGTCAGGGTACCTCCCCCGACTTGGGGTGGGGGCCCTGCCACCTCCAACACCACCCTTGCCTCGAGTCTTTTAACCCGGCCATTAGCATTTTAAAGAGGTCCCCTCAGGAGTTCTGGCCGCTAACTGCCCCCTCCCCAGCCGGGACCTCCTGGCGAGACTGTAACTAGTGATGTTTGTACAACCAAAGACTCTATTTTGTGGTTTAAGGAGAATAAAACTGACTACGTTTTACCTCTAGTCTGTCTGTCTGTCCACCCGCCGGCATACCAACGCCCACCCCTTCTGCTCCTCCAAATCTGGGGCCGGTGTGGGGACCACGAACGCCCACGTCGTCCCGACTGTGCACTGCTCCACAGCGGGAGGAACTGATTGGGCCCGCCTACTCTGCCCCCAAGGGCCCGCCGGCCGGGGTCCCCCAGCTGCGGCTCCCGGCCGGCCCCCTCCCCTGCACAGCGCACGCCCACAGCCCTGATGCGGACGCGTGCACCTTCGCGGACCCGGCGCCCTGGGGTGCAGCGACCACCGAGCCTTGGTGACATAGAAGAGGTGGAAGCGCCCCCGGCGCGCCTCCTGGCACTGGCTGGGGCTGTACTCGGGCCCATCGGTCGGCCGCAGCAGCGACAGGAACCTCTCCCGCTCCAGCAGCTCCTGCGCCAAGCCCGGCTGCACCGCCTCCAGCTGCCGCTGCGCCGCCGGAA
>NW_006791731.1:919009-919405 GCF_000442215.2 Lipotes vexillifer
AGGGCCGGGGCCTCCCACCTTCCGCCAGCCTCACCCGAGCGCCCTCAGCAGCGCCAGCCTGATCCTCTCTGGCCACAGGTGGTCTGGGTTCACGGCGTCCACATAGTTGGTGTCCTGGTAGCGCAGGAAGGTGGCCGCCTGGCCCGAAGGGTCGATGACAAGAGGCCACCTGGGGGTGGCCGCCAGCTCACCGCCGTCCGCCCGAAGCCTCAGCTCATCCTTTGCCCCTCGCCGGCTGGGACCGATAACCTGCCATCAGCGCGGATGCGATCACCCACGTCCTTCAACAGCAAGTCGTGGAGCTCAGTGACCTGACACTTCAGCCCGGGTGCCTCCTCCTCCCCTGTGGGGATGTAAGTGGGGGGCCAACCGGCGGGCTCGGCGCCCGATCCCCCT
>NW_006791731.1:919415-928863 GCF_000442215.2 Lipotes vexillifer
CGCCCACCCCCCTGGGCCCGCCCCCCGCACTCCAGCCTGGCCAGGGCCAGCGTCTCGTCCACCTTTTGGGCTTCCTACCGGAGCCTGTCCACTTGGGCCTCCGCTTCCTTGATGGCCTGGAGGAGGGGCCCTACGCTCCGCTCAGGGCAAGGCCGGACCCCCACCGCTGCCTGCTGGGCGCAGCCGGGACCCATAAGGAAGGGGCTGGGAGGGGGGCCGCCCCGCCCCGCCGAGGGGGAGTAGCCCACCTGCCGAGTGAGCTCAGCCATGCCCGCGCCCCTCCGTTAACCCTTGTGCTCGTGGATCCTCGGGTTGAGCTCGCGGTAGGCCTGCGGCGGGGGGACAGCTGAAGCCCTCCGGATCAGGCTGGGGGCTCGTGGGGCGCCTCTCAGCACCCAGCTCTCCCTCCTCCCACCGGCTCCTTCCTGGGGGCTGGCTGCACACCTGTTGGTGACACTTGCTGCTCCTTGGGCAGCTGTTGCACTTTAAGGTTCATGCTGGGGTCGGGGGAGGCGGGTCAGAGGAGCTCCTGGCCGCCTCCCCCCACCGCCACCCCCTTCTTCAGTACCACTTGGCCTCCGCCTCCCTGTGCTGCTTGGTTTCCTGGCCCCGGCGCTACCGCTGGGCCTCCATGTTCTGGAGCGTGGCATCTGTGAGGCTCAGGTCCCAGGACTGCACCTAGCTTTTGACCACCTAGCGACAGTGGTCAAAAGCTCAGGGTGTGTTCTGTGTTCTGCCTGACCTGGAGAGGAGATGCTGTTACACTCCCACTTCAGAGAAAAAGACACCGACTCACAGAGATGTGGCCCTCACAGCTGGCCAGGGATGAGCCCCGAAGTGCTGACCATCATGGTGCCGCGCCCCCCAAAGCCAAGCCCCCGAGGTCCTTGCAGTCCCCCTGCCAAGACCACACAGGCCTCCACCTTCCTTTCCTGCCCTCCTCCCTCCACACCCCTGCCACCGGCCCCCCGGGCTCCCTGCTTGTGTCCACTGCATGCAGGTCCCTGGCTTCGCGGCCTCCCTACAGACCCCAGTCTGCAGGACACAGCCCTTGGGGCCACACATCCCAAGTCTCACCACTCCTGTTCCTCTGAAGTGCCCCCTGCCACCCCCTGCACCCCGGAGTGATAAAGGGGCCACAGAAAGCAGGGTTCTCAGAAGGGAGGGATAGGGTTCTCCAATATTTTACTTCCTGACTCAGGAGGTTAATCCAGGAGTATTTCCTTTATCATTTCATCAAGCCACACAACTTTGATTTGTACAATGTTCAGTATGTGGTTTGTATTTTAGAAAGGAAAGTTCAAAGATGTGTAAAATCAAGGATGAGAGAGGAATGGATGGATGGAGCAGATAAATGAATGGAAGAGTGAACATAGGAATGGGTCCATGAATTATTAACTTAAGGAACTCTGAATACCTACTTTAAAGAATAACAGCTACCATTTATTGAGCACTGTGTGCCAGGGATTGTGCTAAAGAATTCCATTCATTGTCTCATTCGTCTTTGAAATATAGGAACTCTTATTAGCCCCATTTCTGAATATATGGAAGCCGATATTCAAATAAGTTTAAAAACTTGCCAAAGGTTAGTTTGCAAGTAGAAGAAATGGAAAACTAAATGAGTGAACAGATAAAATAATAATGTAATGGGTGAATTCATGAGTGAGTTAATGAATGGACAAATAATGAGTAGGTGAATAAGTTAATGAATGAATGAAATGATGAAAGAATGAAGGATTCTTGGATTAATTGAATGGATGAAATATGAATTGATACATGAAAAATTAATAGATGAAGGGATTTAATGGATGAATAACTTAGATAAGTAGATGGTTGGTTGAGCAAATGGACAGATGAATTGATGGGTGAGTTCAATCATTCAGCACAACTTTTGGGTGCCTTTCATGTGACAACCAAAATGTATGACATTGGAGAATACAGCTGTGGAGTGAATTAACATAGTCCCTGCTTTCTCGAAATTTTCTCTCAAGTAAACAGCATGAATGTGTGTATGAATGCATGGATGAAGAGATGTGTGAATTAACAGTAGTTAAATAAATGAATACATGAGGATGACTTAAGATGGTAGTATGGCTGAAGTGGATACAGTAATGAGGGGATAGACTGGCAGGTTTATCAATAAACGATTCATAAGTTAATGAGAAAATGTGTGAATTGATGAAACAGTAAGTCAAGTACTGGGAAAAAAGCTGGTATTCGATGGTTAAACATGAAAACAATGATGGGTAGATGAACGATAAAGGGATGATGGATGGAGGGACAGATAATGATTGATAGTTATTTAATTTTTCTACAGCATTACTGATTTTTCTGTCTACTTGTTTCACCAGTTATTGAGATAGGGATGTTGACATCTGCTACTATCACTGTGGAGTTAGTTCTTGTAGTTCTGTCAGTTTTTGCTTCATGTATTTGGAAGCTCTGTTAGTACCTGCAGAAACATTTAGGATTCTTATGTCCTCTTGATGAAATGATCCCTTTGTCCTTATGAAATGATTCTTTTATTCTCAGTAATATTCTTTGTTCTGAAGTCTGCTTTTTCAGATGTTAATATAGTCATTTCAGTTTCCTTATATTTAGTGTTATACTGGCATATTTGTTCTATCCTTTTAATTTTCACCTATCTGTATCTATTTTATTTTATTTTATTTTATTTTACTTTTTGGCCACACTGCACGGCATGTGGGATCTTAGTTCTCTGACCAGGGATCGAACCCGTGCTCCCTGAAGTGGAAGTGCGGAGTCTTAACAGCTGGACCGCCAGGGAAGTCCCATATTTTAAGTTTGTTTCTTATAGGCAGAATATAGTTGGATTTTTAAAAAATTTATCTTTCTTCTGGCTGCGTTGGGTCTTAGTTGCAGCACGCAGGATCTTCCATTGAGGCACGTGGGATCTTTTTCGTTGTGGTGCATGGGCTCTTTGCTGCAGCACTCGGGCTTCCCTCTAGTTGTGGCCTGCAGGTTTTCTCTCTAGTTGTGGCACGTAAGCTCCAAGGTACATGGGCTCTGTAGTTTGCAGCACTGTGGGCTCTCTTGTTGAGGCACGCGGGCCTAGTTGCCCTGCGGCCTGTGGGATCTTAGTTCCCCAACCAGGGATGGAACCTGTGTCCCCTGCATTGGAAGGTGGATCCTTAACCACTGGACCACCAGGGAAGCCCCTGTTTATTTTCCTCCTCTTCTTTTTTTGCCTCCTTTCTGATTGCATATTTTTTAGAATTTTTTTAGAATTTATTATCTTATTAACTATAACTGTTGCTATGTAGTGCTCACTTTAGGGTTTACAGTATATATACACCTATAACTTGTTACAGTTACTTTCAGATGATATGGCACCACTTCACATATAGTATAAGAACCTTCCACAGTATATTCCCGTTTCCCCTGCCAACCTTTATTTTTGTCATACATTTGAGCCAAACAACTATAATTTGTACGGTTTTCAGTATGTGTATCTACATGTGTTATAAAATCCCATGACATATTGCCATTATTTTTGTTTCTTCAATTACCTTTTCAATAAATTTAAGTAATAAGGCCCTATCTCATATATTTACCTCGGTAGTTACCCTTTCTAGTGGTCCTCACGTCTTTGAGTGGATCCATATTCACATCTGGCATCCCCTTCCTTGTACTGGTAGGCTTCCATTAACATTTCTCATAGTGTGAGTCTGCTGGTGATTGATTCTTTCAGCTTTTGTATGTCTGGAAAGGTATGTCTTTATTTTGCCTTCAGTTATGAAAGATATATGCACTGGGTATAGAACTCAAGGCCGACAAGATTTTTTTCCCCCCTTCAGTACCATTAAAGATGCTCTCCACTGTCTCCTCACTTGCACTGTTTCCAACAGGAAATCTGCCATAGTGCTTATCTTTGTTCTGTCTGTAACATGTCTTTTTTTTTCCTCTGGCTGCTCTTAGGATTTTCTCTTTATCACTGGCTCTGAGAAATTTTATCAAATTGTGCTTTAGCCTGACTTTTCTTCCTGCTTCTTGTTGAAATTTGGTGTTTGTTGAGATTTGGGGAATGTGGTTTATACTTTTCGTCAAATTTGGAAACCTTAAGGTTATTATTTCTTCAAATATATATATTTTTCTGTTTCCTTTTTTTTAAAAAAATAAATTTATTTATTTATTCATTTTCGGCTGCACTGGGTCTTCATTGTGGTGCGCGGGCTTCTCATTGCGGTGGCTTCTCCTGCTGCGGAGCACGGGCTCTAGGCGCACAGGCTTCAGGAGTTGTGGTGCATGGGCTCAGTAGTTGTGGTTCACGGGCTCTAGAGCACAGGCTCAGTAGTTGTGGCACACAGGCTTGGTTGTTCCGTGGCACGTGGGATCTTCCCGGACCAGAGCTCGAACCCATGTCCCCTGCATTGGCAGGCAGATTCTTAACCACAGCACCACCAGGGAAGTCCGTCCCTTCTTTCTTCTCTCCTTTGGAGACTCCAATTACATATATATGAGGCCTCTTGAAATTGTCCCACAGCTCGTTGATCCTCTTTTCGTTTGGAGGAATTCCTTTTTCTCTATGTGGTTTTATTTGGAGTAGTTTCTGTTGTTAAGCCTTCAAATTCACTAATCTTTACCTCTGTTGTGTCTAATCTGACATTAATCCCATCCATACTTTTTTGTTTCTTTTTCATCTCAGACACTGTCATTTTTACCTCTAGAATTTAAGTTTTTTATAACTTCCATGTCTCTATTCAATTTTTCAAGCATCTGGAATATAGTTATAATAGCTGTTTAAATGTCATTTATGCTAATTAGAATATCCCCATCAGTTCTGGGTTTGTCTTGATTAGTTGAGTTTCTCATTATGGTCACATTTGTATGCATCTTTGTATGTCTGGTAATATTTAATTGGATGCCAGACAATGTACATTTTGCCTTGTTAGGAGCTGTATATTTTGTATCTCTGTATGTATCCTTGAAATTTGTTTTGGGATACGGTTATATTACTTGGAAAGTTTTATCCTTTGGGTCTTGCTTTAAGATTGGTGAGGCTGTACCAGGGCGGCATTTACTCTAGGACTAATTATTCCTCTGAGGTGAGATCCTTCTAAGTGCCCTACCCAGTGCCACATGGATTGTGAGGTTTCCTGCTTGGGCTGGTGGGAAAAGGCTAGGCACTGCTGCTTCCTTCCCTCCCGACAGATGGCTCTGTCCCCAAGCTTGAGACATTCCGTCACACACATGAGCCATTGAGTACTCACCTGAATCCCCAAAGGGGGCCCTACACACCTCTGGAATGCTCTTTATCTTTTTTAAAATTTATTTTATTGGAGTATAGTTGATTTACAGTGTTGTGTTAGTTTCAGGTGTACAGCAAAGTGAATCAGTTATACATATAACCACTCTTTTCTAGATTCTTTTTCCATATAGTCCATTACAGAGTATTGAGTAGAGTTCCCTGTGCTATACAGCAGGTCCTTATTAGTTATCTATTTTATATATAGTAGTATGTATATGTCCATCCCAATCTCCCACTTTATCCCTCCCCCCGTTTCCCCGCTGGTAACCATAAGTTTGTTGTGTACATCTATGACTCTATTTCTGTTTTGTAAATAAGTTCATTTGTACTATGTTTTTAGATTCCACATACAAGCAATATCATATATTTGTCTTTCTCCGTCTGACTTACTTCACTCAGTGTGACAACCTCTAGTTCCATCCATATTGCTGCAAATGGCATTATTTCTGAAATGCTGTTTCCCTTTGCAGCTCTCTTCTCTCTGGCACTTGCAGTCTGACTGCCTTGGAATCCCTGGACTCTGAACCCTGTCTCCTTAACTCAGGGAATTGACCAGGCTCTGCCTGGATTCCCCGCTCCTGCACCACAGCCCGGAAGTGCTCTCAAGGTGGTTAGCTGGGCAAAGGGCTCACGTAGTTTATTTCCGGCCTCTTGGGGATCACTGATTATTCCCTGATGCCCAGTGTCTTGAAAACCATTGTTTCATATTTTCTGTCTGGGTTTCGTTGTCGTATTTCAGGTGGAAGGATAAATCAGGTTGCATTTACTCCATCCTAGAAGCAGAAATCTCTGTGTTCATTTTTTTTCAACCTTCTTTCTGTTTCATTTTGGGTAATTTCTATGTCTTCTAATTAACTAATTTTTCTTTCAATGTCTAATCAGCCATTAATCACATCCAGTGTGTTTTTCACCTCCAACATTGCAGTTTTCAGAAGTTTAGGAGTATGTCGAGTATGTACGTAAAAATAGAGACAGATGGATGTGGAGGTGTGCTGTGTGAGACACAGCTGTAAGTTTAATGCCCTTGTCCACTCAGGCTGCGTCATTTCTGAGTCAGTTTTGATTGATTTTGCTCCTCACTATGGGTTGTATTTTCCTGTTTCCTTGCATGACTGGTAATTTTATTAAACTTTCATTTGCAAACAATTACAGATTTACAGGAATTTGCATGTGCCCTTAACAGACCTTCCCCAATGAGGGCACCTCATACAACTATAGTGCAATATACAAAGCAGGATATGGGCATAGTACAATCCACAGACCCCACTTACTCTGTTTCAACAGTTTTACATGGATCCCTTTGTACGTCTACAGTCACATGCAGTTTTATCACACGTGGAGATTTGTGTACCCGCCACCACAGTCAAGATGTGACCTGTCCCATCACCACAACGCTCCTCTGTGTCACCACTTCCAGTCACATCACCTCTCTCCCCTTTCCTTCCCTGCCCCTATTCCCACCCCACAAAGCACTGATCTGGCCTCCGTCTCCATAGTTTCGTCATTTTGAAAATGTTCTGTGAATGGAATGGCAGTATGTAACCCTGTGAGATGCGCTCTTTTTTCACTTGGCAAAAGGCCCTTGAGACCCATCCAGGTGTTGCTGTGTCACTAGTTCCTTCCTTCTCACAGCTGAGGAGTGTTCTGAGGTGTGGACTGACTTGAGTTGGCTTAACCTTTCACCTACTGAAGAACATCTAGGTTGCGTCCAGTTTGGGGCTGTTACAAGTAAAGCTGCTGTGAACATGCATGTGCACACTTTTATGTGGACACAGTCCTCATTTTACTGGAATAGAATGCCCAGCAGTGTGTGCTGAGTCCCATGGGAAATGTCTGTTCAGTTTCTTAAGACACAGCCCCACTGTGTTCCAGGGCAGCTGCACCCCTTTACGTTCCCACGAGCACTGGGTGAGAGCTGGCTTCTCTGCACCCTGTGCCCTCACTGATTTCCATTTCAGCATTTCTTCCAGGTGTGATGGTGTTGAACGGCTTGTGTTTGTTGGCATCATTATATCCTCTTCAGTGAAATTTCTCTCCATGCCCATTGCTCACTTTATAACTGGATCGTATCACTTACCATTGAAGTTTTTTTTTTTTTTTTAGTACGCGGGCGTCTCACTGCTGTGGCCTCTCCCGTTGCGGAGCACAGGCTCCGGACACGCAGGCTCAGTGGCCATGGCTCACGGGCCCAGCCACTCCGCGGCATGTGGGATCCTCCCGGCCCGGGGCACGAACCTGTGTCCCCTGCATCGGCCGGCGGACTCTCAACCACTGCGCCACCAGGGAAGCCCACCATTGAGTTTTGAGAGTTGTTTGTATGTCATAAATATGGGTCCTCTGTCAGATATGTGGTCTGCAAGGATTTTCTCCCTCTCTGTGGCTTGTCTTTTCATCCTGTTAACAGGGGCTTCAGCAGAGCAAAAGTTTTACATTTTTAGGAAGTTCAATTTGTTGGTTTCTTTTTTTTCTTTTATCGGTTGATTGTGCTTTTTGTCTAAGAACCCTTTACCAAGCCATAGGTCCCAAAGATTTTCTCCTGTGTTCTTCTAAAGGTTTTAGTTTACATTTAAATCCAAATCCATTTTGAGTTCGTTTTTTATAGGGTGTGAGGTTTAGGTGAAGGTTCATTCCTTCGCCTGTGGACATCCAATTGCTCCAGCACCAGACTGTCCCTCCTGCAGCCAGTGGCCTCCCGCCGCCCCCCCCCCCCCCCCCCCCCGCGGGCTGGACATCCTCCTCACACCCCTCAGAAGGCCGCCTGCATGCTTCTCCAGCCTTCAGGCCCTGTGCCCACCACCCGGGCCTGCCCCAACACGACCCGCGGAGAGGTGGGCCCCCCTGTGCCCACTCCTCGCTCCAGCCCCTCTGAGGCCATGGCCAGGCCCTTCGGTCCTCCTAGCCTCACATTTTGCTCCTCTGAGGAGGAAGCAGGAGGCGTTTGAAGCCAAAGGCTCTGCTGGTCTTTTGAAGCTTGGCCTGTTGCTTATTAAAGAGGAGAAGCCAAGAAGAGCAGAGGGGATGCCTTCCAGGACAAGGGGCAGCTGGGGGTGAAGGTGGCGCCCAGGACACGGGGTCCCCAGGTGGCAAAGGCCCTGGCACTCCACGGGTGGAAGCAGGGGGCTCAGCAGCAGACCCGGGCCAGTCCCACATTTTCCAGCCAACACCTCGGCTCCACAAGACTTGGGTGGAAGGACACACAGCTGAGATGGGCGAGGGCCTGAGATTCTAGTCAGACTCATTGGAAGAAATTAAGGCCGTGGCATCAGGTGATCCGGCTTCACGGCTGCTCCCACAGGCCCTGGGTCAGCCTCATCTGACCTGGCCTCCTGGGCCGGGGAGAAGTGCAAGCGCCCGTGTCCCCAGCCTGGCCCAGGGCCTGCGAAAAGGCCCCTTGACATCGTTCCCGGGCGCCACGAAGGAGCTGCCAGGCTGAGCTGCCTTGGGCAGGGTCATGGCTCTGAGCCCTAGGGCTCAATTTTCTCAGAGACGTGGAAATTCTGAGCGAGGGGCCAGGTGGGCCGTCCTAGCGCTGCCCTCAGTGCCCCAGAGCTCCCGCGCTGGCTCCCGAGGAGCCAGTCTGTTTCTCCACCTCCCATGGTAACACTGCTTCCAAGGTGGGCTGAGGGTCCAGGGACGTGAGCAGAGCCCCGGCCACAGGAGGCCCCAAGAAACCGGGAGCTGTGGTCTTGATCGCGTGTGCCCGGTAAGGCTCATAGCGAGGACTTCGGGAGGGGAAGGGCCTGCAAAGGCTCTGGGTCCTGGAAGGTTCGGGACCAGCCGGGGCGGGGACCCCAGGCTCCTGACAGCTTTGGGGGTGGGGGAGCAAGCGCCCCGGGGGCTTCTGCCCACGCCCGCGCACCTGTTCGGGGGTGCGTCCGTCGTCCGCATGCACCCGGGGGTCAGCTCCGAGCTTCACAAGCATCTCCACGGCTTCCAGGTGGCCCCCGAAGGCCGCTCGGTACAGCGGCGTCCGGCCGAAGGCGCCCTGCTGGACGCGCTCACTGAGCACGGCCCGTCCGGACGAGGCGCGGCCCCCAGTCCTCGCCCAGCGCCCACCTTGCTGTTGCGACTGGCGCCCTGCTCGGCTAGCAGCTGGATGGCCAGGGGCTGCCTGCCCGCCGTCGCTGTCCTCGAAGTCCACCAGAGCCAGACGCCGCGTCGCAGCTCACGCCCTCGCGG
>NW_006791731.1:929304-936999 GCF_000442215.2 Lipotes vexillifer
CACCGCCCCCGCCCTGGGCCCCCAACCCTGGGTCCGGGTCCCGGAGCCCTGCAGTTTCCGCCCCCGAGCCCTCCTTCCCCGCCCCCAGCCCTGCGTCCCCCACAGCGCTGCGTCCCCCCGCCCTAGCCCTGCAGTCATGCCCCCCACTCCGACACCCACCCCCGTAGACCTCACCTGCCTCTGCAGCTTCTCCATCAGCTCCAGGTAGTCCTGGTGGTCCTGCTCACGGTGGGCCTGCTCCTTTCTCGCCAGGAGCTTCCGGAAGGCTCACTGGATGGTGGTGGCTGCTTGGTCCTCCGCGGTTGGCCCTGCTAGTGGGGAGAGGGCTATGGATCACAGTGCTCCGCTCCACGCTGCGGTCCACGCGGCTGCAGGACCAACACCAGGTGTGCCCGAGCTCCAGGTTAACAAGGCGAGCGGAGCAGGCGCACTCCCTCCTGACCTGACGAAAGGATCAAAAATGTTCTAAAATCCACAAACACGACTAAACCAGAGTAATCCACCGGCTGGGCTGAAGTGGGGGTGTCTCAACCCACAAACCCACTGGAACTCAGAATAGAGAGCCCAAGGCCCCTGAGAGCTGTGATCCGCTGGCAGCACACTCTGCCTCGCCCCAGCAGCGCCCTTGGCTACAGGGAGGGTCTGAACGCCTGCCCTAGGAGAGACGTCCACACCCACCTGCCACTCTCTGCCCATGTGATGAGGCGACCAGTTAGCCTCTCTGGGCCTCAGTGTCCCTTTCTCTAAAATGGGGTGATGGTAGCTACACCCCACAGGGCTTTCCAACAGTCCAATAACAGAACACTGTTGAGTCCTGAAAGTAACTGCTCAACCTATGTTTCCCTAATTGAGACTCCAAACAGAGGAGAGCCAGACCCAGGGGCCATGCTCACTGTGAAAGAACTGGCAGGTGAGAAGGTGCGGACATGCCATAGGGAAGGGATGACACGGCTTTCAGAAGACGCTGGAAGAAAACAAGCAGAAAAGCCAGCTCTCCAAAAGCACCGAAAGCTAGGGAGGAGCTTAATAAAAACAGAAATCCAATAAAACAAGGGATCAAAGACAAGATGGGAAAAACAGAATGAGGAGGTAAAAGAGTCATCACAGAAAAGAAGACAAATGAAAAACAATAGTCAGTTCTGCAGACCAACAACTAAAGCAGGACCAGATGAAAATAGAGCTGATGTGGTGCAGAGTGGAGCTCGGGGCAGGAGAGAAGGGTTTGGGAGGGTCATGGGGAATGCTAGCAAGGAGATGGAAACCGGAAGGAGGAGGCACAGATGATGACAATAAAACGTGACAATAATTAGTGTCTCTAGAATGCGGATACTAGTGATGGGGAAAGTAGTTAGAGATAAAATACAAAAAAATTTTCCTGAAATGAATCTTAAGACAAAAGGGACAAAGAATATACCAGGAAACAAAACAACTGGCAGGTTGTTTTTAAGGTTGCTGACTCTTAAAAAAAAAAAAAAAAAGGGCTTCCCTGGTGGCGCAGTGGTTGAGAGTCCGCCTGCCGATGCAGGGGACATGGGTTCGTGCCCCGGTCCGGGAAGATCCCAGATGCCGCGGAGCGGCTGGGCCCATGAGCCATGGCCGCTGAGCGTGTGCGTCCGGAGCCTGTGCTCCGCAACGGGAGAGGCCACAGCAGTGAGAGGCCCGCGTACCGCAAAAAAAAAAAAAAAAAAAGGGCTTCCCTGGTGGCGCAGTGGTTGAGAGTCCGCCTGCCGATGCAGGGGACATGGGTTCGTGCCCCGGTCCGGGAAGATCCCAGATGCCGCGGAGCGGCTGGGCCCATGAGCCATGGCCGCTGAGCGTGTGCGTCCGGAGCCTGTGCTCCGCAACGGGAGAGGCCACAGCAGTGAGAGGCCCGCGTACCGCAAAAAAAAAAAAAAAAAAAAAAAAAAAAAAAAAATGTTATTGGGATTTCCCTGGTGGTCCAGTAGTTAAGACTCCGTGCTCCCAATGCAGGGGGCCCGGGTTCGATCCCTGGTCAGGGGACTAGATCCGGCATGCCACAACTAAGAACCCGCTTGCCACAACTAAAAAAGATCCCACATGCGGAAACGAAGACCTCACATGCAGCAATGAAGATCCTGCGTGCTACAGCTAAGACCTGGCACAGCCAAATAAATAAATAAATATTTTATATATATATATAAAGTTACTCGAGGACCCAAGCAGAAAGGAAATCAAACTACACTCTCCTAGGACTTATTATTTTTTTTTAATAAATTTATTTATTGGCTGTGTGGGGTCTTCGTTGCTGCGCGCGGGCTTTCTCTAGTTGTGGCGAGCGGGGGCTACCCTTCATTGTGGCGCGCGGGCTTCTCATTGTGGTGGCTTCTCTTGTTGTGGAGCACGGGCTCTA
Source organism: Lipotes vexillifer (assembly GCF_000442215.2). Classification (NCBI taxonomy): domain Eukaryota; kingdom Metazoa; phylum Chordata; class Mammalia; order Artiodactyla; family Lipotidae; genus Lipotes; species Lipotes vexillifer. Next base: position 931,676 of record NW_006791731.1, read on the forward strand.
GGCATGCGGGCTTCAGTAGTTGTGGCACGCAGGCTCAGTAGTTGTGGCTCACGGGCTCTAGAGCGCAGGCGCGGTAGTTGTGGTGCACAGGCTTAGTTGCTCGGTGGCATGTGGGATCTTCCTGGACCAGGGCTGGAACCTGTGTCCCCTGCATTGGCAGGTGGATTCTTAACAACTGCGCCACTAGGGAAGCCCCTCTCCTAGGACTCTTTATAGCAGCATCAAATGTGGAAGTCAATGAATCAGTATTCACAGAATTCCAAAGGGAAAAGAGTCGCTCCGGAAGCTCCTGCACGTGGTTCTGCTTCTGCCATGTCAATGAAGGAGGTTAGGACCAGTCTTCCCAATGACAGCAACAGAAGAGACGGACAGAATGAATATGCTGTAAAACGTGTCTGAAGGCACTGCAAAGATGAAGGAGGTGAGCTCAGGGCAGGAGAGCGCAGGAGTGGCCCCAGACCAGCAGACAGGCTTCCCCTGGCAGCAGCCACCAGCACCAGAAGCGCAGCACTGGGGGAGGGCAGGGGCACAATGTGAGCAGGGCTTCTGCAGGTCTCAGCAACAAGGGGACAAAATCTGTATTCCAGAGCACCGGGTAAGGGCTTAGGGTTGCCAGGTTTAGCTGATAAAAATACAGAACATAGGGCTCCCCTGGTGGCGCAGTGGTTGAGAGTCTGCCTGCCGATGCAGGGGACACAGGTTCGCGCCCCGGTCCAGGAAGATCCCACATGACGCGGAGCAGCTAGGCCCGTGAGCCATGGCCGCTGAGCCTGCGCGTCCAGAGCCTCTGCTCCGCAACGGGAGAGGCCACAACAGTGAGAGGCCCACGTACCGCAAAAAAAAAAAAAAAAGAGTTGTGCAAAACAGTAGCACCAACATCACAGATATATGAGAGCTAAAACACACCCAAAATAATAGCATATGTATTGGAAGAGGGTAAGTGTAGTTAAAAGGGCTAAGATTCTTGCATTGTCAGAAAAGTAGAGTGTTATAGTAGACTTGAGAATTCGAAGATATGCTGTAAACTCTAGGGTAACTATAAAGATTAGTAAGGGAACGTTGCGGCAGACACACGCTAAGGTGACGCCCTGTGGCTTACGCCTGTGTGGGCCCCTCCTCGAGTGTGGGCAGGACCTGTGGAGTAGCTTTAATCAGGCAAAGGCGACAGGCTGTCACCCCCATGGTTACGTTACATTCTGGAAGATTCCATCTTAGCAGACTGACTCTCCTGCTGGCCTTAAAGAAGCAAATGGCTGTGTTGAGAGCTGGCTGCAGAGGGGCCATGTTATGGGGAGCTGTGGGCGGCCTCCAGGCCTGGAGAGCGCCTCCAGCCAGTGGCCAGAGAGAAGCCAGGACTCAGTCCTCCAAGGAGACAGATACTGCCAACAACCCAAATGAACTTGGAGGTGGAGTCTTCCCCACTCAAGCCTCCAGTGAGACCACAGACCCAGCTGACACCTCGACTGCAGCCTGTGAGGTCCTGAGGGGCACCAGGTGGGTCACCCTTAGATACCCGACCCATGGAAACAGTGAGATAGTAAATATGTGTTGTTTTAAGGTGCTAAGTTTGTGGTAATTTGTTATGCAGCACAGAAAATACAAATTTATACCTAACTGCTAAGAGTAGAAAAAATTGGAATAATAAAACATTTTAACAGATTAAAAGAAGGCCAAGAAGGAGAGTAAAAAGGGACACCAAGTAAATTGAAAATTATGAAGTAAACACTAAGATGAGATTTAAACACACTTATGTGATTGATTACATTACATGTATTGGGTTGGCCAAAAAGTTCGTTCCGGTTAAATATCTGCAAAGCAATCAGTGTGCTACGCCACGTTAACAAATTGAAGAATAAAGATCATATGCTCATCTCAACAATGCAGAAAAAGCTTTTGACTAAATTCAACATACATTTATGACAAAAACTCTCCACAAAGTGGGTATAGAGGGAAGATACCTCGACATAATAAAGGCCATATATGATAAGCCCACATCATACTCAATGGTGAAAAATTGAAAGTGTTTCCTCTAAGATCAGGATGAAGACAAGGATGCCCACTGTCACCACTTCTATTCAAGATAGTTTTGGAAGTCCTAGCCACAGTAATCAGATAAGAAAAAGAAACAAACGGAATCTAAATTGGAAAGGAAGAACTGTCACTATTTGCAGATGACATGGTAATGTATGACTTTAGGATAGAAAATCCTAAAGATGCCACCAGAAAACTACTAGAGCTCATCATTGAATTTGGTAAAGTTGCAGGATATGAAATCAATATACAGAAATCCGTTGCATTTCTATACACTAACAATGAACTACTGGAAAAAGAAAATAAGGAAACAATCCCATTTACCATTGCATCAAAAATAATAAAATACCTAGGAATAAACCTACTAAGGAATTAAAAGAACTGTACTAGGAAAACTATAAGACACTGATAAAAAAAAAATTGAAGATGACACAAACAGATGGAAAGATATACTGTGTTCCTGAACTGGAAGAACTGATATTCTTAAAATGACCATATTACCCAAAGCAATCTGTAGATTCAATGTAATGCCTATCAAAATACCATGGACATTTTTCACCAAACTAGAACAAATAATTTTAAAATTTGTGTGGAAACACAAAAGACCCCAAATAGCCAAAGCAATCTTGAGAAAGAAGAACAAAATTGGAGGAATCACACTCCCTGGCTTCAGACTATACTACAAAGCTACAGTAATCAAAACAGTATGGTACTGACACAAAAACAGAAGTGGAGATCAATGGAACAGGACAGAAAGCCCAGAAATAAACCCATGCACCTGCAGTTAATTAATCTATGACAAAAGAGGCAAGACTATACAATGGAGACAAGACAGTTTCTTTAATAAGTGGTGTGGGAAAACTGGGCAGCTACATGTAAAACAATGAAATTAGAACATTCTCTAACACCATCTATAAAAATAAACTCAAATGGATTAAAGATCTAAATGTAAGACCGGATACCATAAAACTCCTAGAGGAAAACATAAGCAGAACACTCTCTGACATAAATCACAGCAATATCTTTTTTGAATCTGTCTCCTAAAGCAAAGGAAATAAAAGCAAAAATAAATAAATGGGACCTAATTAGACTTAGAAGCTTTTGCACAGCAAAGGAAATCATCAACAAAACGGAAAGACAGCTTACAGAATGGGCGAAAGTATTTGCTAATGATATGACCAATAAGGGGTTAATATCCAAAATATAATAAACAGGTCATACAACATCAAAAAAATTTTTTTTAATGGGCAGAGAACCTGAATAGACATTTTTCCAAAGAAGATATACAGATAGCCAAGAGGCACATGAAAAGATGCACAACATTGTTAATCGTCCGAGAAATGCAAATTAAAACCACAATGAGATATCACCTCACACCTGTCAGAATGTCTATCATCAAAAAGACCACAAATAGAGGCTTCCCTGGTGGCGCAGTGGTTGAGAGTACGCCTGCCGATGCAGGGGACGCGGGTTTGTGCCCCGGTCCGGGAGGATCCCACATGCCGCAGAGCGGCTGGGCCTGTGAGCCATGGCCACTAAGCCTGCGCGTCCGGAGCCTGTGCTCTGCAACGGGAGAGGCTACAGCAGTGAGAGGCCCAAGTACTGAAAACAAAAAAAACCACACACACACACACAAAACAAAGAAATGAATAGAGCAAAACAGAAACAGATGAACAGATATAGAGAACTAGCAGTTACCCGTGGGGAGAGGGAAGGGGGAGGAACAAGATAGGAGTAGGGAATTAAGAGGTACAAACTACTGTGTATAAAATAAATAAGCTACAAGGCTATATTGTACAACACAGGGAATACTGTCAATATTTTATTACTATAAATGTTTTATGGGACTTCCCTGGTGGTGCAGAGGTTAAGAATCCGCCTGCCAATGCAGGGGACACGGGTTCCAGCCCTGGTCCAGGTAGATCCCACATGCCGTGGACCAACTAAGCCCGTGCGCCACAACTACTGAGCCTGCGCTCTAGAGCCCGCAAGCCACAACTACTGAGCCCATGTGCCACAACTAGTAAGCCTGCTCGCCTAGAGCCCGTGCTCCGCAACAAGAGAAGCCACCACAGTGACAAGCCTGCACACCGCAACGAAGAGTAGCTCCCACTCACCGCAACTAAAGAAAGTCCATTCGCAGCAACGAAGAGCCAACACAGTCAAAAATAAAAATAATTAATTAATTAAAATAAATAAATAAATAAATATGTTTTATAATCTATAAAAATTGTGAATCAGTGTTATACACTTGAAACTAATATAAATATTGTAAATCAGGGGGTTTCCCTGGTGGCGCAGTGGTTGAGAGTCCGCCTGCCGATGCAGGGGACACGGGTTTGTGCCCCGGTCCGGGAAGATCCCGCATGCCGCGGAGTGGCTGGGCCCACGAGCCATGACCGCTGGGCCTGCGCGTCCGGAGCCTGTGCTCCGCAACGGGAGAGGCCACAACAGTGAGAGGCCCGCGTACCACAAAAAAAAAAGTAAAAAAATAAAAAATAAAAAATAAATAAATCTATAGGCTGATATTTCTGATGAACATAAATGCAAAAATTCTCAGCATAAGTCTAAATAAATCCACATTGCTAAAAGAATGAAGAATATATGATCCTTTCAATAGATGCAGAAAAAGCAATTGACAAAATTCCAAAAAAAATATTGTAAATCAACCATACCTCAATTAATTTTTTAATTAATTAATTTTTTTAATTTAAAAATAAATAAAATAAAAATTCAAAACTATGTACCTCCTACAAATGTTATTTATTTATTTATTGCCATGCCCCACGGCATGTGGAATCTCAGTTCCCTGACCAGGGATCAAACCCATGCCCCCAGCAGTGGAAGCGGGGAGTCTTAACCACTGGACCACCAGGGAAGTCCCCCTCCTTGCAAATTTTAAAGTTGACATCTAAGATTTTTCATAATAAGTTTAAATAGCTGCAAAAGATCAAATTTGTGGTATATGATAAAAATTTAAAATAAAACTCTTACTTTGTCAATGGATTACATATACCATAACCATTTCATACCCCCATCACCCTTTTTTAAATATACACAAGCAACTTCTTTTATAATTAGAAATAGCACCTAGTGACTTTCTCCTTGAAATTTTATATCTATCCCACTTTCTTCAAAGATTTATATGCTAATATATTTCATGCCTTTTACTGATAATCCTGTAATATTTCCTATAATATATAGTCATAATAAATTCTTTTGAAATTCAGTTTTAAAGTTTTCCCTGTAAGTACAAGGCTCTACATTAAAAAAAAAAAAAAAAAAAAAAAAAA
>NW_006791731.1:937047-940678 GCF_000442215.2 Lipotes vexillifer
AAAAAAAAAAAAAAAAAAAAAAAAATCTCCTGTATTGAGTTGTCATTACTGTTAGTGTTAGCACACAATTGTTCAAAATGACTAACATATTACAAAATTTGGCTGTGTAATCACTGAACATAAGGAATGAAAGCTGTGCAGGAAAGGCATACTGTAGTGAAACGGGTGGGATTTGTATCCGACGCACCTAGCAGCCCGGCCGCCCCCTCGCTCCTGCCTGCACCCCTCTGCGCCCCCTTCCTGCTCCCTGACTCCCCGCTTGGCGCTGACACCTGTCAATCACGCTCGGACTGCTAAGCCCACGTGGCTCCGGACAGCTCCCGTGGCCGTGAGGTCCACTTGCCCTCCGGCTCTGCGCGACCCCACCTCTGCGCTCTGCTAGTGCGCCCACCGCCCCTTCACCGTCAGGCACCTGCCCTTCTGGACCGTGCCCGGACGGCTCAGGAGAGGTCAGGACCCCGGCGACCCCTCCTCTCTGCCCGCTCGGAGGTCAGAAGCGCAGGGTGAAGTCCCAGCAGCCCGGGCCGCGCTGAGCTGACCGCCCTTCAGAGCATGTTCCCGGCCCCCACGCGCTCCCCGACAAGCTTCTGGATTCTGAGCTCCCCGACAGCTTCTCTCTCTTCCCGTGGTAAAGGAGATGGCTGCTTCTGAAAGGGTCCCTGTGCCTCCGTGTCCCCTTCTTGTTTTTTTTAGACTTCCAACAGCTGTTCAGCCAACTCTCATATTAAAATCCGTCTTTTAAATTTCGTTAGTCTCTTGTTTTCCTGACTGCACTCTGACAGGTACCAGAAGGTGCCAGGAAACAGACCCCAAGACGTACTGGCATGCAATCTACTCGGTCATGGTTTTGTCCTTGACCTGGCACCGAGCCCCCTAGCAATGGGAAATGTCCTTGACCTGGCACCGAGCCCCCTAGCAATGGGAAATGTCCTTGACCTGGCACCGAGTCCCCTAGCAATGGGAAATGTCCTTGACCTGGCACCGAGCCCCCTAGCAATGGGAAATGAGATGCCCGTAATCCAGGCAAGAAGCAGTAGGTGTCACAGCAAAACCAAATTCGCAGCTGTATCCCTCCGGGAGGGAGCCCACAACCCACCCTGGTGTGAACAGATCTGCCGCCCAGCCTCCCAAAGGGCCCTGTCCACTTACTAGAGTGACCATGCCCTGGAGGAAGGGCAACAGCCGGACTTCTCAGGGACTAACCTCTGGTTCTGAATCAATTCCGGGGGCCCCAAAACCCCACTGTGGCCCACTAGTCAAAGTGGGGACTTATCATGCACAGGAGAAAATGGAATTTGGCTCAAAGTTCACATTGTATTGGTCCTGGTAGTTCTGCAGACCAACCCTGTGGTTGTTTCCCCAGTTCCTAAATGTGTAAGTAAAAGATATATTGTCAGATGCCCTCTGGAGAGGCCCACGTAACAAGACCAAAAGCCAGCAAGAAACTGAGTCCCTCATCCAAGGTCCCCAAGGGAGCGAACCCTTCCCCAGTCGAGCCCCGAGGTGAGACCACAGCCACAGCCAACGCCTGGTAGCAGCCTGTGAGACACTGAACAGAGGGCCCCACTGAGCTGTGCCTGGATTCCTGACCCACAGAGACCACGCGGTAACACAACAGCCACTAAACCTGTGATCTGTGGAGCAGCGCTCGGTAACTGACACTGGTGCTCCCGCAGCCGAAGGACTCGCCAGGAGCCAGCAGGCAGAGCGGAAGCGGCTTCTCTCGCTCTTACGCCTAGTGACCCACCGAAGGTATTTTTGTTTCCTCTCTCCATGACTATGAGGTCTGCTGGTTGAGAAGTCTTAGTTCCCAGGATAGGAACACTTCCACCAGGTGACATGAGGATGGTTTGAATTGAACACTGAGACCTCGGCCTGACCACTAAGTTAGCGGACAAAGAAGGGAGTCACTGTGCTGACTGGGGTAATAGGTTATGACTACGCAGGAGGGTCAGTTCACTGCCCCTCACACGGGTAAGGAGGACTGTCTGGAGCCCAAGGTATTCCCTGGGGAGCCTGTTACTCACACATCTGATAGGAGACGTCAATGCAAAACTAAAGCAACTGAAAACAAACAACAAACAAATAAGCACCGATGACCATTCAAATCCTTCAGGTAAAGAACCCAGACCAGCAGGTGTCCTAGCTGAGGGCAAAGGGCACGTGGAATGGGCAGTGGAGGGAGGGAGCCCATGGTCAGTTACGGAGATGAGAACAGCAGTGGCTGTGTCTGTTTCTTCCTTGTTTGTTCCATGTATTTGTATATATTGACTAATTTCCTTTTCCACTCTGTTTTACTCTCCTATATTTTATGTCGGGTTTGTTGGTGTTGGTAAGCTTTACAATTTTGTATTTAAGCTTCAGGAAATCCAGGTTCCAGGTGAGACGTGAATGAATTTAAGGCGCAATTAATATCACCCAGGGATGTAGAGGCCCCCGGGACACTGTTTTCACTTTTTGGAAAGACAGTGAGACCATCTTCATCCACACCCAGGACAGCTGCACCGTCAGGCGGAAGCTCCCACGCGTGGGAAGGGCGTGTGTGTGGGGGTCACAGCCCAGGCCGAGAGCGCGGGTCAGTGCGCCTTCCCGCTCGGCATCAAGCCCACCCTTCCACGGTCTGCTTTGTGCTGCTGGGGCCGCAGCAAACCACGCAGCTCCTGGGCCAGCAGGCGGCACGTGAGGGGACCTGCAGGCAGGAGGCAGCAGAGGGGCTCCGCTCTTCTGTGTCCTTGACGCTCTCGTGCTGCCCCGGCAGCGGCCACGCTCGCCAGCACTAGCTGCTGGTTCCACACCAGAAAACGTCTCCTGCCCCTTTGCCAGGGGAGAGCGGTCTTTCTGAGCCACGATGACCTCGCCTGAAGTCCCTAGGTCCTCCTTTGCTGCACCCAGGTCAGCAGTCAGAGTCAGGGGTCACAGCAGATGGAGCGGGGAACTGCACGTCGGCTCCAGGAAGAGGCGGACGACTTCCGAACAACGTTTGTTTCTTTGTCCTTACTGGAAACGGCTTATGTTAGCCTTGAAGCCTCCACCTGACTAGGACCCCTGGGAAGGTTCAGAGGGCACCCCTTCATCAAAACAATGAAAAAACACACCCGTGAGCTCCGTGGTGGCTCTCCTCTGGAGGCTGGGCTGGTACTGGGGAGGCCAGATTCATCGCCCTAACATCAATGCGGTGACAGGATTCCAGAACAGAAGATGCTAAGCAGCAGTACTTAACTCTCGGAGGTGAGATGGTATAGCGATAGGCAGCAGGCAGGGTGGCGGTCAGGAGGCTGTGACCTGGGGCGAGATGCAGGGCAGTCTACGGGATACTGCTCAGTTTGTGTAGTCAGAGAAACACCAGGCTCTGCCACCAGAAATCTGACATCAGCCACTAGTGTCTAGTTCCCAGACGTAAGTCAAGGTCAAAGATTCACAACTCCTAGATTGAAGATGATGCCAGATGCCCCTGGAGGAGACCCGTGCGGTGTCTCTACAAGTGCTCTCCCAATGATGACTATTCTCCCAAGCCTCACCTGGAGGGGTCAGTGGCCTCTGCCAGTGTTCATTGTGCACTGGGAGACTGGGATTGACATATATACACTGTTGATACTATGTATAAAATAAATAACTAATGGGGCATTCCTGG
>NW_006791731.1:940989-952275 GCF_000442215.2 Lipotes vexillifer
AAAAAAGATAACTAATGAAAACCTGCTGTACGGCACAGTGAACTCTACTCAATGCTCTGTGGTGACCTAAATGGGAAGGAAAGCCAAAAAAGAGGGAATATATGTATTCGTATAGCCGATTCACTTTGTTGTACAGTAGAAACTAACACAACATTGCAAAGCAACTACACTTCAATACAAATTTTTTTAAAAGTCCATTAGAAGTATTAAAGAACAAATAAAAATAGTAAGGAATTCCTGGGACAACATCTAGGATAAGGCAGAACCCAAAGAGATAAGCCCAACATTCAAAGTTCCTTAATCCTAAGGGCATTTGCCAAATATCAAGCAAAAGCTATAAATCAAAAAAAAACCTTCATTAAATTTAAAAATTTCGGGACTTCCCTGGTGGTACAGTGGTTAAGAATCTGCCTGCCAATGCAGGGGACACGGGTTCGAGCCCTAGTCCGGGAGGATCCCACATGGCGCAGAGCAACTAAGCCCATGTGCCACAACTACTGAGCCTGCGCTCTAGAGCCCGCGAGCCACAACTACTGAGCCCACGTGACACAACTCCTGAAGTCCGCGTGCCTAGAGCCCATGCTCCACAACAAGAGAAGCCACCTGGGCTTCCCTGGTGGCGCAGTGCTTGAGAGTCCGCCTGCCGATGCAGGAGACGCGGGTTCGTGCCCCGTTTCGGGAGGATCCCACATGCCGCGGAGCGGCTGGGCCCGTGAGCCATGGCCGCTGAGCCTGCGCGTCCGGAGCCTGTGCAGCCCATGCGCCTAGAGCCCGTGCTACGCAAAAAAAAAAAAAAGAGAAGCCACCACAGTGAGAAGCCCATGCACCGCCAGAAGAGAAGCCCCCGCTCACCACAACTAGAGAAAGCCCAAGCAGCAGCAAAGACCCAACACAGCCAAAAATAAATAAATAAATTTATTTTTAAAAAAAAAGAAAAAAGAAAAAGAAACAATTGATAAGTGGGACTTCCCTGGTGGAGCAGTGGTTAAGAATCCACCTGCCAATGCAGGGGACAAGGGTTCAAGCCCTGGTCTGGGAAGATCCCACATGCCAAGGAGCAACTAAGCCCGTGTGCCACAGCTACTGAGCCTGCGCTCTAGAGCCCACGAGCCACAACTACTGAAGCCCACGTGCTGCAACTACTGAACCCACGTGCCTAGAGCCCGTGCTCCGCAACAAGAGAAGCCACCGCAGTGAGAAACCTGCACACCACAGCGAAAAGTAGCCCCCACTTGCTGCAACTAGAGAAAGCCCACGCGCAGCAACGAAGACCCAACGCAGCCAATAAATAAATAAATATTAAAAAAAAAAATTTAAATTTCTGCTCTGCGAAAGACAGACTGGGAGAAAACATTTGCAAAAGATACAAATGATAAAGGACTGTTATCTGAAATATACAAAGAACTCTTAAAGCCCAACAGGAAGAAACCTGATTTTAAAATGGGCCAAACACCCGAACAGACACCTCACCAGAGAACATATACCGATGGCACGCAAGCATATGAAAGCTGCTCCGTGTCATCTGTCATCAGGGAAATGCAAATGAAAACAACAGCGAGGGACCACTCCACACCTATTGCAGACACTTACGACACCAGACGCAGGCGAGGGTGCGGAGCAGCAGGAGCTGCCTCCACTGCTGGTGGGAACGCAGGACAGCGCAGTCACCTTGGGAGACAGGCGGTTTCTTATAAAACTGAATATACTCTAAAGATTCGGCAGTTGTGCTCCTTGGTATTTACCGAAAGGAGTTGAAATTTTATGTTCACATCAAATCCTGTCCGCAGATGTTTACAGCAGCTTTATTCACAGTTGGAGGCAAAACTTGGAGGCAACCAAGATGTCCTTCAGTAGGTGAACAGGGAAACAAACTGTGGTCCATCCAGACAGTGGAATGTTATTTAGCACTAAAAAGAAATGAGCTATCAAGACACAAAAAGACATGGAGGAACCTTAAATGCAGATTACTAAGTGAAAGAAGCCAATCTGAGAAGGCTATAATACTGTATGATTCCAACTATTTCACATTCTGGAAAAGGCAAAACTGTGGAGACAATAAAAAGATTGGTGGCTGTGAGGGACTGAAGGGGGTAAGAGGAATAGACAGAACACGGGGGAATTTTAGGGCAGTGAAAATACTCTGTATGATACCACAGTGATGGATACATGTCATTATACATTTGTCCAAATCCATAAAATGTACGACACTGAGATCCCTAATGTAAACTATGGACTTTGGGTGATTACGGTGTGTCTGTGTAGGCTCACCACTTGTCACCAGTGTCCCACTCTGGTGAGGGATGCTGATAATGGGGGAGGCTATGCGTGTGTGGGGACTGGGCATCTATGGGAAAGCTCTGTGCCTTCCCCTCAATTTTGCTCTAAAAAAAAAAGCCTAAATTTAAAAAAATGAACAACAACAACAAAAGATTTGAGGAAAACAGGTGTGGTGGGGCCCATCACATCTCCATTAAACTCACCTGTCTGGCCTTTGCGAAAAACAAATAACCATGGAAGATGGTGGATGACAGGAAACTTACACAGGCAGCAGGAGCAATCAGGGCTGCCAGGCTGGAAGTGGCGTCTCCACTGCAGCAGATCCACACAGCCTCTGGCACTGTGGCCTGTAACGGCTGACTGGCCATAGCTTTCTCCTCCTGTCCGTGCCTGCAGAGCATCCACGCAGCAGGCCTTCCCTGTCCTGTCTCAGGACCACGGTTACTCTCTGGCTTCCTGTCACAATATAGCTCATAGGGACTGAGGTGGGCAGAAAGACAGCCCCCTAACGACGTCCTTGTCCTGTCCCCGGGAGTCGGTGAACACACTGTGTCACATGGCAAAAGGCAATCAAGATTGGGGATGGAACTAAGGTTGCCAATCAGCTGACCTTAAGATAGGGAACCCCCCCGGGATTATCTGAGTAGGTGCAACGTGATCACAAGGGACCTTACAGATGGAAGAGGGGACGGGGGAGAAGCAGAGGGAGCGGTGACTTTGGAAGAAGGCTGCTGACTTTGAAGGTGGAGGAAGACGCCACCAGCCAAGGAATGTGGGCGCCTCTAGGGGCCTGAAGAGGACAAAGACACAGATGGTCCTCCAGAGCCTGCAGGAAGCATGGCCGGCTGGCCGAGACCTTGATTTTAGCCCACTGAAGCCCAGGTTGGACTTCTAACCCACACACCTGCAAGATAACAAATTTGTGCTGTTATAAGACACGAAATGTGCGTTAATTGTTCTTTTAGCAGCTACAGGGAACTAATACAGGAACCTGGGTCATCCTGACAGTTCTCACTGATCCAGGAAGTTCCAGAGGGTGGGAGATAAAACCACGCTAATGAAGTTTTTAAGGTTCATAGATCTGGGACATGCCAGGGCACCTTAAAGGAAAAAATAAATTGCTACGCCTTGGACCTGCGCTTGGCAGGCCTCTCAAGACTCTGGAGCAGCAAGTGCCGTATTCGGGAGTAGCACCCCACCCAGTCCTGGGAGACCCAGGCTAACAGTCAAGCCCAGAGGTCATGGCAGAGGCGTGAGCTGCCAGGCTGCCGGGCCAAGTGGCCAGCAGGTCTGATAAGCTGAAGGTATTTGTGGGGAGGAGGATGCTGTGCGGGACCTCCAGCCAACCCGGTGGGAGGGCCGCGGCACAGACTTCAGGCTCCAGAGCAAGGCTGCGCCTTCCCTGCTAGAACACAGTTCTGGGTCTGGAGAACAGCTCCCGGGATGCTGTCGGAGCCTGGAAGTCCAACTGGGGCACCGGAGGACAAGCAGCCTGAATTCCCCACCCTGAGCCGGGGTCCTTGCTCCACGGACTTGAGGCATTGGGCACACACAGAGCGATCCTTTACGACAGAAAGGACACATCCAGCGGGAGGAAGACGTCCCCACCCCTCTCTCTGCTGAGGGTCGGTGCCACTTCCCAGGACCCCAGCCCACGCCAATGGGATCCCTGGTGGAGGTGGCGGAGGAGGGACTCGGGCTTGATTCACAGAGCTCAGTCCGCACGGTGGCACCACTCAAACTGACCACTGCCACATCACAGCTCCGCTCTCGCGAGGTCCCAAAGGACAGCGGAGGAGGGAAATCCCCCAGGGTGCCTGGTTCTCAGCTTCCCGTGGGCGGGAAGGAGCGTGGCGTGCGGCGCACAGGGCAACGGCGAAGGGCTTGGCTGCTTCACCGGGAGCCCGAAATGAGCAAGTCCGGAACAACAGTGGCAGGCGGGCCCAGGGAAAGGCATGCGGATGCACCAGCAGCGGGGGCCAGGTTTGCGGTCACCGAGCATGCGGGGCTGGCTCTGCGTCTCACGGTGATGCCCCCAGAGAGGGCCCACTGCAGAGGAGGCATCAGACACCCAGGTAGACACCACAACTGTCCTGTGGACGTTGGCCAGCCTTTCTCCTCCGCCACCCAGTGCTTAGGCAAAGGCCCATGAACAGAGTGGCCGTGGTGGCAGGGGTGCTAGTGACACGTGGGCCCAACAGCACAAGGCCCTCTAATCAAGGCTGATCTAGACCAGACACCGTCCTACCAAATAACCTTCTTTATATCAACTCATACACTCTGGCTGACAATCTGGACAGATCATCAAGCACGTGGCTGGTGACGGGAGGCTGGGGAAGACGCTCTCTGGATGGACTTCTTGGAACAGACCCAGAGCGGGAAAGCAGCTTCTCCGCATGACGCTGGCCTGTTGAAGACCTGGAACCCCTACCTTGTAAGGCTGGGTTCTGTTCTAGAAAATTCAGTGGGAGCCCACTTCCCACTACAGAAACCAAAATGGGGGAAAGGGGGCAGACATCCGTCCCTCCTTTGCCTGACAATGGGAGCATGACCTAAGGGCAGACTGGACTTCTCACCAGGCGCCTGGGCCGTGAGAAAGAGACGCCAGGACATGGACAATTAGAGACAATCCTCAGCGGAGCTGCAAAGTCGAGAGCACAGCAGCGGCCGCAGCCTCTGGACATCCTAACGGGACATCTTCTGGGGCCTGACCTGCCTGTGTCCTCCACTCCCTCTCATTTCTGCCTCTTGCCGAGCCCAAATCTCCTGGACGTCCTTCTGATACATACGTTGGGCATATATAACTTCTATAAAATTGACAGTCAGGACTCTGCAAACCTCCTGTGGTCCAGCTCTGTCCTCAGGACAAGGTCAGGCTCCTTACCCTGGCCCTTGGGGGGGGGGGGTCGGAGGTACAAAGGTGGCCGGTGGTGCTGGGAGTTTATCTGGGGGTAAGGCCAGCACCACCCTGGGAAGGATCACACTTGCACGCGAGACTGGCTGCTGGTGGCCACCAGACCGAGCAGAATGGAGAGGCTGGTTCGGAGCCAGGGTGAGAGGCCAGCAAGGCGGGAGGGAGTGAAGGAAGCCGGAGCACAGAGAGCAGTCCTTGGGGGTGGGGACTTGGGCACAGGCTCAGCAGGGAGCAGTCGCGGGAGACCAGACACGCGAGAGGAAGGCCATGACGGGTGTGCGCTTTGGATGCGCTGTGGAGCTTGAGGACACCCAGGGGAGGGCTGGGATGCGCCTGAATGTGGGTCTGGGCCGCAGGAGGCAAGACCTGGGTAAAGAAAGATTCGGCTCTGGAGGCCGCTGCCGAGAGGCCACAGCGGAGGCTGCGCGCTGAGAAGACAGGGCCGGGGTCGGAGGGTGGCCACCGCCGTCCCCGGGTTGCCCACGCCCCGAGGCTGGCTCCCGCCGCAGCATGCAGAGCGGCCGGGCCATCACCTGGAGCTGGAGGCGTCGGGGAGGGGGGCTCCGCACACGCGGTCCGGGCGCCCCCTCCCGCCGGCCGGAGGGCGCCGGGGCCCGCGGGCTCTCACCTGTCGGGACCTCGGGGCGCTCCGGGGTGCGGGCCCCGTCGCCGGCTGGCTCCTCTCTCCTGGCTTCCCGGGGGCAGGGGGGCGGTCAGCGCGGCGGAGCTGCGGACATGTACGGGCCACCGGAGGAGGGGCCGCGCCCCGGCTGTGCAGGAGCGGCCGCCTGCAGCCGCGTCGCGAAGCCACCACGACTGGGCCACGGCCTTCGCAGCAAACACGGCCTCCGCGGGGCGCCGCAGGGGGCGCCCGCGAGCGCCCGCGGGCAGGACCGCTCCGCACCTGGGGCCCGAAGCCCAGGCTCGCGAGCCCAGGTGTGGAGAGGCTTCCGGTGGGCGGACCCCCTGCCCGCCCTACCCCACCCCCAACACTGCTCCCCCCCCCCCCCCACCCCGGTGCCACTCCCTTGCAGGGCGCCCACCCTGCTCCCCGGCGGTGCTGGCTGTCGACCTCCCCACCAAGCCTCTGGGGAAAGGGCTGAGCAGGAGGGGGTGCAGCAGGCAGGGCTGGGCCAGGCAAACCAGTAGAGCCAGTGTGACAGAGCTGGCTGGGATGGGGCCCTGGGCGTGGATGTGAGTCAGCGGCCCCGGCCTGGGGAAATGCTGGGGAGGAATCGGTCCCAAGCCTCCCTCCCACCAGCACTCAGGATGGCCCTGCACCTCCTCCCTCAGTTGCGTCCCCAGGGCTCCAAAGGCTGGCCGGGTGGGGTCTCCTTGGGCCCCTGCAGGCTGAGCAGCCAGACCCCCCAACCAGGGCGTCCCCAAGAGCCCTGCCCCACCTCAGGGCAGGCCGGCTCTTCCTACCACCCCATCTCAGTCCACAAAATGCCACCTGGGCCTTTCAAGGTCCAGTTTCTTCCACCAGCCCCCGGCGCAGCCTGGCCCCCAGCAGGAGTCCACCACGAGGGAGCGGGTGGGTCCATCAACTCCACAGAATGCCCCAGACAAGCTTGGCGCCCCAGGCTCCTCCGAGCACGCTGGCTGGGGGCTGAGGTGCTGAGTGCGGGCTGAGCCAGGGGCTCCTGTGGTAGTTGGGTTAGGATTGTCTGTGGCTGGTGAGCGTCTTGTCTGGATGGCCAGTGAGTCTGGGGAGGCGGCTCCTAGCCCTGTGGGCTGCAGTTGGAGTTTCCTGCGACCGGGGGTGGACGGGGTGGGACAGGGGTGGTGGGGCACCGGTGCCCGCCCAGGGCAAGACCAGACTCGTCGCTACACACACCCGGCGGTCTGGCTGCCGGGAGTCACCTCCTCCAGTTTCTCTCAGTCTCCCTCCCAGTCTGGCCAAAGAGGCCCGTGCCTGTACAGTACAGTCCTGCGCCGTGTCAGCCCGTCAGTCAGCCTTCACGCCGGGTGAGCCACCGCGCTGCCAAGTCCCTATAAACTCTCTGGCGTGGCCCAGCCTGCATGCAGAGTGGGGCTGTGAGGCCCACAGCCAGAGCCCAGGCCAGAGCCTCGGCGCTGTGGGCACCAGCCAAGGGGAAGGGCAGACACGAGGGGCTGCAGGAGCAGAGGGCCCACCGTCGTGGCCTCCCAGGGATGCCCTCTGAGCCCGCCTGATCGAGGCCGGCCAGCCGATGAGCCCGGGCCCCCGGGGAGCAGACACCTGGTAACACAGGCGCCAGATCAGGGCCATGTCTGGCAGACGAAGTCGAGCTCGCAAACCCCGGGCCAGGAGGACGGGCAGGGCGCAGAAGACCACAGGCCGGCAGGGCCCCGAGGCCGAGCCATCGCCCCCTGCCCCCAGGGGCCCTCGGGACAAGGCAGGGGTGGCCCCTGCGGGGCACGTGACCGGCAGCAAGCTGGCTCCCCGGGGACACCCCAGAGTGGCCAGACCAGAGCAGCCACAGGTAGCCAAGAGGCCGGAGAAGGCCACCGCTCTGGGGCCCGAGCTGGTGCTGGTCCCCGCTGCGGACATGGAAGGCTGCGGGGTGGGCAGCCTCACGCCGGGCTGGGGCCCCGAGCCGCTGAGGCTCCGTGAGGTCCAGCTGTGCCTGGCCCAGGAGCAGCTGCTGCTGGAGGAGCAGCGGCGGCAGGTCCAGCTGCAGATGCAGCTGTGGCAGGAGGAGCAGGCCTGGGTGCAAGTGGAGGGGCTGGAGCTGGCCATGGCCTTGGAGCAACTGCGGTGCGAGGGCCTTGAGGCGCTTCGGACCCAGGACCCGGTAAGGCCTGGAGGGGGTGTGGAGATGCGGGAGGCTCCGGACAAGCCCCGGGGGCGTGGTGACCCTGCGAGCCACCTACAGGTCCTGCAGGGCTCCAGGTGGCCGGAGCCGGGTGGATGTGCGCCGCGGCACACCTGTGGGCCCGCTTTCACATCTGCACAGTGAGGCTGGTGCCCACCACACAGGGCACGGCAAAGACCGCTGCACAGGAAGCCCTCTCGGGCTGGCCCAATGCTTGACAGGTAGAGGGAGGCCAAGGAGGGAGCTTGTCTAGGGAAACTGAGGCAGAGGTGTCTCTGCAGTGAACCCAGGCATCCTGGCCAGGTGGGCGGGGCGGGAGCTGCCCAGCAAAGTGCTCAGAATATGTGGGGTGAGGGCTGGGTCCAGGGCCCAGGTGGACAGTCATCAGGTAGCAGAATTGAGGTCCGTCATCCCCCCTCCCTCCCTCCCCCGACAGTTTCCTGCCCCACCCCCCCCCCCCCCCCCCCCCCCGACAGTTTCCTGCCCCACCGGCCCGGCCTCCTGTCTACTGCAGAGCCTGTTCCTAGGGCTTGAGATGGCGGAAGCCGCACGCGGCGCCTGATTCCTGGACAGGTCCTCATTCCTGGACAGCTGCCACCTCAGATGTGGCTGGGGCTGTTTTGGGGAGCTAGGGGATAACCTGGCTTGGTGTGAAGAGCAGTCGCCACCCTCCCTCCAGGTCTTGGGATCTGGGAGGCCTCTGGGGTCCAGGCCCACTCCAAGCAGAGGGGCTGCAGCAGAGCAACAGGGTGTGGGGCTCTCTTAGCAAGCACAGACCCCAGTACAGGCCTGGGCGCTGGGAGGACCCGGAGCCGCAGCCTGGAAGGTGCTGGCAGCTTAGCAAAGAACTCAGATGAGTGTCATGACGGAGAAGAAATGGGACTCAGAGAAGAGTAACAATGGGTAGGGGTGGACATGGGAGGAGATGCCCTTCCTGGCCCATAGCAGGACCAGGAGGCCAAGCACAAGCTGTCACCTTTCAGCCTGGAAGTGGCTAAAGAGAGGATGGCCTGAGGGAGCGGCAGCAGACAAGAAAAAGTACAGGATAGCCTAGGTGGAGCAGAGGGTCAGAGTGGACCACATGCTTAGTCTGAGAATCCCCAATATGAGCTCAAGCCCTGCCCTGTTTCAGAACCTGTATTCAGTCCACACGGGCCTGCTTCCCATCTCCATGTGTCCTAAAGCCACGTTCCTCTGAACACTGTCCCCGGGACCCCAACCCCAGTCCCAGCCCCAGGGGTACAATACGCAGGGTCAGGGTCTGGAATGGACATCTGAGCTCTGAATTCTCAGTCCACCACATTCAAGCCTGACTCAGAGATCCCCTGAAGGCCATTCTCAGAGAGAAAGGTCTTCCCGGAAGGAGTGTCCCTGGGTGGCTGCATAGCATGTATCACAAGTCAGAGTTTGAGCAGGGTTGGAGGTCAGAGGGCTTGCACTCACCAGCAGCGGCTCTCAGGTTGGCTCTGTGGAAGGACGTCTGCCACTTCCCTGATGCAGCTTTGGGTCCCCCCTTCCTATTGCTCATCCTCCTGGGGGTGAGTAGGAAAGGTCAGGGAGGGTGTGGTCAGAGTGGCAGCAGCAGTAGGGGCAGCATCACACACTGGCTTGGACCTGTGTGGACGGACAGCAGGTGCCGAACTGGGGAACACAGGATCACCCCGACAGCACAGCTTCCTGCTGGCTTCCTGGCCCACCTGCCTGCCCCTGGTTCTTGGGGGGGTGTGTGTGTGTGTGTGCCCAGCAGCCTGAGTGGGAATGCTTGGCAAGAACATCTGGCCACAGCTTGTCCCCCTTGCCCTCATTCCCCTGGCCCCTCCACCCTGGCTCACGCATCCTCACCCTAGGGTCGATGTCGGGTACCCATCTCCCTGCTCCAAACCACTGGGCTGCCAGCTGGACCAGCTTCATCCTAAACACAAACCTAAGCCAACCCTGCCTTGCTGAAGCCTCCCCAGTGCCGCCACCAGACACTGACACACACCACCCCACCCCCCGCCCACACCGGGCATGCCCAACCCTCTCTCATCTTGGCCTCAGCAGGTGGTGTTGTCAGGGCCTGGAAGCAACACCCCTCTCCCTAGTCCACTCAGCTGACCCCAGAATTCATTTCCTCGGGAGGCCAGCCCCAGGCCGTGGGTTCTGAGTAGGGATCTGAAGTGTTTGCGGGGGACGCTGCGGGGACCGAGGCACCTAGGGGCAGCTGAGGGCTTCCGTGTGTGTCTGTGCATGTGTGTGCACACATGCACACGGAAGAAGCATATAGGGCTCAGAGTGCTTGCAGGGTCCCATGTCTGTGTGGGAGTCGGTAATGCAGGGTCCCCAGTTCGTGAGGGACTTCTCAGTGCTCATGTAGTGTCCTGTATGTTGCAGGGTTCTGTGGGGGTCAGTGCACGAGGGACCCACCGTGCATGAGGAGCGTCCTGTATATGTGTAAGCTGGCATGTGCCCCAGTATGGCAGGCACAGGACTTGGTGTGCTTGTAGGGTCCTGTAAGGATGCAGGGTTCCATGTGCACGGGGGGGTCCTACGTATGTGGGCGCTCAGTGTACGTGCGGCATCCTTGTGTGTGCAGGTCACTGTGTGCCCGTAGAGTCCCCTGTCCACAGGTGTGTGCAGAGGACCCCGTGCAGTCAGGGTCTGTCACGCGTGAGCGTGGGCATGCCAGTGGGGTCCAATTATGTGGAGGGGGCTCGGTGCCGGGATCGGTCTGGGAGGGGACCGGTGTGGGGTGGTGTCCACACGTGTGGGAATGAAGGTCACTTGGGTGCAGTGCTTTTCCTATACGTGTGTGGGGTCGGCGCGTGTCGGGGATCTGCGGTCAGGGTCCCTGTGTGCCCGGGGGGGGGGGGACCCCGGGAGCTCATGGGGCCAGGTACTTATGGGCATCCGAGTATGGGGGCGTCTCTGTGCGGGCGTCGGGGTGGGGGACGTCCGGGTGTGGTGCGAGGCCCCTGTGCTCACAGGTCCCCAGGCCCTGCCCTGCCCGGGGCTCGGCGCCGCCCCCACCGTCTCACCTGCTTCACCTGCCTTCCGCAGCCAGTAGGCGAGGCCAGAAGCTCCGCCCCCCGCGTGGGGCTGGCCCGTTTCCTAGCGACCGAGCCGGAACTTCGAGTCACCCTGACTTCCGGGGCGAGGGTTCAGGGGTCAGGCTCAGGGACTTTAAGCCTTCGGCGAACAGATGGGCGCCTGCGGGCGCGGGGCCCTGGAAGTCGGGGCCTTAGCGGTCTCCCGGGGTAGCGGGCCGGGGTCCCGGGCTGCGCCGCCGGGGGGCACGGCCGGGTCCGGGGCGCGGGC
>NW_006791731.1:952392-958076 GCF_000442215.2 Lipotes vexillifer
AGGGGCTGCCGGACCGACCGGACCGCGAGGCCGCTGGGCGGCGGTCGGCTCCTGCTGCCCTTGTCCCGAGACCCCGCGCACCTGGCCAGGTAGGGCCCCCTCCCCGGGCTTCAGCTGGGCGGGGCGCGCGGGAGGGGGAGGCCGCGGCCGGGCCGGCGGGGTGGGGCGGGGTCGGCACCACCGGTGCCCACCCCACCCCGCGCGGCCTCACCTGGGCGGCCCGCCGGCCCGCACCTGGGCTGGGTCCTCGCAACACAGAGCAGGGCGGTGGGAGCTCAAGCGCGGCCGCGTGCACGGGGGTCGGGCGGGTCTGCCCGAGCTGGGGGCGAGGGGGCGCCGCGGCCGCGTGTGCCGGTGTGGACGCGGGTGCCCTCGCTCGACGCCGGCCCAGGAGGAGCCGAGCGGGAAGAGGCGCCGGGCCCGGGTCGAGCCAGCCCAGGCTGGCCCGACTTGCTCCCGCCCTCTCGGCCTAGCTGGAGTCCGGAGAGGGTGCCGGGCCTGGCCTGGACCCTTCCCTGGGCCGCCCCTTCTAGGCCGTCATGGCCTGTGAGTGGCCAGGGCTCGGTCCGGTTCCCTCCGTAGGGTGCAGGGAGAGCAGAAGGCCCCGATTCCCTGGCGCCCAAGTCCTTGGACTTGGGTGGGTGGATGGGACACCCGGCCCAGTCAGCCTAACTCCCTGGGGTTCAGTAACCCCATTTGGCCCTGCAGTATGCACCGGAAAACTGCAGCTCACCCACTTCCAGACCGTGAGCCTCCCCTGCCGGGATCTCACCCCCATACTCCTCCCCTCAGCCTAATGCGTCTGTCTGCCTGGCTCAGGGTCCGTCCACCGTGTGCGCTCGCCCCAGATCCTTCCCTCCGGATAAAACCCCAGGCCTGCCCTGTGGGAAAGACTTCCGGTGGAGGCCCCTGGTAAGGGAGCCCACTAGAGCCCTGAGGGCCGTGCCTGGAGGCTTTGTCGCTGTGTCAGAGGTCAGAGGTTAGCTGACAAAGAGCGGGATTCCTTCTGAGTCACCGCCTGGGTGGGATAAGCGCCCCTCCCTCCCTTAGGGCCGGCATTTGGTAGGCAAATGTGAGGGGAGGCACGCTGCTGGCTTCTCCACAGCTGGCTGGGAGTGGCCACTGCCCGGTCCACAGTTCAGGGGTGTGTAGACCCATGAAACAGGCAAAGGCATAAGGTCTTCGGGATCGTGGGTATAGCTGTGTGGGCCAGGGCAGGGCCACCTGGGGGGCTCACTCTGGACGGGTGCCCCTTCCTGACCAGTCCTGTCGGATGAGAAGGTTCCTTGCCCACCTGGGATCCCCTGTCCCCGCACTGCATGCAGCCTGGACAGTTCGTGTTGATTCCCTTCCCCAGTGAAGTAGGAGGGGATGATCTCACTTCTAGCAGGTCTCCCTGGCTTGGGGAGCGGCACCTGCAAAGGCTGTCAGCGGGATAGCGCCCCCACCCCAGTCACACACCCTGCTGCCAGATACGGGGGTCCCCCGCAGCGTTGGGGGGGGTGGGAGGAATTGGGAAATTGGGTTTGACACATATACACTACTGATGCTACGTATAAAATAGACAACTGTTGGGAACATATCGATAGCACAGGGAGCTCTACCTAACGCACTGTAGTGTCCTAAAGGGAGGGGATATATGTACACGTGTGGCTGATTCATTTTGCTGTGCAGTAGAGGCTAACACAATATAGTAAAGCAACTAGACTCCAATAAAAATTAAGGTAAAAAAAAGATACAGTGTGACCCCCACCCCCACCCCCAGAACAGTGTCATCAGGTACAGGGTGAAAATCTAGTACAAACAGGCCCACACCTCATACCCGTGTGTGCTCAGCCTCAGTCTGGTCCTGGTACAATGAGGCCATATGTAACCAGATACAGTCAGGGGACAGTGCCCCCTCTAAGGCGAGGCAGAGCAGCTTTTCCTCAGACAATCAGACCAAGTAGCATCTCCGCCAGGTGTGACTGAATGACACACGGGTATGCCCCATCCCCACCTCCATGTCACATTCAGTAGCCTGTCACCTCCCAGGGAAGGTAGGCAGGAGAGGTTCCCCAGGTCATCCTGACCCCCCAACTTTCTCAGGCAACAGTCTCCAGCGGGCCATGGACCCCATCCAGTCAGCATCGTCCAGCTGCACCTGCAGGGGGCGGGGGCACTCTGGGTTGTGTGGCAGAACCACCTCCCCAGCCAGGACCGATATTCAGGAAGCCACAGGCTAGGCAGGATTGGCTTCCAGCGGACCCTCCTTCCAGGCTAGGGGGATGAGCATCCAGCTAGTTCAGGGATCCTGGGGAGATGGGCCCTGGGAGCCAAATAAAGACCCCCACCTGGCCTTCCAGGACCAATGACCGCTTTTACCCAGGCCAGGCCCCCATGCAGGCCCTTTGGAGGCAGGTGGGCTGGAGTGGAGCCAGTGGGCGTGGCTGATGTGAAGTTGGGGTGAGCAGTGAAGGTGGAGAGGCACCTTTGGAGCGCAGGACGAGCCCAGTGGCCACTGCAAAGGGCTCTGACTTCCTCCGGAGTGCGGCAGGGAGCCAGGCAGTGACCAGAAACTTGGAAAGGTTGCTGCTACCACACAGGGCCGGGCTTGGCAGGGACAGGCCTCTAAGCTCCTGCAAGGATTACAGGCCTCGGGGAGGGCTGGTGCCTGGGGTGTGGCCCAGGGAGGTGCCCGAGATGGGATGGTGGACAGGGGTGAGGGTTCGGAGGGCTGAGAGGTCAGCGAGTGGATTGTGGGGCTCAGAGTGTGTGACCCTGTAGGGCAGGTGCAGGAGTGGCCAGGGTCTGTGGATGGGGCTTAACGCTGCATCCCAGGACAAGCTCTGTGTCCTGGGCCAGGTGTGCTATCAGGTCAACCCTGACAGCTGCATTTAAAAAAAAATGCTTTAATACAATTTTTAAAGGTTACACTCCATTTACAGTTACTACAAACTATTGGCTCTATTCCCCCTGTTGTACAAGGCATCCTTGGGCCCATCTTACACCCAGTACTTTGTACCTCCCCCTCCCCCATATCTGAGTCTCCTTCTTTATTATATTCACTAGTTTGTTGTATTTCTTTTAGGTTCTACATACAAGTGATATCATACAGTATTTGTTTTTCTCTGACGTTTCACTTAGCACAATGCCCTTCAAGTTCATCCACGTTGCTGCAAATGACCAAATTTCCTTCTCCTTTATGGCTGAGACAGGTGCATTTTACAGTGGAGGTAACAGGCCAGAGAGGCACAGGCAGCGGCCCAGCTTGTCCAGCACGCACAGTGCCAGGGGCCACAAAAATGCATTCATGTCATAAAATCAGAAGAAAAAAGTAAATATAACAGTAAAGGCTGGATTATATTTTCTTTATTCCAACTATCATAAAATATCATTAGTGTTTTCTTGTTTTTAATGGAGGAAGGGGTCCACAGAGGCCATAAAGTAACCTGAGTGGGCTTTGTGTGGAGCCAGAGCCCCTGGCGGGAAGCTGGGGCACCAGATGCTCCCTGGCTCCTGGTGAAAACAGGGGCCTGGCCGGTATGGCCAGAGCGACGAGAGACAGCTGGGGTGCCTGTGTCGGGGCGTTCTTCTGATGTTCCCCCAGCTAGGGGGCATGCTAGGTTCTGGGGGTGCCCTGGAAGACCTCCAGGCACGGGCTGAATTCCACAGCCCACGCAAGGTCACTGATAGCTCCTTCTATGATGCGTGTCCACATGTGTGGGGGGGGGGCCCAGAGCCCCTGCCCCTGTAATGTGTCTCCCTGCCCTTCCCCCAGGTCCCTGGCCCCGACATGGCCCGTCGCTCCCAGAGCTCCTCGCAGGGGGATAACCCACTGGCACCCGGGTACCTGCCACCCCACTACAAAGAATATTACCGCCTGGCAGTGGATGCACTGGCTGAGGGCGGGCCGGAGGCCTATAGCCGCTTCCTAGCGTCGGAGGGGGCACCTGCCTTCCTGTGCCCTGAGGAGCTGGAGCACGTGAGCCGCCACTTGCGGGCCCCGCAGCACGTTGCCCTCGAGCCCCCCGAAGGCAGCCTTCCCAGCGTGGACTTTGATGGCTCCTCGGGCACCTACTGGCCTGTGAACTCAGACCAGGCAGTGCCTGAACTCGACCTGGGCTGGCCCCTGACCTTCGGCTTCCAGGGCACTGAGGTTACCACACTGGTGCAGCCGCCGCCACCTGACAGCCCCTGCATCAAGGATGAGGCTCGAAGGATGATCCGCTCTGCCCAGCAGGTGTGCTGTCACAGGCTCAGCAGGCAGTGGGGAAGGGCAGCCTGAGCTGGACCGTGAAGCATGAGTAGGAGTGTGAGGGTGAAGGAGAAATACCAGCATACCCAGCTTAGGGGGCAAGGGTGGGGCCAGGGCTGGCCAGCCAGGCCTCCAGGCTTCGAGCTGTGATGAGGGCTCCCTGGCAGACTTTTTCCCGGGTCATCGGGGGTTTGGTTATTGCAAGCTGCAGACTGCACAGGTTTGCTTGCCCAGGGTCATGGCCAGTGCCCAGAAACTCAGGGGCTCTGGGATGGTTGGGGTCCCTCCTTGCCTGGCTTTACTGTTCAGAGAATTCTCTGTAGTCCTGCCCTTGACCTAGCTGACACCTTCTTACCCCTGCGCCCTCAGCACCCCAAACAGTTGGCAAATAGCAAAGGGAGCCTGTTAAACCATGGACCCTAAGGCAGCAGGTTCAGACACCAAGGACCCCTGCCTCTGCCTCTGCCCCCCGCCCCCCCGTGGCAACCCTCTCCCAGGGGCAGAAATGGAGCCTCGGGCTCAGCCGTGATACCTGCCCTGGGGTCCTGGGAGCTCAGCTGTCTGTAAGGCAGGGGGGTTTTGGGGGCTTCATCTGCCTTGCCTCCTGCGCCATCAGGGCTCTCTGCCCTGGGCTGAACACCCGCCCCTAGCTGAAGGACAGCCCGCCCCCAGTAGGCTGCGGGCCCTGTGCCTGCCTCAGGCTCCATCATGGGCCACCTAGCAGACCAGCAGCCCCATATCCCCTCTGACAGCCCCCTTCCTTCTGACCCCCATTCCACGACAGGGTCCCACTCTCCCCTGGGACGAGCTAGTGGCCATTGTTGGCATCCAGAGACAACCTGCCCTGGGGGCGGAGGCGTGGAGGTATGGCTAGAGAATAGTGGGGACCGTGGAGGGGTCTGTCCTCTGTCCCTGATTCGACCCCCCCACAGGTGGTGGCCGTGGTGATGGACATGTTCACCGACGTGGACCTTCTCAGTGAGGTGCTGGAGGCAGCTGCGCGCCGCGTCCCGGTCTACATCCTCCTGGATGAGGTGAACGCACAGCACTTCCTGGACATGGCCGACAAGTGCCACGTCAACCTGCACCACGTGGACGTGAGTGACCGGAGGGTGGGGAGGGCATGGCTGGGAGGGAGGGGCTAAGATCCCTCTTCAGACACGTAACGCCTCTCCTGCCCCAGTTCCTACGCGTGCGCACTGTGGCAGGCCCCACCTACTACTGCCGTACTGGGAAATCCTTCAAGGGCCACGTGAAGGAGAAGTTCCTCCTAGTGGATTGTGCCGTGGTGATGAGTGGGAGCTACAGGTGCGCGCAGCCCCGTTGCCCACGCCCCCGCTCCAGCACCTCCCCATTAAAGGGCCTCCTCTCCAGAAGCCCTCCTCCTGGAGCCCCTGACACTGCTCCAGCGGTCCTGCCCCAGCCTGGCCTGGGTCGTTACTCGGCC
>NW_006791731.1:958086-960256 GCF_000442215.2 Lipotes vexillifer
CCTCTGACTGGCTCCACCCTACTCCCAGCTTTATGTGGTCCTTCGAGAAGATCCACCGGAGTCTGGCACACGTGTTCCAGGGCGAGCTGGTCTCCAGCTTCGATGAGGAATTCCGCATCCTCTTCGCACAGTCCGAGCCGCTGGTACCCTCCGCCGGGGCGCTAGCCCGCATGGACGCCTACGCCCTGGCTCCATACGCGGGGGCTGGGCCCCTCATGGGTGGCCAGGTGACCGGGGCGTTGACCCCCTTCTCCTTACCCAAACGAGCGCACCTCCTGTTCCCACCGCCTCGGGAAGAAGGCCTGGGCTTCCCCTCACTCCTTGACCCCGACCGCCACTTCCTGTCGGCCCTCCGTCGAGAGGAGTCACCGCGGATGCCAGGGGGCGCCCTGGAGCCACACGCGGGGCTGTGGCCACTGTCGCGGCAGCTGGACGCCGAGGCCGGACCAGGTGGGGAGCTCTTGGGCCCGCGGGGCTTCTTTCAGGCGCAGCACCAAGAGATGGACGCCTTCAAAAGGCACAGCTATGCGGCCGCCGACGGCACGGGAGCCGTGGAGAATTTCGCTGCCGCACGACAGGTGTCGCGGCAGACATTCCTCAGCCACGGTGATGACTTCCGCTTCCAGACCAGCCACTTCCACCGCGACCAGCTCTACCAGCAGCACTACCAGTGGGATCCGCAGCTTGCACCAGTGCGCCCACAGGGCCTGTTCGAGAAGCTGCGCGCTGGCCGCCCCGGCTTTGCGGACCATGACGACTTCGCGCCGGGCGCCGGGCAACGCTTTCCGGAGCTCGGCCCGGACGGACACCAGCGGCTGGACTACGTGCCATCCAGTGCCTCACGGGAGGTGTGCCATGGCTCTGACCCTGCCTTCGGGCCCAGGCCCCGCGGTCTGGAACCGGCCGGGGCCCCATCCCCCAACCTGGGACAGCGCTTCCCTTGCCAAGCGGTGACGAGGCTAGGCCCAGAGACTGTGCCCAAGCCAGAGCCAGAGCGCAGAGGCCGGTCTGAGGGGCGGGCGGGACTGCGGCACTGGCGCCTCACCTCCTACCTGAGCAGCTGTCACGGTGAGGATGCTGGCGATGAGGGCCTGCCCGCACCCATGGAGGCCGAGGCCTATGAAGACGACGTGTTGGTTTCTGGGGGCCAGGTGGCCGCCGGGGACCTGCTGACCTCGAGCTTCCGTGTGCCCACGTCCTTCCCGGGCTCCGGCAGCGGTGGTGGTGACAGCTCCGAGCCCGAGGGCCTGGAGGCAGGCCTGGCCAAGCAGGACTCTTTCCGCTTGCGCGCGAACCCGCTGATCCAGCGCAGCTCGCGGCTGCGCTCCTCGCTCATCTTCAGCGCATCACAGGCGGAGGGCACGGGCGGAGCTGCTGCGGCCACCACGGAGAAGGAGCAGGTGGTGAGCGAGATGCCAGCGTCCAGTGGCAAGGCTGTGCGCTCTGCTGTCTCCACCAAGGTGGCCGAGCTCCTGGAGAAATACAAAGGCCCGACTCGAGACGCCGGCGGCGTGGGGGCAGCAGTCACGGTTGCCAGCCACAGCAAGGCTATCCAGTCCCAGGCGTGGCGGGAGGAGGTGTCGGCACCTGGGGGCGGTGGGAGCGAGCACCGCAGCCTCGAAAGCTGCCTGCTAGACCTGCGCGACTCCTTCACGCAGCAGCTGCACCAGGAGGCCGAGCAGCAGCCGGGAGCCGCCGCTCTCACCGCCACGCAGCTGCTGAACACACTGGGTGGGAGCAGCGGCGGCGCTGACCGGCTGCCCTCCTGCTTCCTCTCCACCCAGGGCCGCTCCACCTCCCCGCAAGGGCGGGACAGCCCCCCACCAGAGGGGCCCGGGGCGCACCAGCCGCCCCACTCTGAGCCAAAAGGGATCCCCACCTCAGCTTACCCCGAGCGGAAGGGAAGTCCCACTGCAGGGTTTCCCAGCTGCAGAGACAGGCCCACCACGGGATTTACCGAGCAGAAGGGGAGTCCCGCTTCCGCCTACCCTGAGTGCAAGGGAAGCCCGGTGCCCCCGGTGCCCCCTGTGCCGGAGCACAGGGGCAGCCTCCCCCTCCCCTTCTCCGGGGAGTCTCCAAAGACCGGGCCCACAGAGGAGGCGCCTGGTGGCCCCATGGAGATCCTGCGCAGGGGATCCGCGCGGCTGCGGCAGCTGCTGAACTCCAGGGG
>NW_006791731.1:960275-971684 GCF_000442215.2 Lipotes vexillifer
TGAGCGGCGCGCAGAGGATGAGGGCACCTTCTCGGTGCCACAGGAGAACGGGCAACCTGAGAGCCCCCGGCGGCCATCGCCAAGCCGGGCTGACAGCACCGAGGCTGCCACGGGAGATGAGCGGGGCCCGCGGGCGCGCGTGGCCTCGGCCACGGCCAACGCCTTGTACAGCAGCAACCTGCGGGATGATACGAAAGCCATCCTGGAGCAGATCAGCGCCCACGGCCAGAAGCAGCGTGGAGTCCCCGCACAGGCCGCAGCCCAGAGCAGCCCTGAGCTGGGCCACCCTCCAGCTGCCGGCGGCCAGGCACCTGACATGCCCGACAGGGACAAATGTTCTGCCACCGTCCTCGCAGACAGCCTGGGGACCCAAGGCCGGCTGAACCGAACGCTGCCAGCCAGCGCAGAGGAGCGCGACCGACTGCTGCGCCGCATGGAAAGCATGCGCAAGGAGAAGCGCGTCTACAGCCGCTTCGAGGTCTTCTGCAAACGGGAGGCGCCTGGGGGCCCGGGGGCCGGGGAGGGCCCGGCAGAGGACGCCAGGGACGGCAAGGTGGGCAAGCTCATGCCCAGGCTCCTGGGCTCGTTCAAAAGCAAGAAGTGAGTCTCCTGGCCCACCAGCCCAGGCCGGGGTGCCGGCGCCATGGCCAGCAGAACACCTGGTCCTCAGCCAAAGCCTTCGGAACCTGGCTGAGCACAGCCAGAGCTCGGCTCCGCCTGAGGCTCACCCGGCGGTCCTCCCTGCCTCTTGGCCCTTGGCCTTTCCTCCCTGGGGGCCCCAGCCCCTAGCTTTCCCCCACCCTACTTCCACAGGTCCCGCTCTTCTCACGCCTCAGTCTCTGGACCCCCAGCGCCACCCGACCTTCTGCGTCTGACTGCACCATTTCTTTGGGCTTCAGGTCCCCTTTGGATCACCTCAGGGACCCCTCTCTCTGTGCCTCAGTGCCCCATCTTTCAGGGGGCCCGCCTCTGTGCCTCAGTCCCCCATTCTCTGGGGTCCTTGTGTCTCAGGGTGTCTGCGTCTCAGGGGTCCCCTCTGTTCGTGGCCTTCTGGCTGTGCTGCGGCCTCTCCTCTGTGCCCGGCAGCCCCATCCTCTCTCAAGGCCTCCCCCCTTCTCAGGACCTGTCCTCCCCACCTGTATCCGAGGTCACCGGGTTCACTTCCCGCCCTGCCCCTTTCCACCCTCCCGGCAGCTTTCCTGGTGGCCCATCCCTTCAGCCTGGGGAGGTGGCCCCCGAGGGGCTGCCCTGTTCAGGACTGTGGGTGCTGCCCTCACATAGGTCCCTGGCAGACGCGTGTTCACAGGTGCCATCCCCAGCCATGCCGCAGAAAGGGGCTGGATGCGGAGCTTTTGTTCTGTGAGGGCAGATGACAAGGTGCAGTGGCACCTGAGCCCCAGCCCACTGCTCTGAGGGGTCTCCGTGCCCCGTGAGGTGGGAGTGGTCCTTGCCCTGCAGGTGCCCAGCAGACCCCAACTCCACCCTGTTCTGCATTCCTTCCACCTTTGTCACCAACCCCCAAAAACTCTGTCCAAGTTTCCTCACTTAGCTTTCTTGTATCTTTTTTTTACCTCTGGACAGTAGATCTGGAATGACACATTTGGGCACCAAATGCTTAGAAAGCCCCCCACAGTAGGTGCTAGTACTGTTAAATTAGTGTTTCTGCTATTTCTTTTTAAATAGGTTTTTTTCTTTTTCCTTTTTTTTTCAAGTATAAGGAACCCCAATTGCTCTGGCTGGGAAAGGATGTAAGGAACCAGACTGCTGAGTGAGGCAGCACTTCTGACCGAGCAGCTGGAAAAGGGAGGGGAGGTGGGGTAGGGGGACACCTGCTCCCTGGTGGCTCGCAGTCTGTTTACCAAAGCCACCACCCAGGTAGGGGTAACAGCAGAGACTTTGGTTCGAATGGGAAAGGTCACTGGGAAGCCGGACAAGCTGGAGCACTTCTGGGCCTTGACGTGCTTGTTGACGAGTTTGTTTTTACCTGGCCTGGTGCACAGCTGTTCTTAGCCGACCTGGCCGGGCCTATCGCTGAGGGAGGCCCTCGTAGGAAATGGAGGTTCTGCCCAGGGAGAGGCCAGAGGCCCTCAGAGCCTGCCACCTGCGTCCTCCACATCATGCTCAGTAAGACATCTCCTCAAATGTGATTCTGCGCATTTTGGTGTTAATAATAAAACAATGCACAAAATATTCCAGCATGTTCCCAAATGTGTGTGTGTATGTATATAATTATATGTATATAATCACCCAGTTATATGTTGCAACCTTTAGCCTTATGACCTTCTCAGATTCCCTCTGGATACCACCACCCATCCCTGTTGAGTGTACTAAAGACCCCTCCCCCTCTATACTGCCATACCTCTACCCGCATCTTCTAACCAACACAGACCCCTTCCACCTCTCAGCCCCTTCCTGTGCAGGCCTCACTTCACTGCCACACGTAGCTGCCTGCTGCCCATCCTCGCCGCCGCCTGGCCCTCTGTGTAGGCACAGCCCCTGGTTGCCTAGCCCAGCAGACGCTTCCCAGCCTCGTCTCGAAGCTCCCATCGACCTGGGGCTTCCCCTGGCCTGGGTGCCAAGCAGCCACTTGCCCAGTTGTTTGGGCCTCCCTGGCCCTCCAGTCCCAGCAGCACTGCCTCTGCACTCAGGGCTGGACTTTTTGGGCCCCCTGCCCCTTTCTGGGCAGTGGCACTCATCCTACAGTCTCATTTGTCCCCCTTGTTTATCACTTGGGGCTATGCCTCAGGCTCTGGAAATGCAAACAACTGCCCCTTGGGCAGTCCCCATCTCGTGAATAGCTCACCTCCAAGCCAGAACTGTGGTGGTGCCATCCTTGGCCTTCCCCCAAGCCCTGTTCTCTCTGCCTTTGAATCTCTCTTGTAGCTGCCAGGTCTGGGTCCACCCTCTGCCCAGCTCTCCTTGCCCAAGCCTCACCCTTCCCCTGCAGCAGCCCATGTCTTTCATAGGGCAGAGCTTCCTGCTCCTGGCATCACCGCACAGGCCGAAACCCTTAGGCTGTGAGCTCCTCCTGCCAGGCAGCCAGCAAGTGGCCTCCCTGTGTCCTGACTGCTGCCCAGGGTGAGAAGCGGTGTGAGGCATGCCTGGGACCAGGAGACACCTCAGCGCCCGCTGGGCCCCTCCCTCCTCCTTGGCCCCCACACCCCCGGCCTGGGCTCACACCAGGCCCTTTGCCTGGTGATGACCAGAGGAGGGAGCCTTGAGCCCCACAAGACATTTCCAGCTGTTCTCCCCCTCCCCCACCCAAGGCTTGGAGACAAACTGGGTGCCAGTCACTGTGTTGGTGGGGCATGGGCTGGGGTAACTGACAAGGACTACAGTCAGGGGCGCTGCCCCATCTTGTCCCTTTTCCTGCTCTGGCTCAAGGCCGCAAATGTGGTCACATGGTAGCTTGCACCCAGGCAACAGATGCACTACACAAGACCCTCTCCTGCCAGGACCACCCTGGGGACAGCCTGCAGCAGCCCCAGCTGGGATCTGATGTGCTCAAGCACCAGGCAGGCCTGCTGTGGACAAAGGTGACCAGACAGGAGCCCAGGGTGACAGCATATGGTGCCCATGAGGCTTCTCAAGGGCTCTGTCCTCGAAAAGAGGTGGGCTGCAGGAAGCCGAGGAGGAAAGTTGGGGTGGCAGAGGCTGGGACAGACCATACTTTACTGGAGAAGGTGATTGAGGCTGGAGTGTGAACCTCATCTACTCCCCCAAAGAGGCCTGGACAAGCTGCAGAACTCAAATGTGCCCAGGAGAGGGCGGGTTGGGGAAAAGGTGGGTGGAGAGCGCTGGGGTCTCGGGCGGGGGGCGGGGGGGGGGCGTGGGAGGGTTGCGAGGCGGCCTGGATGAGGGGCAATCCAGGGACTGGGGGAGGGGCGCGGGGCTGGGCGACAGGGATGGCCGGTTGAAGACCCATAGGACGGCTCAGGCGCGGGGTCCGGGGAGCAGGGAGAGGCAGCCCAGCGCCGAGTGGCAGACGGTCCCATAGGCTTGGGAGCAGCCCCCGAGCGCGGCCCGCGCGGCCCCCTGGGCCTCCTGCGAGGCCGAGGCGCTGAACATCCTCCGGCCGGGCCGGCCTCCGGGGAGGCCGGGGAGGAACCTGCAAGCAGACGAGGACCGTCGTAGGAGGCGTGGAGGGAGCGCCCTGAGGCGAGGGAAGCGGACGGGGGAGGGCGAAGGAAGGTGGAAGGGAGGGGAGGGCGGGAGGGGCGCGGGCTCACCGGTCGCGCGCCGGCCGCGTTGCCACCACGGCCCGGGTTCCGGTCACTCCGGATCAAGGCCTGGACGGCCACCTGGGCGGCGGCCTGCGAGGTCAAGGAGGGCGCCGCCCCCCTCCCGCTGGGCTTCACCTGGGAAGGGGCGTGTCGCAGGATCACTGGCACCGTCGCGAAGGATCTGCGGGAGGGGTCCTCCCGTGCCCCCCTTCCCACGACCTACCCAGCAGGATGCCGAGGGGAGCCCTGCCGTCGTCCAGCGGGGCCCTTTCCCTCTCCCAAGACCTCCCGGGGGTGGAGGCTGGTGCAGGAGGGCCGAGCTCTGCCTGGGAGGGTCCTTGGCTCCGCCGGGGACATCTGTGGGGTCGGAAGCTCAAGTCTCGAGTCAGGGGTCCCGCGCTGCTGGCGGTTGGTGGTCCCACACAGCAGGGACCCCAGCAGCTCCGCGCGGGCGGCCGCCAGACCACACACCGTGCGCGGGGCCGTGACCGGGGTTACTTCGAGGCCGGCGTCCGGGCTTCCGCGCAGGCGAGCCCGAGGGCAGCTTGGCCGCGGCTCTGGGTTTGAGCGGGGTCGCCGCGGGCGTGGGGACGCCGCCCAGGCCCGTCTCCCTCGGGATGCGGCCGTTACCCCTGCGCTCCAGGATCATGTGCGAGAGGCGAGGGGCGCACGGAGTGGGGTGGGCGTCAGGGGGTTGGGTATCGCTGGGGCGGGGGAGGCCTCGAGGGTGCGTGCACGGGGGATGATGGGGGTCGCGGGCCGAAGCACCTGATAGAGGCGGCTGCGATACTCGGTGGCCGAGAGCTGGGCTCCTTCGTGCACCGGGAGCCGCACGTCCGCCTCCAGGGTGCACTCCCGGGCCGGGCAGTGGAAACTGCGGGGGGCCGGCGAGGCGGGTGCTGGAGAGGCGAGACCTGGGCTGCCGGCGGGCGAGCCCCTGCGACCTCTCCGACCCACAGCAACCGCTGCCCGGCCGCCGGGCCTCCCCTACCTCTGCACGTAGGGGTGCTGCAGGGCCTGGGCCGCGCTGAGCCGCTTGTGGGGGGCAAACACCAGGGGTCACTTGCGGAGGTCCAGGGCCTCTGGGGGGTGTCGGGCAGCAGGAGGGCGTCCAGTGTCTGCCCCGGCCCGTGGGCAGCCGGCCTATCAGCCGCTCCAGGGTCCGCCCCCGCCCCTTCCTGCTCCGTGCTCCCTCCCTAGCACCACCCTCAGGCAGCGGGCAGCCTCGTCAGAGCCCTGCTTCCCTTCAGGTCCCCTCCTCTCCAAGGCCTGGTGCAGCTCCTGCCGCCGGCCCAGGGCGAGCTGCGCCCACACTGGGGCCTCCTCGTTTTTAGCCTGACCAACAGTTTCTGGGCTGGGGACCCTGAAGGTGCGGGAAGGGCGCCGGAGCCGGCTCCGAAGCCCGCTCCGAAGCCGCCGCACTCACCGGGAGCCCAGGCGCTGCACAGCCGAGGCGCCGGAGCCAGAGCCGAGAGCCAGGCGTTCTGGGAGTGGGCGCCGAAGGCGCTGTGATCAGGAGTCCCGAAGGGTGGTCGGGCGGGCAGCTCAGGGGGGTCGCCGGCCACCGCTTCTGACCCGTTGAGCGACCTCCTCTCTGCAGGGCGTTGCCTCTCGGGCAGGGCTCAAACCCCGAATACCGGGTCGGGCGCCGCCACTCGTGCATAAGCACACCCACGCGTGCACCAGTCCTTGCACACTCCTGCACCCTCCGTAGGCTGCACGCTCACACGTGCACACGCGTCCCCCATACCCTGTGCTCCCGCCTCCACAGGGGAGCCCCTTGCCTTCTCCACCAGAGCAGAAACCCGGGGAGGGGACGGGGCTCCTCCGACGCTGTCCTTCGTGCCCCTCCCCCAGGGGGAAGGAAGGACCCCTGCCGCCACCCCCACACGCCAGCCGCCTCCCTCCACCTCTTTGCCACATCCTGTCTGGCTTCCAGCACAGTGTGGGTTCCGCCCCTGTCACCCCTCCGCAGAGCTAGTGCCCTTGTCCTGACCCGGATGGACCCTTCATGAGCACTCTTTGACCCTCGTGGACCCCGTGGCCCTGGTGGACTCTGTCCAGTTGCTCCCCGAAGCCCCCAGCAGCTCCTCTCTGGGCCCACCCTCGGCAGGGCCTGCCCTTTCCACTCTTCCCAAGGCTTCCGGACCCTCCCCGTCCCTCCACCTTCACGTCCCCACCCCCATCCCCTTCCAGGCTGTCCTCCGTTCTCAGTCCTGGTCCGGCAGGTGCTGTCCCTCCCACAGCTGTGTGCTCTGACCCTCAGTGTCCCTGGTGCCCAGCGGACCCCCGCACACACGCTCACCGTCCTCGGAGGGCGGTGGGATGCCCTCCAGGATCAGCCCCAGCTGGTGGAGCGTGGACGTGCCGGGAACAGGGGCCGCCCCGCTAGCATCTCCCCCAGGATGCAGCCCAGACTCCACATGTCCACCCCGGGGGTGTACCTGGGTCAGGGAGGGGTGGAGTTGTGGGGGGAGCCCCAGAGGCGGAGGTGGGGGTGGAAGGAGGTACTTCTGGGGGGTCTCGGACACTGGGGGCATAAGAAGGCCCAAGTGCCCTGGCGGGGCAGGAGGGCACAGGGGGACCTGCAGGGGGAGGTGGCGGTGGGATGGGGGTAAGTCACCATTACCAGCTCGAGGACAGGAACACCTCCGGAGCCCTGTACCATTGCGTGGCCATGTACTCCGTCAGGGCATGGCCCTCGGGCCCCTCAGGGAGGCCGCTGAGGGAGCGGGCGAGGCCAAAGTCACAGAGCTTCACCAAACAGCTGGCGTCCAGGAGAACGTTGGATGGCTGGGGAAAAGAGGTGGGCTGAGGACTAACATGGGTGGCGGCTGGAGGACCCTGGAGTAGGGGTGCGGGCCGTGGAGCTCAGTCGGCGGGGCTTGGGTGGCACCTTCTGGTCCCGGTGGATAACTCGTCCTGAATGAAGGAACTTGGCGGCCCGCAGGAACTGGTAGGAGGTGTAGCGCTTGTGCCCTTGCAGGTGGCGGCATTCAGGTCAGTGTCTGGGGGCGTGTGCAGGTCAGTCTGGTGGGCCTGGGGAGAGTGGGCCAGTCTGGCCCACTCTGAGCCCTCACGGGGGCACCTCAGCCTGCCCAATGCCCACAGACCTCAGGTCCCATTGGCCAGCCTCAGAGCCGTGTATGTGTGCACTGCCCAGGAGCCCCTGCTGGCTTCTCAAGCTTGTCCACTGTCTTTGTTGGCACAGCAATAAAAGTTTGTGGAATTATTTTTATACTCTATTTCATGTTGCCTTTGTTTTATCATATGAGCAGAATAAAGAAAATGCAGGGCTTCCCTGGTGGCGCAGTGGTTAAGAATCCGCCTGCCAGGGGCTTCCCTCGTGGCGCAGTGGCTAAGAATCTGCCTGCCAATGCAGGGGACACGGGTTCGAGACCTGGTCTGGGAAGATCCCACATGCCTGTGCTCCGCAACCGGAGAGGCCGTGACAGTGAGAGGCCCGTGCACCGCGATGAAGAGTGGCCCCCACTTGCGGCAACTGGAGAAAGCCTTCGCAGAAACGAAGACCCAACACAGTCAAAAATAAATAAATTAATTTAAAAAAAAAAAAAAAAAGAATCCGCCTGCCAATGCAGGGGACACGGGTTCGAGCCCTGGTCCGGGAAGATCCCACATGCCGCGGAGCAACTAAGCCCGTGCGCCACAACTGTTGAGCCTGCGCTCTAGAGCCCACGAGCCACAACTACTGAGCCCGTGTGCCACAACTACTGAAGCCCACAGGCCTAGACCCTGTGCTCTGCAACGAGAAGCCACCGCGATGAGAAGCCCGTGCACTGCAACAAAGAGTAGCCCCCGCTCACCACAACTAGAGAAAACCCGCGTGCAGCAGCGAAGACCAGAAGTTAAATAAATGAATAAAAATTTTTAAAATTAAAAAAAAAAAAGCAAATGCAGCTGCAAACAGTGGACAAAGCAGAAGCCTCACAGAGAGGGTTCAAGATATTTGCCACCAGGCCTTGGCGGCTGACACTCTCCAGCTCCACAGGGACACTGCCCAAGCTGAGTGCACTGGCTACTGCGGGGACCCAAGGAGCAAAGGAACATACAGAGGGAGCCAGGCCACTGGGATGTGGGTGGGAGTATCCTGGGCCGGGACAAAGGTGGGGCTGGGGTCTGAGGGAGGCCTCACTCACCCATAGACTCAAACACCAGGTAAATGTCCCTGTCATTCTCTGCCCGGATCACACCCGGGAGGCGGACGATGTTGGGATGGTCCCCAAAATCCTGGGGAGAGAGCGGGGGCTGTGTCCTGGGGGTCAAGGGGCCAGACTTCCCCCTTATTTGGCGAGACTGCACCTGGAGAAGCAGGCAGACGGCCTTGGCCACTCACCTGGAGCGTCATGATTTCCCGGAACGTCCTCTGGAAGGAGACAGAAACGTGAGTGTGGCTGCAGGGCAAGAAGGAAGCCCGTGTCTGGAGAGGATGCGAAGGGACTGATGCTCGCCACCTGCACACCCGCTGGACCATGAGGTCGCGTTGGGCGGTGCTCTGAGAAAAGCCAGAAACCTGCTGTGACTGGGCTTCAAGCTGTGCCTTCCAGACACAAGGCAGCAGGGGGGCCACCCCACAGCCCTGCCTCATCCTTTCCCACACCGCTTTCCTACTCATTTACTTGGGCATCTGTCTTGTCCTTGAAGGCATCAAAGATTTTCTTGATGGCCACGACCTCGCCAGTCCTCTGATCCACTGCCTTCCACATGATGCCGTAGGCCTGGGGAGGAGGGCGGTCAGCCTGCTGGGCACAGGGCCATCCCCTGCCCGCCAGACCGCCCCCTGCAGACATGAGCCTCCTCCTTCCTGCTCTGGTTCCAGGGGAGGGATGCTGTGTGGTGAGGGGCAAGGCCCCCGAAGCTGCAGGCCTCCAGAGGAGGCTGATAGGAACAAAGGGAGGCCAGAGAGTATCTGGGGAGGCCCCAGGAGGATATGAGGTCACAGATGGGAGGGAGCTCCTCGGCAGGATCTGAAGTCTGCCCCTTCTCCGACAGTCACCCTGATCCCTCTCTCGTATACCCCATCCAGCCTGTCAGCAAATCCTGTTGGTTCCACATTCAGGATTCATCAGAATCCGAAGACTTTCTACCATCTCTGCTGCCCCTGCCCTGGTCTGAGCCTCTCACACCTCCAGCCTGTATCACTACACTGATCTCTTAACTACTCTCTCTCACCCACTCCCACTGTTCATCCTCAACAGGGTGGGCGGGGTGAGCCTTGTAAAGGGGTACCAATGGCTGCTACCCTCCCTGTGTCACTCACAGTAGCAGCCAAAGTCCTTGCAGTTCCCCAAAGCCCCACATGATAAGACCATCCCCCTAGAACTCCTATCCAGTTACCTCAACTCTGCTGTTTCCCAACAGCCCAGCAGGTCCTTGCCTCAGGGCCTTTGCCCTGCTGCTTGCACTGTCTGAAACTTTCTTTTCTCCCCTCCCTCATCACACACTTGCACACACGCAGTGACACACCTTCACACATACACTCTCACACAGTCCCACAAGCTCACACAATCACAATCACAAATGCACATGGGCTCACACAAGGTTCTGGCCTCCACTCTGCCCACTCAGTTTACTGGCTCAGGCCCTTCTTGGGCGGAGCCTGGGATCTGCCCTTCCCCCTCAGCGACTGGATCACGTGTGCCCGGTCTCCCTAGAGCATTCTGTGGGCACGGGAGAGGCAGCCCGGAAGCCGGGGGTGGTGGGTGGGGACGGTGGGTGGAGGGGGCACCAGGGTCCGAACTGAGGCCTTGGGGGTCCTGGCTGTCACCTGTCTCCCAGAGCCAGATGACAAGTTCCCTGGGAACAGGCCACACCTCCAGCTCGTGGAGGAGGCAGGACCCAAGCCCAGGAGTCCCTGGCAGAGTGGAAGGCCACAGTCCTCCGACTGGCCCTGCCCACGCCCTGCAGGTGGCCTGGTCCGGCGGACGCCCTGGCGCCTCCGAGCTCATCCCCTTCCCGAGCCGCCGCTTGAGCAGGTATCGCTGGGCAACGTGACGGTCCATCTCGGCGGCGCATATGCCGGCTGGTGGGCGCCAGGAGGCCTCCAGACACGAGCTGGGCTCGAACTGTTGAAACCGGTTGCCTTGGGAACCTATGGCGGAGCCCTCCCTGCGCCTGCGCCGGGGCGGGGCAGAGCGGGGTCTGCAGCCCAAGCCCCGCCCAATCCGGGGCTGCCGTGGAGCCCCACCCCGCAGTCCCGCCCCCTCGGCACCGCCCCCGGACCGTCGCCGCCTTGCCGACTGCCCTTCCGCGTGGCCCGGGCCAGAGCCCAGAAGGTGCCCCTCTCCGCCCTCCGTCCCCGCCCCACCTGCGCCCAAGGAGCCTGCTGCAGCCTCCAGAACCTCTCCACCAGTCCGGGCCTTTGCACGTGCAGTGCCCACCGCCCAGGACGCTCTTTCCTCCCTCCGCCTTGCTTCTCCGGTCTCTGCTAAGGGGGTGCCGACGGTTAGGGTGTCATTCGCAGACAGCCCCTCCGCTCCTTGGGTATTTGGCGGCAGGGGCCGGGCCATCCCCAGCGGGTGCGAGCGCTTGAACTGGGCAGGTGCTGAGGCACCGCCAGGAAACGGGGGGTTAGTTCCAGGGCGGGGGTCCCGGCAAGCGTCTGGGAGAGCAAACCTGGAGGGGGTGAGAGTCTATGAGACTGGCCGAGAGGGAGCTGCAGTGCGCAGAGGTCAAGCGCCAGACGGCGACCAGAGCCTTGCAGAAAAAGGAAGCCAGGTAAGGGGGCTGACGGGCAGGGGTAGCCAGGGAAGGAAGTGGGAGCACAACCCCTTGGACGTTGGAGGAAGAGCACCGAAGGGACAGCCAGGCAAAGGCCCCGAGTGGGAGTGTGCCTGGCGCGTTGGAACCACAAGGAGGCCCCGTGTGGCCAGAGCCCTGGGATGGAGACCAAGGTATCAGCAGGGGGCGGTGGGCAAAGCTGGAGGGATCTTCCCCGACCAGGGCTCGAACCTGTGTCCCCTGCATTGGCAGGTAGATTCTTGACCGCTGTGCCACCAGGGAAGCCCAATAAGCATTTGTTAAGTTAATGAATATTACGTGAAGAACTAAATTCGCAAGTTCTTTGAAGGAAAAAACTACTTTCTGTATCTTTCAGCGTCTCCTATAGCATTCATAGAGTGCCCTGTTCTTTTATATGTTTTTTTTTTTTTTTTTTTTTTTTTTTTTC
>NW_006791731.1:971922-975884 GCF_000442215.2 Lipotes vexillifer
TCTTCCCGGACCGGAGCACGAACCTGTGTCCCCTGCATCGGCAGGCGGACTCTCAACCACTGCGCCACCAGGGAAGCCCCGAGTGCCCTATTCTTAGGTCCCAATAAATATTTTTGATAGATACAGTGAGGAAGATGCTTCGTCACATGGTTTTATATAGCATATGCTGAATGACCTTTCTAGAGGATATAACTTTTTAGAAGAATAATTTCCCAGTGATATGTAATAGAGCACTGAGTCAACTAGTAGTCAAGAAATGGAGCCTCTAATCCCAATTCTGGAACGGACTCACTGTGTGACAGTGGACAAGTGACATAACTTTGCAACTCTGCAGCATCCTCAACTGTAAACAGGAATATGAAAAAAAGCAGAGCTAGAAGGACCTGAAAGCTTTTAGTCGCATAGAAATACTAGCGCATGTACAAAATATACAAGAAAGTTCACGGCAGTATTGCTTGCAGTAGTGAAAAAACCTGTGAGTGATCAAGAGGAGACTACATAAATGAGGTCATGAGAAGCAAAGGAAGACAGAAATTGTCACATGCCAGAGAACACTAAGGAGATATGATAACTAAAGGCACCGTGGATTGGATTCTGGAACTGAAAAAGGACAGCAGTGGGAAAACTCATGAAATTTGAATCAAGTCTGGTGTTTAGTTTATACACAGGCTATACAATGTCCCGAGAGGACTTATGATGAGAAAAATGTCAGTCACAGCTTTAAGCCCTTGGTTTGGAAGGAGCCAATGAGAAAGCGGATTGGAAGGGGATGTATGTGCAATTCCATTCACAGGAAATCGGAAACGGATGATACTTTCCTTGTGCTTTCCACCCCAACAATAACTTTGTGCTCCTGGTGCTTGAAGAGTCTCCATATCCTGGTGAAGAGAATTCCCATGCTCGGGCAGCTGACCCCCTTTCCAGCCACCTGGGTGACCTGAACATCCCAGCTCAGGCTGAAGCGGGGGAGGAAGGTGTGCTGAAGCCTACACCTCTGCTCTGCCGCTCCTGCACTGACTGCTGGCCAGCTTCCTAGGAACCAGAGGGAGGCAAAAGCCCAGGCCTCCCTGCCACACGTGTGGCCCCGACGCTGCCTCTGGGGCACCCTCCTGGCTTGCGGACATTGCCTCCATGTTATCTGCAATGAGCCTCATGGACCACTGTCCTCCTCTAGCTCAAATGACTTGGCTTGAAATTCAGTAATTCATTTTTCTGATTGATCAAGCCTGCTGCTGAAGTTCTCCACTGGGTTTTTAATTCTTCGTTTCTATTGTATTCTTCAGCACCACAATTTCTGTTTGGTTCTTTTTATGATTTCTGTCTCATTGTTGAAATTCTTGTTTTGTTCACGTGTTGTTTTCTTGGTATTGTTATCTGTCTTTGTTCTCTTATAGCTCACTAACAATTTGGCCATCTCTATAAAAAATTGTATAATGCATGTATCATTTGATTCAAAAGGAATTTGTCGTACAAAAACCTCACGAGTGGGCAAAAATAGTTTTCGGTAGCATTGTCTTAGTAGGAAGAAGTTGGTGACAATGAAGTGTTCATCAGTGTCAGACTGGTTAAATTAATCATACTTAAATTATGCTATACAGCTCTTATTATATATAGAGTACCACATAGCTAGTCATGTGTTTTACAATATTATATCTATATATACTGCCCTGAAAAAGTTACTGAAGATATATTGTTAAGCAAATAAAACATTTACAACAAAAAAATAAATAAATAAAAATAAATAAAATTATGGACAAAGGATCTGAATAGACATATCTCCAAAGAAGATATACAAATGGTCAGTGCCACAGGAGGAGATGCTCAACGTCATTAGCAATCGGGGAAATGCAGTCAAGACACATGAGGCCACACTCAGTCACTAGGATGACTTTCAAAAAAAAAGTCTTGGCAAGGATGGAGAGAAGTCAGAACTATCATACGGTGCTGGTGGGATGTAAAATGGTGCAGCTGCTGTGCAAAACTGTTTGACAATTCCTCGAGAAGTTAAAGATAGAATTACCATACGATCCAGCAATTCCACTTCTGGGTATATATCCAAAATAACTGAAAACAGATATTCAAACAAATACTTGTACACAAGTGTTCACAACAGCCTATTCACAAAAGCCAAAAGGTGAAAACAACACGAATGTCCATCAACTGATGAATGGATAAAGAAAATATTATCTATACAGACGATAGAATAGAATTCAGCCATAAAAAGGAATAAAGTACTGATACGTGCTACAATGTGGATGAGCCTGGGAAACGTTATGCTCAGCGAAATAAGTCAGATACAAGGAGTTGCATATCATATGAGTCCACTTAAATGAAATATTCAGAATAAGTACCTCCACAGACAGAGAAAGCAGGTTGGTGGTTCCCAGGGGTTAAGGGGAGGGGAGATGGGTAGTGACTGCTTAATGGGTACAGGGTTCCTTTTTGGGGTGATGAAAATGTTCTGTAACTACATAGAAGTGATGGTTACACAACATTGTGAAAGTACCAAATGCCACTAATGTGTATACTTCAATATGGTTAATTTTATGTTATGTGGTTTCACCTAAAAAAAAAAAAAAAAGAAGTTACAAGGCTTGGGAGGAAGCAGGAAAATGGAAGCCGTATCCAGGAGAAAAATAAGCTGATAGAACCAGCCCCATAAATGACAGAGATGATGGAATTGGCAATGACTTTAAAAACAGCTACTATAAATATGCTCATGGATATAAAGAAAGCATGAATATAGTGAAATAAGAAAGGAAAATTATTTAAAAGAACCAAATGGAATTTCTAGAGCTGAAAAATAAAATATCTGAAATGAAAATCTCGTTGGATGGACACAGCAGAAAAAATGATCAGTGAACTCGAATACACAGCAATATAAACTATCCAAATTGAAACCCACAGGAAAAAAAAAAAAACCTCACTGACCTGTGGGACAGTGTCAACAAAAAGGAGGTGCAGAAAGTATGTTTGAGAAAGTAATGGCTGAAATTTTTGCAAATTTAAAGAAAAAATTATATATTCACAGGTCCAGGAATTTAAATGAAGCCCAGGTAGGAAAAACACAAAGGAACTCATAACTAAATTGCTGAAAAACAGTGATAAAGAAAAAATACTAAAAGTAAGCAAGGAAATTTGCATGCAGAGGAACAAAAATAAGCGTAACTGCGGAGTTTTTATCAGAAAAAACAATTCAAAGCAGAAGGAAAAGCAATGACATCATTAATGTGCTCAAAGGGGAGACATGTGAATCCAGAGTTCTTGAACCAATCCCTAAAAATGTAGTGTATAGAAAGCATACAGAACAGACTACAAATGAGAAGCTGGGTACGGTTAAAGTGGAACCCAGTGTTAAAAGATTAGAAGGGTGGCCAAACAGGAGAGGTGATTCTTCAGGCTGGAAATGAACTAAATCTGGTGAGAAACATGGTACCGTGGAAACCGCTGGCGCCTTTAGTGGAAAGCCTCCTGCCAATGGAAATGGCTGATATAATCATCATTAAGTAACTCGTGCATTGGTGGGAAGAGGATGTAATTCAATGTTCTGTTATATTAAAAATGTTTTCATATTATTGACATCTTGTAATCAAGAAGACTGATACAGAGCATAAATATAAAATTAGAAAACTAACAGGAATTACGAGTGTCAGGAATGAAAGACTGCACATTCCTACCAGATCCTTCAAACATTGAAAAGAAGGGTTTATTGTCAACAACCTCCCACCAATACATTTGATAACTTAGATGAGATGGCAAGTCCATTGAATGAGTGGGAGTATTCCCCAAATATAATCAGTAATAAACATAAAGGGCTTCCCTGGTGACGCAGTGGTTGAGGGTCCGCCTGCCGATGTGGGGGACGCGGGTTCGTGCCCCGGTCCGGGAGGATCCCACGTGCCGCGGAGCGGCTGGGCCTGTGAGCCATGGCCGCTGAGCCTGCGCGTCCGGAGCCTGTGCTC
>NW_006791731.1:976635-980274 GCF_000442215.2 Lipotes vexillifer
AAAAAAAAAAAAAAAAAACATAAAGATAAACTGAAAAACTCTATGCCCACAAGGACGGAGAGAAGAACAGAAGGCCCATCGATGGAAATGGAGGAAGGACTGATCACCACTTGGACAGGCTGAAAGGGATGACAGCTGAACTCACTACGGAGGGTCCGAGGTGAGGAGCGGGGCCGAGAGGCCAGGAAGGTCGGCACGCTTGACTCTGGAAGGCACAGCTGGGCGTTCCCTCAGCTGCGGGCAGCAGGAAAGGCAAGTGGGAGCCTTAGTAAACTCCATCGACAAGAGCGGGGCCTGGTTGGGTGGGGCGCGGAGCAGTCCAACGCAGCTGCTGGGGGCAGTGGGACCTCTGGCCCCTGGAGCAGCAGGGACGTGTGCCAGCTGGCAGGCCAGCCCGTCTTCTCCCTGCCTTCCCCCAGGAACCCGCAGCCAAAGGAGGCCTCAACCCTGCCATTCTGCCGCCAAGAATGTGGCCCTAAGCAGAATTATCCCCAAATCAGTGAATTTCAGCAAAAAAGGAATTCTGCAGCATGAACTTCATTACATTTACTTAATTATTAAATGAAATTTTCAGTGGACATTTGATTCATCCA
Source organism: Lipotes vexillifer (assembly GCF_000442215.2). Lineage (NCBI taxonomy): Eukaryota > Metazoa > Chordata > Mammalia > Artiodactyla > Lipotidae > Lipotes > Lipotes vexillifer. The sequence goes on from NW_006791731.1 coordinate 977,229, forward strand.
TTATGATTGATTATTTTTTAATCTGCTATTATGTGTTTTCTCTTGGGGCCATTATTTCTACCCAGTCCAACTTTCCCTTGTCCAAATATCCTGGCAGATATAAATTTTGTCAAGTTTTTATTTTCTCATCGGTTGTCTGTTGACAGTCAGTTTTATTGCGTGCAGTTGTAACCTTCACCTTAGTTTTGAGTGCGTTGTTGACTCGGGGTATTTACTATGCATTGAGAAGTGTGGGGACTGTGCATTTAATTTTTAGCTGACCCACGGGGAGATCATGCGCAGTTTGGGGGGCCTCATCCAGGAGGCCCAGAGTTAGGGGGAGCGGACGTGTGGCAGGTCAAACCCCCCAGGTTGAAACGATTTGGCCTAAACCTCCTGCTTCATCCATCACCAGCCTCCTTATGACCCTGGAGACCAGCTCACAGGGATCCCACCTCCCACACTGCAGAGTGTCACAGTCTGAGTATGGGCCCCACCCCTTCCTTCCCCTCAGCGTCCAAGTCTGAGTAGATATCAGCTGTGTCCCCATGTGTGTCACAGTGTAGCCCACCGCCCACCCTGTTTCCGGTGCAGCCCCCGACCCTGTGGGGTGGACCTGCTGTGCTCCCCTGCACCTGGGTCTCTGAAGTTGGGCTCCCCTCTCTCCTGCTCTCAGCGTGGGCTATGGACCCAGGTACCCCAGGTCCCTCTGGGCACCTGCCTGGGCCCCTCCCAGGAGAGCACCTCGGGGTTGTAGCTGTGGTTGTCTCTGGATCATGTGCCCAGACTTGGAAACGGGGGTCCCCCGAGGGGGTGCGCCCCCCAGCTGGGCGCCTCCTCGTGGCTGTCTCTCAGGGGCATCCCTGAGCCAGCCCGTGGAGGTGGGCGCTGGCATCGCCATCGGGGCCTGCGCAGGGCTCTGGGCTCTGGGCATCCTCCTGTTTGTCATCCTCTTCCTCACAAACAGGTAGGTGAGCACCCCTGGGAGGGGGGGCATGCATACCAACCCGGACCACGCCCCGAGGCCCAGCCACCCCGGTCTGGCCGCTCAGGGAGGACTAGGGAGCCAAGCCCACAGGCCCTGGGCTCCAACGAAGCCTCTCCCCGCAGCTGCGACCCCGCTGACCCTGAGGAGGCCAGGGCCCGGATCACCGCAGCAGCATTACCACAGAGCCCCAGCCGGCCCTCACGTGCTCTGCACATACACGCACCCCGGGGCTCCCGCCGGCTCCCACCTGCCTTGGCTCATGGGACTCGGGTGGCGGTGACCGTGTCCCTCACTACACTGCGCGTCTGGAGAGGGCACTTCCTCCAGGGGCAGCCATGGCTGTGGGAGCTGACGCACATCGTGGCCTGGATCTGGTCCTTCCACCTGGGGCTGACCGTGAGCCTGGTGTGGGTCTGGCACCGATTCCAAGGTACTTGGCTGTGGAGGGGCCGCCACTTGAGGAAGGGTCCTCTCTGAATGCCTGGCCCAGGGCCAGCTTAGGTTGGGGTGAGGGGAGGGGGTGGGGCAGGTCTGCAGGCAGCACACAAGCTGGGATATAGGGGAGGGGACAGACTTGGGTCCTGCCCAGGGCACAGAGAACAGCTGGGTCTGGGTCTCCAGGGCTCGACCTCAGCCAGAGGACACACTGGGTAGACAGGCTCTCCTGGACCTCACTCACATTCCTGCCCATCCTCCCCTTTGCCGTGGTGACCGCCCTCAGCGCTGCGCTTCTGATCAGGGGACAAGGTACCGGGGTGGGGCTGAGGCAGCCCTACTGCCAGGCCCCCAGGGTCCCTTTGTCTGACCTCTGCTCAGCATCTGGCTGCCTCTGTGGGTGTCAGACTCCCACCGGGGCTGAGCTCCAAGGACAGGGTCTCTGGCATCACCTGAACCCACCCCTACCTCCACAGGTCCACTTGGCCTTGGCAGGTGGAAGGGTCATAGGCACTGGCCATGTGGCCTCAGGCTGCCGTGGAGTGGGATTCAATTAAAAGCAGCTGGCTCCTCCCTTTGCCCCAGGGCACAGGGCAGGGACAGGAGAGGACTCAGCCAGAGAGGCAGTGCACACAGTGGGAAGAGCCCACCAAGGTCCAAGTCACAGACCCAGTGCTTTCAGGAGTCCTTGGGCAACTCACTCACTCTGTGCCTGTTTCTCCATCTGTGAAATGGGAGCAGAGGCCGCTGGAAGTGCTCACCCCCCGGGGTCAGACACACAGCCCAACCCCACTGGGACTCCTGAGAACGGGCGCAAACCCCAAGTCTCCGGAGCTCAGTAGGGAGGGCTCCGAGGCCGAAGGAACGGTAAGCGAGGGCAGGAAGGTGTGCCCTCCTGCGGCCTGTCCAGGCTTGGGGGCGGGGGCTGAGTGGTGAGGGCAGCATCCCAGGAACAAGCCGGTGGGACGTTCTGCCGCAGCCTTCAAGGTCCTCGCAGGCCCCTAGCAGAGCCCGCTGGGGGGAAGGGGCCGGGGCGGGAGGAGGACGGGGACGGGAGGGGGCAGCCTTGCCAGAAGCTGAGCCGGCTCCTGGCCCTCTCCCTCCCGGTGTCCTTCCAGCTCGGTGTCCCTGCCAAGAGAGCAGTGACCCTCCAGACGCCTCCCGGCCGGAGTCCGAGAGTACTGTAGCCTTGGCCCCGGGAGGGACAGAGACCCCCACGCCATTCACGAAGGGAGGGGGGAAGGACCCCAAGGGTGCGGAGAGGTGTCAAGAGTAACACTTGGCTTTGAATCTGGGCCCTTGGAGGTGAGTTCCGTCGCCCGTGGGCGGTGGTGGGACCTGGTGGACACCAGGCACCGCTTTCCCAGCACAGTGAGAGAAAGCCACCGACGTCCGGAGTGGCGGGCATCTCAGCCCGCCTGCAGGCCGGGCGCCGCCCTCTTCCCTGGGAGAGGGGCTGCTCCCGGAATCACCCACGCGCCCCGTGGGTGGCGGCGGGGATCGAGCCCGAGGAAACGGAGGGGACGAGGTCCCCTTCTGCCCCTAATCGCCGCGGGGCAGAGGCAAAGCGCAGCCTCTGCGGCCGGGCTGGGCTGGGAGCGCAGAGGTGGACGCTTGCGGCTGGTGGCGGGGGTGGGGGGGTTG
>NW_006791731.1:980284-1011568 GCF_000442215.2 Lipotes vexillifer
CCGGGCGGGGTGCGAGGAGGGGCCGGGAGGGAGCCGAGCCCGGGTTGGGCGTGGTTTGGAGGTCGTCCGGGCAGGACCGGGGCTGGGGGCGGGGCGGGGCGGGGCGGGGCTTCCCTCAGGACTCCACCTTCGATTGCACCCGGATTGCGTAATCGGGAATCGCGGCGCCGGGAAGAACCCGGTCTCGAGGAATCCGGAGACAGAGGAGAACGAAACGCCTCTTCTGGGAGGAGGCGTTTATGAGCTTTAACGCGAGGACGCCTCGCCGGGGAATCGGGAGGCCCGGACGACTTAAAATTTAAAAACCTCTGCCCATCGGTTGCCTTGCTTCGAAACAGAAATTAAAAGACCCAGGTCGACCTAGACACTCCCGCGACAGATGTGTGCGGCGCAGGAGCCCGGGAGGGGCAGGGGCGGCCCACGGTGCGGTGTGCTCTGGGAAGGAACAGGGTCCGAGACTGCGGAGGACCGGCCCGGCCTTGAGAGCAGGCCCCGACCACTCGCAGTCTGTTGCGCAATCTGTCAGATAGGGACAGTGGCCCCAGGAGGGCCTGAGGGTGGCGAGGTGGAGAGCGTTGGTGGCGGCCCCTGCAGGCAGAGACCCTGTCTGGAATGCCAGGCCAGGAGAAGGAGCGAGCGCTCCCAAACGGTCCCAAATGGGACTGCGGGATCATGGCTGTTTCTTCCCCTGGTTCTCCTTGGGCTTTGCCCAGTTCTCTGTAAGAAGCCTACATCGTTTAAGGCCAACACTCAGAGGCTGTTTTAGGAGTTTATGATTCAGCGTTTCTTTAAAAATGTTTAATGTGAAAACGGAAATTCTGCATTGTCTTGAAGTTTGTGTCATTTTATTTTTATTTACAAAATACATTTTTATAAGGAGGAAGATGCCTCAGATGTGTTCCTAATTTTAAGAGGTTCTGCCACATCTTTGGTGCAGGTGTAGCTAACTAGACCAAGTCCAGCCAGACCTCCTTTCAACACAAGCCTTCCTACACACGTGGTTTTCTAAACCGTGCTCCTCACAAAGTTACAAGTCAGCAATTCTTGAATCTGTCCATCCTGCGGCAAATGTGGACAGGCCTGGATAGAAACCCAACTATATGATGACAGGACCGAAATAGGTATAGATTTAAGTTACTTGTCAAAGGCGTCAGACAGGATGGGAGGCTGGACCAGCCAAACTGGCCGGCTGGGAAGTGAAGCCGATCAAGCCCAGGTCGCTGGGGTGAACTGAACAGGTGCCTCACGGGCGGGCTTAGAAGCCTCAGAGAGGAAATCCCAGAGAGAAACTCGCTGGACTAGGGGATGGCATCCGAATGGGCTCGACCTTTCCAGTAACCCTAACTCCTACGAGGGCTCCCGAAGGAGAAAAAGGAATCACAAAGTGCTTCGAGGAAAACTAGGGTTCCCGGAGCAATGAAAAGCTGTGGGGAAGCGCTCTGTCCTGACAAGATATACGGGAATTTCACACGGTGTGTGTGTGTGTGTGTGTGTGTGTGTGTGCGCGCGCGGGCGCGCGCGGTGGAGGAGGCCAGGAACGTGGCGAAGCCTCTCCCCATATGGTGACACCTGGGGGAAAAGCCCACCGGTGGAGAGGCTTCAAAGGGCCCAATTCTGGCACGTGGAGAGTGGGGGCTACTCCGGCTGCTGCTGGGTGTGTTAGATTCGGAAGCCAGCCCAGCATCGTCCTCCGGGAAAAACCTAAGTGCTGCCCGTCTGGGGTCCGACCTCTGCCGCACGCGCACAGGCCGTCACGCACAGACTTCGAGTGAGGGAGTTGGGGGGAACGGAGGAAGGGGAGTCGGGCTGTTGCGCAAGCAACGGGGCTGGAGTTGGGGAGAGCGGCTAAGTTCTGTTTCCAGGGAGACCGTTCGGCTGACCGCCAACACAGCTAAAGGTGGACAAACCCCGACGGACGGCCAAGGTCCTGAAGGACCCCCTAGTAAAGGTTGGCGACGATGCCCTGACCCTTGATTGACCCCAAAATCCTGATTCCGCCTCTCCCAACCTCGTGACCCTGAGACGCATCGAACCCCGCCAGAATCTTCGGGCTGGTCGAGGGGAAGGGCTGAGCTGGAGGAGCGGGCTGGAGGCCTTGAGCCATGGTGCCCAAGAGGAAGCGCGGGCCGAGCGCCGGGGGCCGGTCTGGCGCGGCGGGAGAGGGCACCGAGCCGCCGCTGTCGGAGAGCGCTCAGTACTTGCAGCGAGAATACAAACTGCTCTCGGAGCTGCTGGACGCCTGCGAGGAGCGCGTCGACCAGGTGCTGCAGGAGAACGCCTTCCTGGACTGCGAGGCGCAGCGCCTGCGCGAGGAGAGCCGGCTCTACGCCAGCTACGTGAGCACGCGCGCGCAGCGCTGCGCCAACGCTATCGTCCGGCTGGAGGAGCAGAACCGCGTGGACCTGACGCAGATACACTGGCAGCGCGCAGAGCTGGCGTCGCTCTACCGCCGGCGTGAGGAGGGGGTGTGCGCGCAGCTGCTGGAGATGCAGACGCGCGCGGCGCAGATGGCGCGACAGGTGCAGGAGCTGCAGCCCTACAAGGCCAGTGCGCGCCCCCGCGGGAGGGCCGGGCGCGGGCAGGGCGAGGTGGGTGCACGCCGCGGACCGGAGCTGACCTGCTGCCCCGCCGCAGGAGCTGCAGCTGGAGCAGCTGGCCCGGATCCGGGCGCTGGAGCGCGAGCTGCTGCATATGCGCGTGGAGCACATGCAGCTGCTCCACCGCATGAAGCGGTGTTTCCTGGAGGACAAAGCAGCCTTCGAGCGCGAGGCGCGCCAGCGCGTGCAGTCCCTGGCGCGGCGCGCGGAGCGGGAGGCGGCGCGCGCGCTCATCGCGCACACACAGGCCATCAGAGAGGACAACGGGCGCCTGCGGCAGGAGCTGCTGCGGCTGCAACGCCGGGCCCAGGTGCTGCACGACACGCGGCGCCAGTTGCTGGAGCAGCGTGAACAGCTGCGGCGCGAGCACGAGGACATGCGGGACCTGGCGCGCGTGCACAGCTGGCTGCGCCGAGGCCCCGAGGGCCCGCCGCTTTGGCAACCGCCGCTGGCGGCCTCGCACCCTGAGCCCTTCGCCTCCACCACGATCCAGTCGCGCGCGACCTCCCGGGCCCCATCAGTCTCGGCCTCCCGGAACCCGTCTCAGGTCTCGGGGCGCGCGGCCTCTTGGGACCCATCGTTGCTGTCGAAGCTCGCTGTTCCCTGGGTCCCGTCATTGGTCCCGTCGCTGGCCCCTTCGAAGGCGGGATCACGGGTCCCATGCCAGGACCCATCGCATGCGAGCTCCAGGGTCCCGTCCTTGACCCTGTCGCGCCCAGGCTCCCGAGTCCCGTCCCTGACCCCGCCACGTCTGGATTCCTGGGCCCCTTCGCGGTCCTCCTTGCGTGCCGCCTCACAGAACACCACCGTCTCTGGTAAGTCCGTCCCCGGGGTCGGGCTCTTCCCGTCTCCCAGTCGAAGGAGACCGTGAATGTGACGCTGCAGGCGAAGGCGCCTTGGGGAGATCCTGAACTTACCCGGAGGAAGGCCAATGAGGCCAAACGGTGCAGGGGAGACGGGGGTGCGCAGGACGCGGATTTGGTGAGCGGATTATCAGTAAAGGTGTGACCCCCTCCCCACCCCTCTCCGCTCTGGCACCGCCTGCTTCGCTGTCCAGCATTTCTGGCCGGCGCAGGGACCACTCATTATGGCTCCCAGTTTCCAAGCTGCAAGGTAGCTTGATCGTCCTGTGCCCTGTGTATCTGCCAGGATTGAGCATCCCTCAACCCCACAGCTGACCTCTGGCTCCTCTGGCAGGGGCAGAGGGAGTTGGCCACGCCATCGTCCTGCCCATGAGGGCTGAAGTCTGGTGGCAGAGATGGGCATCACGGGCATGGACAGGTAGTATGAGAGCAGGAAGGGAGTCTGGCGGGCCAGGGAGGAGCTGGTCCACTGCGTGTGGCGGCCAGGAGGGCCAGCGTGGTTTGAGCTGCTCAAGAGAGCCATGGGAGGGGGGCGTGGGCTTTGTTCTGGCGCCACGGGGAGCCACGGGCATTTTTATGTTTAACCTATTGAGTTTTTGTTTGTTTTTGCCGCGCCCTGCAGCTTGTGGGATCCTAGTTCCCTGACCAGGGATTGAACCCGGGCCCTGGCAGTGAAAGCCCTAACCACTGGACCTCCAGGGAGTTCCCGGGGGGAGTTGCTTTAACGTACTCGATTTGTTTCCTCAGTCTTAGCCGGTTAGTACGCTCTCCCTCACCTGTGGTTTGCATTCATCAACGGCTGCACTGGGGAGGTGGAGCGTTGGGGAGACCAGGGTGGATGCACCACCGTGGCCCATGGACCTGGGCCCTGTGGAGTGAGGAGTTCAGACCACAGCTTTCAAACTGAGCCCCCCCAGCCCCCACCAACCTTGCCGTGGAAATTTAGTTAAACGTTCTGGTTTTGGGTTGGAAGTGCTGGTGGGGGGCTGGCAGCATCAAACACAAATTCTCTGAGAAGAGTTCACTTGAGGGACTTCCCTGGTGGCACAGTGGTTAAGAATCCGCCTGCCAATGGAGGGGACACCAGTTGGAGCCCTGGTCTGGGAAGATCCCACATGGCACGGAGCAACTAAGCCCGTGCGACACAACTACTGAGCCTGTGTGCCACAACTACTGAACCCCTCGTGCCTAGAGCCCATGCCCCGCAACGAGAAGCCACCGTAACGAGAAGCCCGCGCACTGCAACGAAGAGTAGCCCCGCTTGCCCCAACTAGAGATACCCTGCGTGCAGCAACGAAGACCTAACGCAGCCAAAAAATAAATAAATAAATCTATTTTAAAAAGTGAAATCTTGTTACCAATAGGTTCTTTTTTTTTTTTTTTTTTTTAAACTCCATTGCGGTGTGTGGGCTTTTCATTGCAGTGGCTTCTCTTGTTGTGGAGCACAGGCTGTAGGCACTCGGGCTTCAGTAGTTGTGGCACGTGGGCTCAGTAGTTGCGGCTCGCGGGCTCTAGGGCGCACGCTCAGTAGTCGTGGCACACAGGCTTAGTTGCTCCGCGGCATGTGGGATCTTCCCGGACCAGGGCTCGAACCCGTGTCCCCTGCATTGGCAGGTGGATTCTTAACCACTGCGCCACCAGGGAAGGCTTATAACAACATTTTAGTTTTGCCTGGACTTTTGTTAAGCCACAAATTAGACATTGTTACTCCTTGTGAAAATTCATCCCCTTGCATACTTAGCTTTTGGGACATATCTGTATGCATGTTATGCTTGGGTAAAAAGTTCACTTTAAGAGTCCTGTTGGGCTAGTTCTGTAGTTCCTTCTTCCTTACACAGCTTTCCAGCGTCTCCCTCTTAACAAGCTGCTCAAGCTCAGCCCTGGTCTGCCGGGCAGGCTGCCGCCTGGCGGTGCCTGCGGGGATGGAGGAGAGGCGCCCCGTAGGCCCCGAGGAGGCGGAGCAACAGGGGCCCCGTTCCTTGCTGGGGGGGGTGCAGACTGCTGCAGCCGCTCTAAGACACAATTTGGTGGTTTCTCACAAAATTAGCATACTTGTATAATATGATCCAGCAATGACACCCCAACCCAAAGGAACTGAGAACTTATGTCCACACAGAAACCTGCACACGTACGTTTATAGCAGCTTTGTTCGTAACTGACAAAACTTGGGAGCAACCCAGATGTCCTTCAGTAGGTGAGTAGGTAAGTACATGGTGGTCCATCCAGAAAATGAAATATTAATCAGCACTAAAAAGAAATGAGCTATCAGCCGTGGAAAGACATGGAGGAACCTTAAATGCAAATCACTTAATGAAAGAAGCCAACCTAAAAAGGCCGCACATTGCATGATTCCGACCCTGTGACATTCTGGGAAAGGCAGAACCATGGCGACAGTTAAAAGATTAGTGGTCGGGCTTCCCTGCGTGGCGCAGTGGTTAAGAATCCGCCTGCCAATGCAGGGGACACGGGTTCCAGCCTTGGTCTGGGAGGCTCTCACATGCCGTGGAGCAACTAACCCTGTGCGCTGCAACTACTGAGCCTGCGCTCTAGAGCCTGCGAGCCACAACTACTGAAGCCCATGGGCCTAGAGCCCATGCTCCACGACAAGACAAGCCACTGCAATGAGAAGCCCACACACCGCAACAAAGGGTATACCCCACTCTCCACAACTGGAGAAGCCCACACGCAGCAATGGAGACCCAGCGCAGACCAAAATAAATTTTTTTTTTTTAATTATTAAAAAAAAAAAAAAGAAGACAGGGACACAGAGGACCACACCTGCGTCAGCAGAGCCAAGGCTGAAGCCCTGTGGCCACGGGGCGCCAAGGATGGCCGGCGCCATGGGAAGCTGGAGAGAGGGAGGCTTCAGAGGCAGCACGGCCCAGCTGGTGCCTTGACCTCACACTCTGGCCTGTAGAGCTGAGACAGTAAGTTCTGTTGTCTTCAGCCACCCAGATTGTGGCACTTTGTTATGGCCGTCCCAGGAGACCGATACAGCCCATGTGTGCAGACATCAGCTCAGGAGGTGGCCTCCCGTGGGACACGTGTCACGACGCTGTTAGAAGAATGGGGACGTGGCAGGGGCACAAGAGATGGACAAAAGCAGCCGTAGAAGGATGTGGAGAGTACGAGTCCATTATTTTGAGGACAAGACACCAAAACCATGTGCTTATTTTCACAGCACAGGACGGGCGCTTGAGGACACTCTGCCATCAGCAGACTATCCCTCGGGCCAGGTGAGGGGATCTTTCGCTCTTTACCACTTCCCAGAGAGAGACACTTCACTTAGTGTGAGGCTCATGTTGACCCCTAACTTGGAATAAATCTCACTGAAACAATACGACTTGGCTCCCTTTTCTAGACAAAAGTTGCCTGATTTATCGGCCAAGGGAGCCAGGACCTCACCCCTCTCCCCGGGGTGAACGTCCACAGGAACCCCTGGGGAGGGGCGCCCAGCGGGTCGTGAAGGACAGGTACGAAGCAGCAATGGCCCCACCAGCTTGGGTTTTCTGGGCCCCAAGTGGGAGGTGTGGGACGCCCTGCTCTGCGGGCCAGGTCCCGCGGCAGCTGCTCAGGGGCAGATCGCATGTGGTGGGCACATCCGGGGAGGTGTGCGGAGGGGTGGACGCCTCGGGCACCAGGGGCACACCCGTCCCTTTCCACCAGCCATGGGACAGCCCGCTGCTGAGAAGGCTGGTGCTTCCTAAGGACACCTGCCCCTGGGAGCTGAGGTGCAGACCTACCTTACTGCGCCTTCACCACCACGCTTCTCCCCCCAGGGTGCCGCATCCAGCAGAGGGTTCTCAGGGAGCCACGCACAAGGACACAAGGAGGCAGCTGTGTCCCTGCCGTCTGCCCGCTGCCACTCCCTCAAAGGGTTCGCCACCAGGGCCTGCCCAGCCGGGCACAGAGGAAACTGCAGCCTGGGACAAACCAGCCAGATGTGCCCCCTGTTCAGCAGCCACTAAGCGCCAGGGTGACCCACTGGTATCACTCGATAATCATCATCAGATGGAATGTAGTTAACTGCACAGTTTTGTGTTGTTCACACTTAATTCCACACAGTGGCATCTCGAGGTGAAAGCATCATGAAGGAGTAAAAACCAGAAACAGGTGACCTGGACGCATGGCCAGCTGGCCTGCAGGACAAGGCTCGAGTCTTTGTAGCGTTTATTGCCCAAAGACCCAAGACAGGCCATCCCAACTCGCACTCAAAGGCCATCTGAAGGCCTCCACACTCCACACGTGGGGTGGGAAGAAACCAGGCACTTCCCTGCTCACAGCTCTGAGCTGGAAGAAAAATAAAAGCACTGGCACAAAAGTTTGGATTTTATAAATAAGAAAAGCCACTTGGATGTTCCAAAGGGCACATTTCTATTTATTCCAGAGGGCCATGGGCCCCGCGCCCTTAAGGCCTCATTGGCCATGATGGGGCCACCCTGAAGGAGCAAGGCCCTTCCCCAGCTGGGCTGTGGGCAGGACTGACCCAGAGAAGCTTCTGCTATAAACTGAATTGTATCCCCCCTCCCGAATCCTCTGTTGAAACCCTAACCCCAGTGTGGTGCCGTTTGGAGGTGGGGCCTCTGGGAGGTGATGAGGTGAGATGAGGTTGTCCGGTGGGGCCCCGTCATGGGATTAGAGCCCTTATAAAAGGAAGAGACACCAGCGCGCTCTCTCCCTTCCCCACGTGAGCACACAGTGCGAAGGCACCATCTGCAAGCCGGGAGGTGGGTCCTTGTCAGAACCGGCCACCTGATCTCCGTCTTCCAGCCTCCAGAACTGTGAGAAATAAACTTCCACCATGTCAGCCTCCTGGTCTGTGGTGTGTTGCTATCGCAGCCCGAGCAGACTGACACAGCTCCGTAACTTGATAACTTAATGGCTATTTTCACCCATCTTCAGTATGTATTAATGAACTTAGAATATAAATATCCTGTAAAATAAGAAAAAAAATGTAGGAAAGTTCCCAACATACTCATCATTTAGTTTCAACAATTCATTTTGCCAATACTGTTTTGTCTTTCTTCTTTTTATTGGAATTTTAAAGCAAATCCCATACATTATGCCCTTTCACCCATAAATTTGTCAGAATGCATCCTTCTTAAGGACTTTTAAAAACAGAACCAACCACACTGTCATTATCACAGGAAACTCCTTAATACCACCTAATACCCAGTCCATGTTCAAATTTCCATGATTGTCTCAGAAAAGCCTTTTTACAACTGGTTTGCTCAAATCAGGGTCAGGTGGTCCCTCAGTGCGATGCCTCTGGGGCTCTGCTAGCTCCTCACGGCCCCCCACTTTTTTCTCTCTGGAATTCAGACAAAAATTAAAATCCTTCACCAAGCCTTTGGATAACCTGAAATAGCGTTCCCACGAGCAAGGGGGACAGGTGTCCTGCCCAGTGACCAGGTCTCCAAGTGCGAGCCGGTGCCCTAGAGAAGCCCACTCCGCAGGTTTTTACTTCGGGGCTGGGCAAGCAAAGATGCCTGGAGTCTGGAACAAAGAGGTCACCTCTCCCCCCAAGTCTCCCTGATGTGAACATGGCCAGAGGAACCCCACGCACACCTCCACTTCCCCTCTCCTGTGGGTCCCCTGATGCCTCGTCAGGAAGCCCAGATGGTGGACGCCCTTCCAGCAGCGGCTCCGGTGGGTGCTGAGGCCCTCGGGCCCGCAGAGCCTTGCCGCGCAGGGAGGCCTTCCCGCCGTCGCCACGCGGGTGAGGCTTGCGCTCCAAGCACACCTGGCGATGCGGGCCCAGGCGGCCTCTCAGGCTGAAGGCCTGTCCGCACACCTCGCAGCCGAAGGGCTGCTCGCTTCTGTAGTTCCTCTGGTGTCGCAGAAGCTCTGGGACCTGCCTGAAGGTCCGGCCACACTGGAAACGCTCAAAGGCAAAGCCACTCCCCACCCCACCCCTGGCTCGAGGGCTGCCAGAAGCGATTACAGTGTCTCCCCCCGGTAAAGGGCCTCCCTTGCCTCCCCCCGGTAAAGGGCCTCCCTTGCCCGGTGGAGGAAACAGGCACTTATACAGGCTGGCAGCGAGACAGGAGAAAATCCACACAACGTGTCTTATCAGCTCACTCCCATCTAATCAGGGATTCACTCCAAGAAAGTGGCCCAGCAGTGAGAAAGAAGCACACAGATGAGCTAAAACTATAAATGGTGGAAAGCTGAAAATGAACTCAAATGCTCACCCAGATGAGGTCACAGTTAGGTCAATGCTGGTGTCAGGAGGGAGGACTGTAAAGCTGGGCGTTCACCTAAAGAGCCGGGTAGCACCTTACATACTTGTGTTTACACAGGAACAAAGACACCAGTCAGGACAGAGACTGTGCTCTCTGTTCCCCTAACCAGGCCCGGCTCCTGGGTTGGGGGAGGGTGCCGGGGACAGGGACCCACGTCCTTCTGAACCACTCACCCTCGGCTTCCCTCCAACCTGGCACCCGAGACCCTCTCTGTCTTGGGGCTCCACACAACCCAGTGTCTGCCCGGCTGGTCTCATTTCCACACGTCTGCTTGATCTCACTTCTGAGGGACTCTGAAATGAAAAACAAAAGACCACCACCACAGTCACCACCTCCCGTAAGGGAAGGAGGCGCCCTCATCATCCCTGGGACGAGCACAAGGAATAAGACACCTGCCCGCAGCCACACACAAAGCCCCTCACAGCAGGGCTGTCAGGCCAGAGACCTCATGCCGGGCGTGCGCCTGCAGGGGCGGCCGCGAGGTTGGAGCACCCACACCCTCTGAGACCCACGCCGTGCACACCCACGGCGCCCGCCGGCTCGGCACTCAGCAGAGCAGCGCTCCGTGCAGGGGCGGGGCGCCAGCCCGGGTTTCCAGGGTCCGGGCAGACAGCATCTCCTGCCCACGGTCCCAGTGGGAGGGGAGAACATCATCGGTGGGTGCTGGGCGCTGAGCTCCCCTGGGAGCAGAGGGAGGCCCTGGGGACCCCTCCGCACTTCCTGAAACGCGGGTCTCTCCCGCCCCGCCCCGCAGCCCGCGGCTCACCCCACTGTTCCAGGCGAGAGACGCGGCCAGGTATGGGGCCTCGAAATCCTCCAAGGAGAGAAAAGGTGTGGTTTTCTGTAGAGAAGACAAAGCGAGGGTGCAGGCCAGCCCTTGGGGCAACGTCCAGGAAGCCACCCCAAAGCAGAGAAGACAGACAGGGAGGAGGGAGCCAGGGCCAAACCGTGACAGGCTCTCCCCACCCTCCTTGCTGGCGGCCCAGGTCTAGCAGTGGACGGGTCTGAAGGAGGAAGAGTGGGCTGCCTCCGGGGCAGCACAAAGAACGCGCTTGGCCCAACGGGGTGCAGGATGGCCCCTCCACAGACACAGGGCAAGAGCTCCAGCTCCCACACCCCCTTAGCCTGAACTCGAGGCCCTGGCGCCATCGAGGGACTGGATGGGCTCTGCAGGCTGAATTCAGCCGAGCTCCTGAAACTGCCAGCATCACATCCCGGCCCAGCACCCTCTGGCCAGGGTCCGCACACTGCCGCTACTCTTCCCCTGAGACGCGTATGGCCACCTGCAACACAAACAGCTCCCCGCCAGGAGCAGGACGTCAGACCCGGCCGCTCCTGAGGCTGCAGGACAGTAAATGGAGAGAAGCTGAAATGCACGTGTCTGGAAGAAAAGGCGGGGGCCAGGGGGTCTCAAAAGAGGAGAAACCTCAAAAGGCCTGAAGCTGAGGCTCAAGGGAAGGCTCCCGTCATGGACTGAATGTCCGTGTCCCTCAGATTCATCTGCAGAAGCCCTAACTCCCAGTATGGCTACATTTGAAGGTGGGGCCTCTAGGGAAGTATTTAAGGTTAAAAAAGGTCATAGGGTGGGGCCCTGATCCCATAGGATTAGGGTCCTCGTAAGAAGAGACACCAGAGCACTCTTGCACCCTCTTCCTCTCTCTCTCCCTCTACAAGCCAGGAAGTGGGCCGTCACCAGAACCAACCATGCCAGCACCCTGATCTGGGACTTCCAGCCTCCAGACTGTGAGAAATCAACCAATAAATGCGTGTGTGCTGAGTTATGGCAGCTTTAGCAGGCTAAGCACTTAGAGAAGCAAGTGTATTTTCATGTTTTCTATAACATCCACTATGGTCTTAATGTAAATGAATCACATTTCCCCCCACTCCATAAGACAGAGCTGGCAGGCAGGCAGGCAGTCACAGACCTCTGAAGCCACCATGGTGGACCACTCCCATGGGTGGGCTAGGGGCTGGGGTCCTGGTCAGCCCGCAGGGCACAGGGATGTGGTACTCACCTGGGACACATCCATGGGAACAGCAGAGGCCTTTGGGGAGACGTGTGGGCCCCTCCGGGGAAAGGCAGGTGCTGAGGGCTGATCTGTGAGACAAAGAAAGTGAGTGAGAGCTGCAGCCCAGAAGCCCCCACCTGACCCCAAGAGCCCTGAACCTTCTTAGTGCACCAAGGGGGATTCAGGAAAACCAGTGACAGAAGCCCATGCACGCTCCATAATGGAAGGGGAATTTGGGGGTCAGGTGGGGGCCAGCATCACTGTAAGGAAACCACTGGGTGCCCTGGGTCCCCCACCCCCATACACACGGACCCTGACATTCCAGAGAGCAAGCCACAGGTTGTCACCAAATGGTGGCGAGACCATCATTTATGGCTGAAAACCAGCAGCTTAGCCGCAGACAAGTGATTGGGCAGTTGGGGGCTAAACCCCACCCCGGTGCTTCCCCAGGAGACAGGACCAGGATGGCCCATGCCCGCGGCAGTGCACACATGAACGTTCCCGGGCACTTTCCCCTGAATCAAATTCTTCCACCAGAGCTCCATTATTCTTCACCAAGTTTTGGGAATAAGCAGCAAGCTCCCCTCAACTGTGCAGACATGGTCTGCTCAGATCCTACTTCTGCCCCCAGGTTTGTTCAGAAGCACCCTCCTCAGGATCCCAAAGTCTCCGGCCACAGTGAGCGCCTGTGTCTTTCCTGGGTGAAGTGCGGAGCCCCGAGATGCAGGAGAGGACAGTTCCCAAGACACCCAGAGAAAGGGGCCAGCAGGATGAAGATGCCTAGTTTCCCACAACGGGGATGAAAGAACAGGGTCACACTATAGATCCTACAGATGTGAAAAGTACCATAACTTCCGCTATGATCATAACTTCCGCTATGATCCTAACTTCCACTATGACCATAACTTCGGCTATGACCAACTCTATGCCAACAAGTTCTGCAACTGAGATGAAATGGACAAATTCCTTTATAAACACAAAGTTACGAAACTTACAAAAAACAGAAAAAAACCCTGTCACAGAGAAAACACCAGACCCAGCTGATTCACTGGTCAACTCTGCCAAATCCTTAAGGAAGTCTATACCAACCTCAGAAGCCTGTAGAATGACAAAGAGCAAACCTTTTCCAGCCTGGGTCGTGAAGCCAGCAAAGCCTCGACACAAAAACCTGATAAAGACATCATAAGACGAGAAGCTTACAGGCCAGTACCTCTCATAAGCAGACACAGAAATGCTTAACAAAACATTAGGAAGCCCAGTACAGCAATTTACTGAAAGAGCTCTGTGTCATGACCAAGTTTATGCCCAGAACACAAGGTTGGTTTGCTCTCCATTCCTGGGAGTGAGGGACTCCAGGGCTGGAAAGATTCAGAGAGCTTCCAGGTGGTGAACACGTGGAGATTTGAGAAGAGTGCAGTGTTTCGAGAGGCCTTGGAAGCTCCGGGCCCTTTCCCCATACTTTCCTAAGCAACTTCCCCCTGCTGTTCCTGAGCCTTATTCTTTTATCATGAACCAGTGATCCAGTAAGTAAAATATTTCTGAGTTCTGTGAACTGCTCTAGCAAACAGGTCAAACCCAAGGCAGAGGCTGTGGGAACCTGCGGATCTATAGCCAGTCAGTCAGAATCACTGGTGGCAGCCTGGACTTGAGATTGGGGTCTGAAGTGCCGGGAGAGGGACAGTCCTGTTGGACTGAGCCCTTAACTTGTGGGATCTGATATTACCTCCAGGTAGAGACGGTCATAATTCAGTTAACTGCTTGGTGGTGTGGGAAAAAGCCACGCATCCGACCTAGGAAAATATTTAACAAAGGATGTACAAGTCTTCTACTCTCAGAATTACAAAACAATGCTGAGCAAACTAAGTTGGAAATAAATTGAGCGATATCCCCTGTTTATGGGTATTAAGTTGTCAATTCTCCCTAAACTGATCTAGAAATTCAACACCACTCCAAGCAAAAGCACAGCAGTTGTTTTGGGGTTTTGTTTGTAGAAACAGACAGGGTGATAATAAAATTTATATGGAAAAGCAAATGACCTCAAATAACCCACCTTGAAGAACAAAGTTGGAAGACTTACAATCCTTGATTCTAAGACTAACTACAGTAATTAAGGCAGTGTAGTACTGGCACAAGCATAGATATACAGATCAATGGAACAGCAGAGATTGCAGAAACAGACCCACACATACAGTTAAGTGTTTTATGACAAGGGCATCAAGGTAATTCAAAGGGTAAAAGTTGTTATTTTTTTTCAATTAATGGTGCCAAAACAAAAAGGGGAAAAATTAACCTTAACACACCCTACATAACACCATACCCCAAACTAATTCAAGGTCGATCTTGGGCCTAAATGTGAACGCTGAAACTATAAAGCTTCTAGAAGAAAAAAATTGAAGAATAGTTTCATAACCTTGGGGTAGGCAGAGATTTCATTGGTGGGACCCCAAAAGCACTCACCTTAAAATTTTTTAATTCATAAATTGGACTTTATCAAAATTAAAAGTTTCTGTTTATCAAAAGACAGTTAAGAAATAAAAAGGCAAGCCACGGACTGGGAGAAAAGATTTCCAATATATATATCTTACGAAAGACTCGTATCCAGAACTAGAACTCTCACAAACCAATAAGAAAAAGAAAAATGAAACTCAAAATGAGAAGAATATTTGGACTCTTCCACCAAAAGATATACATGGCCGGGCTTCCCTGGTGGCGCAGTGGTTGAGAGTCCGCCTGCCGATGCAGGGGACACGGGGCAACTACTGAAGCCCGCGGTCCTAGAGCCTGTGCTCCGCAACAAGAGGAGCCACCTCAATGAGAAGCCGGCACACGGCAACGAAGAGTAGCCTCCGCTTGCTGCGACTAGAGAAAAGCCCCCACACAGCAATGAATAACCAACGCAGCCAAAAATAAATAAATACATACATTTAAAAAAAAAAAAAAAAAAAGATATACATGGCCTATAAACACATGAACACGTGCACTGGGCACAGGTGTCATGGGCAGTGCTTAGCATGAGAGCCTGAGCTCCTCCACCCACTAATAATGATCACAGCGATAAATAAGAAGGGCTCCCTGCACTGGGCATCCACTATGGACTATAAATGGGCTGCAGTTGGCCGGCTGCAAAGCAGACAGTAAGGGGCAGGACTGTATGAGATACTGCTACCGAACCAGACTTGGGTCTGTTCGCCTGTGCACAGTAAAGCCAATCTACTGACACTGGGCTGTGGGGAAGGAAAGTACAGCGTTTACTGCAGGCACCAAGAAATGAGAATGGACAGCTCATGCTCAAAAGACCTGAACTCTCTGATGGCTCTCAGGGAAGGGGTCTTAAAAGCAGTGTGAGAGAGGGGGGCTGCAGGGTGTGTGATCAGCTCGTGCATAATTCTTGGATTGGTTGGCATCAAGGTGAAGTTTCAAGCATCATCAACCTTCTGGTTTCCAGCAGTCTAGGGTCTATGTTCTTGCAATCAGCAGTTTTCACCTGGTAGGTTGGCTTCCTGTAAATACAACTTAGGAATGCGTGTCAGGCCTTTATCGCTATCTTTCAGGGAACTGGGAGTTCGGTGATTCTGCTATGTGGCAGATTTATAGTCTAAATTGTTACCAGCGCCCCAGCCCAACAGCTATTCTTTGTTTCTACATCTTCACATTTCCCAATCATTAACTCTTGAGCCAGCCTTTTACTTCAAAAGAGAAGGACACAGGGGCTTGTATACCGTTTCAATACGGCCAGAGAAGCGGGCAAGGGCTGGAGTACCCAAGGCATCCTGGGCCACGGCTATACATGAAAGGGCAGGGACGGTCTAATACCACACCTCTGTGATCCGTACACTTCAGAAAGGCCCCCCCCCCCCCCACTGCGGTGAGCCAATCAGAAGGCGGCAGGACAAGACCGGGTCGGGGAGACAGGGAGACGACCACCGACCACTGAGGAGGTCGAGGGGAGAGATGAAAGGGGCCGGGAGGTAGACGTGGAGGGTGGTAACGGAGACAGGCGGGAAAGACTCAAGGTCACCACGGAGCTACAACGCCAGTCACTTTGTGTGATGGTCTGGGGCTGGAGCACGCGGCTCCCACCTGCGGAGGAGCCCCGAGCGGGGTGTTTTTGATACTAAGCCGGCAGCTGGGCACAGTGTCTGGCGGAGCGGTCCAGGCTGGGCTCGCAAACGTGGAGGGCGCCCACGACCACGGACGGTGCCGCCCGGGGAGGGCGCAGCTGGAAGAGGAAACGGGCCCGAGGCGGAGGACGCGCCGGGAGGGACCTGACGCGGGCGGCCGACAGGTGGGCCCCTGCAGGTAAGCCTAACCGGACCTCCGCGAGGACGGGATCGGGAGGGGCCGCGGCGGGCGAGCGAGAAGAAAACTTCCCAGCGTTAAGTGCTTCTCCCGCCGCCGGAAGCTGCGCTTCCGCCCCTCTAGGAGTTCGTCTCGGTGGTGGAGGGCCACGGGGCCGCTCCCGGCCGGGCCCGGCCCGGCCCACACTCCCGGGCCGCAGGAATAATAATGAAAACACAGTACGTCAGTCTGTGGAATGCAGCTAAAGCAATGTTTAGAGGAAAGTTACTGGCTTTAAATGTTTACATCAGTAAAGAAGTAAGGTCTAAAACTAAGAACCAAGCTTCCACTTTAATAAGCTAGAAAAGGGAAGGGAATCTAACTCAAAGTAGAAGGAAAGAAATAAAATGGCTCTATTTCAGTGAAATAGAAAACAAACAATAGAGAAAATCAAGGAAAACGAAAGCTGCTTCTTTGAAAGGACTAATAACCTTGGTAAATCTGTAGCTAGACTGATCCGAAAAGCAGAAGGAAGACACAAATCACCAAAATACCAGGAAGAAAAGCGGAGACATCATTTTAAATATAACTCATTAAGATAGAATGTAAAATACAATGCACAAAAGCAATGAAATGTTCCAACAACCTTATGCCAACGTCTCAGTTATATTAGATGAAATAAGTAATTCCTTGAAAGATACAAGTTACCAAACTGGCACAAGAAGAAATAGAAAAATCTGAGTAGTGCTTTATCTATTACAGAAATTGAAGTTGTAATTTTCCCACAAAGAACTCCCCAGGGTTTCACTGGTGAAATGTATCAAAGGTCTAAGGAAGAAATAATGTCGTTACACAAACAACTTCAGAAAATAGATGTGGGGAGACTAATTCACCACTCTTTGAGAGCAATGCTACCATGATATCAAAACAAGACAAGGCGTCCTCTCACTTCTAATGAAAATTGTATAAGATGCCCAGCAATAAAGCAAGAAAAAGGAGCAAAGTCTATACAAACTAGAAAGGCAGAAGTAAAATTCTTTGATTATCTACATAGAAAATGCTGAAGAATCTAGAAAAAAGCTACTGGAACCAATAAATGAATTCATCTAGGTTGCTGGATACAAGGTCAATTAACAAAAATCAAATGTATTTCTACACACTGGCAATGACAATTGGAAAAGGCTTTTAAAAAACCAAGACGGAAATCAAAAAGTGTAAAATATAAACAGTTTTGGTAAATTAGACTTAATCAAAAAAATTTTAATCTGACCTTCAAAAGACATCATTAATAAAATTAAAAAATAAGCCAAGAACTCGCTGTCGGCCTTCAGCTGCTTCGTCACTGCCGCCTTCAAAGACCAGAGCAAGTCTCGCGCATCACGCTGAAAAACGTGGAAGACGTCACGTTTTTGAAAGATATGAACAAAAAAATTCTTTTTTTTGACGATGGAAATGGTCTCAAGGGAAACAGGAATGTCACTTTAACCCTATCTTGGAACGTTGTACCGAATGCTGGCTGGAACTCTACCTCATGTGACAGGATCAGGACATGTATCTGTCCCATTTCCAGACACATATGAAATAACAAAGTTATTAAATTATTCTGAATTTGAAACAGCATATTTTTACACCTAAGGAATTGTAACTCATTTATCTCTTCCCTTGCAGCATCTTCATCTGTTATTTGGTTGTTAATTTCTTTCTCTTTGGTGTAATAATGAACATCAAAAGGCATATTTGAGGGGAAAGGTTAATGTGCTACTTAAACTTAATTTTACAAGCAAAAACAAAGACCACCAGAGTGGAGTATTACAAGAATAAGACAACCACACAGTAAGGATTTGTAAAATATTTATATTTGAAGTGTTCCCCATATTTCCATTATTCTTTATGTAATATGAAGTGAGCACAAAGGGTAGTTAAAACTTTCAGGTGAAAAAAAAAACTTTCAGGTGCCTGTGGAGTTATAAGAACTCTATTTATGCTTTGCATTTATGCAAGTTCACATTGCATGTGATTTAGAAGCAGACATCCTCTTTTATATTTTAGGGTATGTCTGAATACTGGAAAAATTAATACAGTTATTGGTGAGAAGCCTGGTTATAGCCAAAAGTGATGAGATTTTATTTCATTTGTCTTAGGAATGCCCACAACGCTTGTTTTTCTTACAGGTGACTAGCAACTTTCTCCACTAAAGACTAAATACCACTTTATATGCTATAAATCACTCCAAATCATTTTAAGTCTCTTAAGTCAAAAAAAAAAAAAAAATAGGTAAGCCCAAGACTAAAAGGAAGTATTCATGGGCTTCCCTGGTGGCGCAGTGGTTGAGAGTCCGCCTGCTGATGCAGGGGACACGGGTTCGTGCCCCGGTCCGGGAGGATCCCACATGCCGCGGAGCGGCTGGGCCCATGAGCCATGGCCGCTGAGCCTGCGCGTCCGGAGCACCTGTGCTCCACAACGGGAGAGACCCGCGTACCGCAAAAAAAAAAAAAAAAAAAAGGAAGTATTCATAATAAATATATGTTTGGGGGAATTCCCTGGCGGTCCAGTGGTTAGGACTCAGCGCTTTCACTGCTGAGGGCCCGGGTTCAATCCCTGGTCGGGGAACTAAGATCTCACAAGCCATGTGGTGCGTCCATAGATAAATAAATACATGTTTGGGAAGAGACTTTGACCTAGAATATAAAAAAGACTCTCATAAGTAAATAAGACAAACCACCCAATTTTAAAATGGGCAAAAGATGTGAACAGACACATCACAAAAAAATGATACAGATGTTCAGCATCATCATTCAGCAGGCAAATATAAATTAGAAGCAAAAAGAGACATCGCTATATGCCACTGGAGCGGATTAGGGTTTGGAACCGTGACAACACCACATGCTGGTAAGGATGTGGACCAGTGGAACCCTGGCAGTGCAGGAGCGTAAAAGTCTACAATCACGATGAAGAACTTTTTGGCAATTTCTCATGAAGTTAAAATTCACGTATCTTATAATCCAGCAATTAAGTTCCTAGGCATTTACCCAAGTGAAATAAAGAGGCACGTCCAAATAAATACTTTTATGGAAATGCTCATAGCAGTTTTATTCATAACAGCCAAAGCTGGAAACCCAAATTTCCATCAACAGATGAATGGATAATAAATGATGCTTTTACCCATACAATGGAACGCTACTCACAGAGAAAAAGAGCTATGGAAACACAGAGCTACCCTGCTGAGTCTTTAAAACATGCCAAAGTGAAAGAAGTTTGGATCACACAGGATTACATGCCATGTGAATCCATTGATATGAAGTCCTGGAATAGGCATAACGAGTCCACACGAACAGAGAATGGTTACTTGGGCCTGAGGTGGGATTAACTGGGAAAGGACAAAAGGGAACATTTTGGGGTGACAGAAATGGTATTCTTGATCATGATGATGGTTATACAGGCATATGGATTTGTCAAAATTCTGTACACTTAAAATAGGTGTTTTACTGTATGGCAACTGGACCTCAACCAAACAAAGTTGGTTAAAATGGTCTGGTAATATCTGCTTCTATACCATTTGAAACATCTCCAGTAATGGTAAGTTTTCCAAAAGATGGAGTACTGTATGCTCTTTTTGAATTATTTACCCCCTCAAGGCTTCTAGGATTGCTGGAGTTTAAGAACTCAAGATATGCCCTCATGGGCAATCCATTATCACAGCATTTCAAACTGGTTGTTTTGTTAATGTTCAGATAAAAGAAATTCAGATAAAAGAAACAGTTCTGCTGTGTAATAAAACTGGCCTGCTTTTGAACAGCCCTACCCAGAGAGGGATCCACCAGTCCTCCCGTTTCTCCAGATTCCCTCCCAGATCATCCTCTGCTCTAGCTGAGAAATGTCTACTTATCTCTGTAGGCCAGTTTGCTGTCACCTCCTCTGTGAAGCCGTCCCAGTTGCCCCATGCCAAATTAGTCACCTCCTTACCTATGCTCCTGCACAGCTGGGAACACACTTCTCTTTCAACACTTAACTCAGCGTACCGTGACCTTCCTGCCTCCCCCATCAGACTCTGGACGACTTCAGGACAGATGGCGTCTCATTCTTCTCGGTTTCCCAGTATTTAGCACTGGTCCTTTTAGATAATTACATTTTCAAATCAGTGACAAAGTGAGCCAGAGAGCAGGGAAAGGGGAGGACGTTGGGCTCAATCACGGAATGGCTGAGACAGGAAAAGTCATGTAGTGCACCAGGACTGTGCACCCTTTGAATGAATCAGAAAGATACACAGATGACTGACTGAGGACAAGCCTCCCCCAGAGCAAGTGGACAGTCACGGACAAGCCGTGAAGGCAAAAACACAAGGGGCGCCATCTCACTCTGGCTCCTGCCTGCAAGTGCTGAACGCAGTATGAGCCGAAGATGCCAGCAGGGCCGAGAGGAGGTATTTCCGACAGACCAGCAGATTACACAAAACAGCAACAACAAAAAGAGCATCCGAAAACATATTTTAAAGAGCAGTATAGAGAGGACAAGCCAAGTACACAAGGACGGGGCTGTGCTTTTTACTGCCTTGCTCTAGACGCCAGGGACACATAAATCAATCAGATACACTCACTGTGCTCCACGAGTTAACACTGCAACAAGGAAAGAGAGAGGATCTGAAACACGATTTTGACATATCAGAGTAAGCGCAGTAACAGAGGTGAAGGACCACTGAGGAACGGAAGCACAGGGGTAGCGGGCTGAGCCGAGAGTCAGCCGGGTGAGGAGAGGGGGCATTCCAACCAGGACAGAGGCAAGGAGGCAGGAGCGGCCTGGGTAAATGGGGACGTCCAGCAGTTAGTGCTGCCGCAGTGCCAACGGTGCGGCAGGGAGTTAACCGGCGGGAGAAAAGGCCCCAGGAAGCAAAAGGCCTCCGGATGCAGGATGGGGAGATTGGAACTTATCCTAAGGACGACAGGGAACCAATTTGTGGTTTTAGATAAGAAAGGATGTTTCTCCAACTTGCCTTTCTGAAAGATCAAAATATGCTAAGGAGGGGCTTCCCTGGTGGCGCAGTGGTTGAGAGTCCGCCTGCCGATGCAGGGGACATGGGTTCGTGCCCCGGTCTGGGAGTATCCCACATGCCGCGGAGCGGCTGGGCCCGTGAGCCATGGCCACTGAGCCTGCGCGTCCGGAGCCTGTGCTCCGCCACGGGAGAGGCCACAACAGTGAGAGGCCCGCGTACCGCAAAAAAAAAAAAAAAAAAAGCTAAGGAATACTCTTTTAAAGTGATACGATTAGATACATAATTCTACTTTAGAAGGGATTTAACTCTGGGGTGAATTGTGATTGTGCAATGAAACAGAAGAACCTTCTCCCGAGACCGGGCTCCCCCGCCCCAGGCTGGTCCAGCTCCAAGTCAGCTGTCCAGTCACGTGGCTCTCCCGCGGGCACGTGCTCCCAGCGGAGGAGGAAGACAGCGGGCCGGCTGGGCAGCCAAGTGGGAGGTGGCAGCCCACTCCAGAGGCAGCCCTGCCGGTGACTCTGGGAAATGGTGACACGTCCAAAGCCGCATGACTTAGCGCTCACACCACTCGCTTCGACTATCACTCAGTGAGTTGGAGAATAGTTTACAAGTCTGTGTGCTCCCCCTGGCCTACATACTTCTCACCCAAATGTATGGGGGTCTAACTCAAGGGAAGTCCCTCTTGGTGAACCTCTTGACTGCCTTTAAAGTTTGGAGTTGAGGTGAACTCTGTCCCATACTGACTACATTCATAGAGTCTGTCTTCAGCATGAATTTTCTGGTGCTGAAGGAAGTTTGACCTCTGAATAAAGCCTTTCCCACAGTAACTACATACATAGGGCTTCTCTCCAGTGTGAATAACCTGGTGTAGGAGGAGCTTGGAGCTCTGAATGAAGGCTTTCCCACAGTCCTTACACGCAAAGGGCCTGTCCCCAGTGTGGATCTTCTGATGCTCAGTGAGATGGGCTTTCTGGAGAAAAGCTTTCCCACATTCCTTACACTCATACACCCTCTCTCCAGTGTGGATCTTCTGGTGTCGAATAAGGTACGAACTCAGAAAGAACGCTTTCCCGCACTCGTTACATTCATAGAGCTTCTCTCCAGTGTGGATCCTCTGATGCTGAGTGAAGTTCGACGTCTGGCTGAAACGCTTCCCGCACTCGTTGCACACGTAAGGCCTCTCTCCAGTGTGGATCCTCTGGTGCTGGATGAGCTTCGAGCTCCGGATGAAGGCCTTGCCGCACTCGTTGCACTCGTAGGGCCTCTCCCCGGTGTGGATCCTCTGGTGCTCGATGAGGTCCGAGCGGTGGCGGAAGGCCTTCCTGCACTCCTCACACTCGTACTGCCTCACCTCCGTGTGGACCTGGTAATGCCGGATGAGGCTGGAGCTCCGGATGAAGGCCTTGCCGCACTCGTTGCACTCGTAGGGCCTCTCCCCAGTGTGGATCCTCTGGTGCCGGATGAGCAGCGAGCTCTGACTGAAGCCTTTCCCGCATTCCTTGCACTCGAAAGGTCGCTCCCGGGTGTGGACGCGCTGGTGGCGGATCAGGTCTGAGCTGTGACAGAACGCCTTCCCACACTGAGCGCACTTGAAGGGCCTTTCTCCCGCGTGCGCTTTCTGATGCTCCACAAGATCCGCGTAGAGAACGAAGTCTTTCCCACACGCGTTACACACGTAGAGTCTGTCTCCGCCGTGAGCGCGCGGATGCTCCACGAGGTGGGAGCTCTGGCCGAAGCCCCTCCCACACTCGTCACGTCTGTGAGATTTCTCCCCAGCCTGAGAAACCTGATGTCTGACCAGGTCCGAATTAAACGGGAAGCTTCCGCAAGCCTCGCGCTGGTGGGCCTCCCCTTCGATCAGCTCTCTCTGAAGCAGGAGGAGGTTTGAGCTCAGGACGGGGCTTCCTCCTGACTTACTGCCCACCTGCGCTGCCTCTCCTGTTTGGATCTTCCAGTGGGTAACTGTCACCTGCTTGAAACCTCCCTCCTGGGAGGGGCAGCTCCGCAGGCTCTGCCCGTCCAGGTTTCCCAACAGCCCCCCTAATCTGGGTTCAGGGCCCCCGCCAGGTGCAGGGGCAGCGAGCTCCATCACTGTGAGGGCTTCAGACACTGTCTTCTGCAGATTTCCATGCTCAGAAATTCAGGCTCCGGAGTCACCTTCTAGTCACCAGTCAGTCTGCAATCAAAGAGAGTACGGTTATCTTTCCCCTTCCTTAACAGACGGGAACCTGCTGGACCGGGCGGGCGGGTAGCAAAACGCATATCCAAGGAATGGGAGAGAGGAAAATGTTCCCTCTGCCCACACTCCCGGCCCAGCACCGCGCTCGGCTCACCCCGCCGGCCTCTCCGCTGGTGAAGGCCTCTTTGGGCTCCACCGCCAACACCAACTCCAGGGGACAGACTGGCCGATGGCAGATGGGCAGGGATGTGGCTTGGACTCCACTCAAAAATCAAGACATATTCCAAAGAAACGCAGATGGATCGCTCTTACCACCTCTGCGCTGCCCCTCCTTCCCCAGCTTAGATGACCGATGGGATTATTCATTTGGGCTATATATTACACTCATTCTCTTGCATATTAATCCTAACTCCCCTGCCCTTCCCCTCCTCTATCATACTTGTGTGGGAAAACCCCAACTCGAGTAAAATTCAGCTTGCTTCCTGATCGGTGTCTGCACCCCTGCCGACTCAGTTCTCTCTACATTTATAACCACTTGCCTAACGGACCCTGAGAGCTGCCGGCAATTTCTACACTTGGCTAACTCCCCTGTAAGATCATCTCCTGGTTTCTCCTCTCAAATGTCCAACACGCCGTCCTTCCTCTCAGGGACGATGACCTTGCGTCTTCCTTCAGTGGGAAAATAGAAGCAATGAGACGAGAATGCCCACTTTCTCCCACATTTACCAACCTACCTGTGTTTGCGCCCACACCACACCCTCCCTCTTTAAGGGGCTAAATGTCCTTGATCGAATCCAAGGTAAAGACGTCCACCTGTGCACCCCCGGCCCTGCCCTGCAGAAGTCTGGGGTTGGAATGTTCACCACAGCCCTGTTCATATCACCAAAATATCCATCAACAGAACAAAGGGTAAACTGAGGCATCCTCCAACAAGGGAGGAATGCATAGCAATGAAAAGACCTGCCCCACACAAAAGCACAGGTGAACCTCACAGATGTAACGGTGAGCCAGAGTTCATATCATATGATCCTATTTATACAAAATTCAGAAACAGACAAAACCAACCATGGTGGGAGACTCGAGCCAGTGATGGTCTCTAGGGAGATCATGGCTGGCAGGGGGTGCAGGGAGGCCTCAGGGTTCTGGTGACCTGCACGTGGGCCTCGCTCCACAGGTGTGTTTGCTTTGTAAAAGCCTGTGCTTATTTAACCTCCCACGGTCTCTGGGACGCTGTGCCCAGCTCCCTTCTCCAGCTCTGGAATTCTCGCACCCGGAGCTGAGCTTCGTTGCAGTCATGCCCTCTCCGTTGCGAGCCATCCATCATTATGTAACAGTTTACCTCAGACTTCCAGCAGAAAAGGGACCCAGCTCCCATCTCACAGGGCCGTAGGTCGGAAGTCCAGCCTGGTACGACTGGGGGCCCTGAGAAGGGTCGCACAAGGTGTCAGCCAGGCTGAGGTCTCCTCTGGAAGCTCTGGGAAAACGTATTTCCACACACTCGGGTTGTTGGCAGAAGGTGGTCCCCTGCACTTGTGGAACTGTCCCCGATCACTGGCTGGTGGCCCCTCGGGAGCACCCGCACCTTCCAGGCAGGAGCAGCTCAGACGCCCTCTCTGATTCTCTTCCGTGACCAGCTGCAGAAAGCCTGCTTTCCAAGGGCTCCCCGACTAGCCCTACCTTATGTCAACTGACCGCCAGAGCCCTCCCTGGCAGCCGGGAGGGGTGCACAGTCGGGGCCATCTCAGGACCCTGCCTGCCACACCCCAGCTGGGGCCCAGCCCACAACGGAGCCCAGAGCACCCCAGTCTCCACCTGGGGCAACTCGGAAGGGTCACCCAGCCCCAAAGCTCCACTGGGATGTGCCTGGGCCTGTTTCAAACCCACTGCCCGATCCCTCCTTCCTCACAGGTGCATCCCCGAGCGTGCCCCCGAGCTGCGCCCACTTCCCAGGAGCTCCGTCCAAGACGACCCTGCATGCTCACCTCTCACCCCAAATCTGCACCAGTGGGAAGCAGACCAGTTGCTATGCAGCCCCACAAAGCGATGCCCTCCAAAACCCATTTCCAACGTGGCTGCCAAGGACAAGGATGTGCCAGTGAGGGCACAGCCAAGCAGAGGGGAGCAGCCCGGGGGCAGGAAAGTGGCGTAACCAGGTAACACGAGCTCTATGGCCGCAGGGCTCCTTCCCAACAGGCTGTTCTTTTTTCTTCGCGAGGCGCAGCTCGCATCAAGTGCACACATCTCGATGAACTCCTGGCGTACACCTGCCTAACCACCAACACTTCCATAGCCCAGTGGCTCCCCCTCCAAGGGGAACCATCTTTATTATTATAGGTGAATTCTGCATGTTTTCAATTTCAATTAAATGGAATCATACAGTTATGTTTTGTGTCTGCTTTTTATTCAACATGTACCCACTTTTTATGGATATAGAATTCACACACCATAAAATTCACCATTTTAAAGTGCACAATTCAGTGCTTTTTATAATACCCCTAAGGTTGTAGAATGTTCCACACTATCTAATTACCTCCCGGGCACTGTCATGACCCCACCACGTGTCTGCTGATGCTGAGCGCCGCACTGGGGAGGCCACTTGTGTGGCACAGACCTCACGGTGTGCGGCCTCCACTGCGTGAACACACCGCCACGCGCCTTCCTCTCTCCTATCCACCAACACCGAGGGGCTGGCAGCTCGGGCTTGGGGACAGAGCTGCCATAACTGGTCCTGTGCTTGTCTTCTGGTCGACAGAGGTGCTCATTTCTGCTGGGTCCTGGGACTCCTTCACTTCAGTGGCCACCAGTTCAGGCCGCTCTTGCAGACTCCACTGGGAACTGCAGCGGCTGTGGACCAGCGACTGCTGTGGGTTTGGGGTTCTTCCCCTTCCTGAGTGGAGGCATCTATGTGGTGGGTGAGGAGACAGCATTTGGGGAGGCTGGGACTTGTCTGAGTTTAGACTGTGACCACGTGAAGAGGCCCTGGTGCCGGGAGAAGGCCACACACAGAGGTCTTGGCTCTGGGTGGGAAGCACTTAACTGAGCAGGACCTGGTGTGGGACCCAGGGCGGCCGATGGGGTAAACTGTGGCAGAGACACACTGCCCGGCGTCCCTGCTTCCTCTGAGTGATTGAAACCCCTCCAGAAATTTTAGTGGACACACAGCAGTGAATGACTTCATTTCCTGAAGTCCCCTGAAGTGAGGTGTGACCCTGTGACTGATTCCAGCTATGAGACAGGAACGGAAGGGATGTGCGCATGCCACCCATCTCCCACCCTCTCGCCCACCTGCGGTGACGTATGGTAGGCTCCAGGGCGCTGGAGGGGCAGAGCCACCCACCTGCCTGTGAGACAGAACACAAGAAACCAAGTTTCCTGTTGGAAACACTATTTTTGAATCTCTGTTACAGCAAAATGAACCCATGCTTAAATACTGCTATTAGACAACGTGACTATTCAGATGCAACGTTCCCTGTGATGATAAAGAAACTGAACCCGCACACCAAGAGCTGACAATGAGGATGAGAAGCTGAGCACAAGTCTATGCGAGGCATTTCTCTCCGTGTGAGATTTGCAACACAGCTTCCTGGAGCAGCAGCCCTCTTGGGGTGCCCTGTGACACAGCATTTACGACCACTGCCTGGTGACGTTCGCTGAGAATGTTCTTCCAAGTTAAAGGCCCACTAACATGGTTTAAAATCTTTTCTGCTTACAAAAATTACTTTTAACTAGTTATTTTTTCAAGGTATAAAGGTAAACTCTGCTATTCAAGAAAAACTTTAAAAATAACAATAAAATTACCCTTAACCCCACCACTCAGATTACACATGGACATTTTTCCTCTGGTGCTTTTCTGCACCAATGTATTACGAAATCAGGACCACACTCCTCAGTCTCATATCCTGTTTTACTTTACTTTTATATCTTGTTAATTCTTAGCGATTAAAAACATAAGATACACATTGTAAAAGTATTTCAAGGGGTAAACATAAAATATAGACTATGATAACCCCCAGCAATCCAACAGAGAACCACTGTTAGCTGTTCAGTTTATACACATTCATCCAGACCTCTGATTAAACAAAAACAATGATACATTTACTTAGGTACACACGATTTTCAGATATAAACATGGGATCACACTATACCCATCCACCTGCAACACTTTCTGGCATTCTTCAAGTTCATTCACACAGATGCACCTGGCGTTCTGAGCAGCAGCGTTGCCAGCACAGGCGCTCAGAGGCCCTACTACACATCAGGTGCCACAGGCAGACCATCCCTGTGCCTCTGGTGTCACAAGGATGCTCCCTGACGTATTCTGCCTGCTTCTCTTCCCCAGACAGGTGGAAGGAGTTAGCCAAATGAAAGGTTTGAGAGAATAACCAGGCATGCAGCACCCAACCTCTTGGACAAGGTGTCCAGCAGGCAGGACAGTGTCTAACCAGCACTCGCCTGAGAAGTCCAATGTCACTCCAACCTAGGCTTTGACCAATAGTGAGGTGACCTCTCGCTCTTCATGGGCCTCACTGGCGCAGACTTGGGAGGGCAGGAGGGGTGCTACTGATGAGGGCCCCTCAAACCCCAACCAGGCAGTGCTGAACTGGCCTGCATGGTCTCAGGGACACCTCCAAACCTTGTGAGGCAGCTATTACCTCTATTATTTACTCTATTTCACAGAGGCTGAGAAAGTCAATTACCCAAGGCTGTTAAGTGGCAGAGCTCAGGTTGAGAGCCAGGCCTGTCTACCTCCACTGCCCATTTCCTGCTATTGAAGATTTTTTTCCCTTCCCAACTATGATGTCACTTTTACAGGATATTTTGCTTAGATCAGCTGGGATTAGTATTATAAAAGTAAGCTAGGGCTTCCCTGGAGGCTCAGTGGTTGAGAGTCTGCCTGCCGATGTAGGGGACATGGGTTCGTGCCCCGGTCCGGGAAGATCCCACATGCCGCGGAGCGGCTGGGCCCGTGAGCCATGGCTGCTGAGCCTGCGCGTCCGTA
This sequence comes from Lipotes vexillifer, assembly GCF_000442215.2. Taxonomy (NCBI): domain Eukaryota; kingdom Metazoa; phylum Chordata; class Mammalia; order Artiodactyla; family Lipotidae; genus Lipotes; species Lipotes vexillifer. Next base: position 1,008,442 of record NW_006791731.1, read on the forward strand.
GCCTGCACTCCGCAACGGGAGAGGCCACAACAGTGAGAGGCCCAGGTACCACAAAAACAAAAACAAAAACAAAAAAAAAGGGGGGGAAGACTTGGTTTTTTGTTTTGGAGGTGATATTTTCTGATTTTTTTGTTCAAAATGACTGTTATACCATCTGAAAACAGGCTTGCATATACTTACAAGAATATAGCTTTAAAAATGTATGCCTTTTCATGATTTTCATAACTTTTTTTAACTTTAGCGGAAGTTTTAAAAACTAAGTATACCTTGCTTTGAATAAACATTTATCTTAAATTCAGCAATCTTTCAGTTTCTGCTTAGCTCCTTTTTCTTCTGTGAATTCAAGCAAAATTAAATTGATAATATTTCATTTAAAGAAACCTGAATGAAATGAACAAAGGAAGTAAAAATACGCCAGACATCTGGTTCCATAACATCCAAGGCTAACGTGGCCCACTCTTCTGTTATAACATATAGAATGTGCTGGACAAAATATAACATGAAACTGTCTAAATACACAGTTGATGCTGAGAGATGGGGCAAGCCTCAGTGCTGCGAATGAAGTGGAAGCTTAGCCTGGGAGTGGAGCCTGTGAGCAGCCCAGAGGGGCTCAGAGATGGTGAGGGGGCAGTGCCCGCTGCAGGCACTAGAAGCTGTCTGCACTGGTGAAAGGGCGTTACAGCCTTGGGCTTACAAGTTAGCCAAGGTCGCTGTCTGCTGCTTACAGCCTAAAGAAAGGAAGCAGGAAGGTTTGCAAAGCTTCACCCTTGGGAATGAATAATGGGAAAAAGAGTAAAAAGACACACGAGGAAGACACGGACTAGAGCTCCAGGAGAATCTGTACCTCTGTGCTGCCTTGCAGCGCCACTGTCATCAACCTGAGCTTCTGCCACTGCAGCCGTGTTGGGGACCGAGTGCCTGGCGTGTGCTTTTCTTCTTTCCTCACAACCATCCATGAAGTTTAGGGAGGTGACTCGTTTAAGGCTGAGCCAGCTGCTAGCTCCTACCTCCTCCTCCCACCCCACCCCATGGCCATTTGGTTTTTGCTCCCAGGGCTCTGCCCAACGATGCCAATGGTCTTCTCCCTTCCTGACAAGTTCAGTGTCCTTTCAACAGTCATATTCCACAACCCGAGGCAGCACTGGACATGCCTGACAGCTCCTTGAACTGGTTCAAGACCTCGCCCTGTTTCTGGGTCAGCTGCTTCCCTGAGCACCCCTTCCATCACTGGCTTGTGAATGTGGTCTGGGCCTTCTCAGCTCAGCCCTGCAAGCCCCATCGTCCCCAGGACCTTTCCAGGAGAGTCAGGAATCCATCACCATCACTCCAGGAAGGGCTGGAGCCGCCAAGTTAGGCTTGTGAAAGTACAGAGACCCCTCCCCACTCATTTCTCTCTGTATTCTCCATAAGAGGGATGCTGCAGTTATCACCATTATTAAGATACCGTTACAATGTTACATCTACAAAAAGTCCCACCTCTGTGGACAGGATCAAGGTATCGCCTGAAGACTCGGTTAGATTGGCATCTCTCAGACCCTAGGTGGGCAAAAGACATTTCTGTCATTCATTGGGACTGGAGCTCGGGGAAAGGATGTGCCGCAGAGAGGCTACTGCAGCGTGATGAGCTCTACAGACAAACTGCCTGAGTCCAAACTGGCCTCCAGCTAACATTCTTGGGAAACCACAGGCATGCTACTCAGGCCCTGAAGATCCCATGACCACCATGCAGCCACTGCATGAGGGGGTAAGACGTCCAGGACATCAGCAGAGACGGCCACCGGGTTCAGATACGACTCTAGAAAGGGAGCCTTCAGGGGAGAGCTGGGACAGCGCAGCCCATCACCTCTCCCCACTTGGGAGTTCTCCTTCGGGACCAGGGCTGGAGGGGATCCTGTTCATCACCTCTACCGTCGCCAGGGCAGAGATGCCGGCTCTGCACCTCCTCCAGCACAAAGAGGCTCGAGGCCCCGGCCACTTCCCCAGCATCATTTGGAGAACTCCCTTGGGCTCCTGGGAGAGGAGGCAGGCTTAGGGCAAAACAGTAGTACTAGCCGCACCTGTGCCCCCCCACCCCCCGCCAGGCCACCTCGGAAGGGCTGGTGGGCTTGAGAACTGCGACACAGACGCTGAAGCTGGAGGCTCTACGGCTTGGGTGTGTGACCCCTGGAGCCAGAGAAAGGAACCAAAAGAGTGGAACCGGGTATTCACCCACACGACGTTCCTTTGGGAGAGAAGCTGCGGGCCCCGGGCCGGACTGCAGCCCAGCGGGGGCGGCCGTGACGGCTGCCAGGAGCCGGGCTCACCGTGGCCCAGGCTCCGGGACCCCCGTGCGGGCCGACCGCGCTCAGCCCTCCCGTCCGCCCGACCGGAGGACCCTGCCGCCCCCGCCCGCGGCCCGGAACGCGCCACTCACCCGGCGCCCAGCGGCGAGAGGACGGCGCGCGCCCCGCACGCGAACCCCTGGCCGCCCGCCCCGCTGGCCTGCCCTGCTGACAAAGCCCGCACGGCAGCCCGCACGCCGCCGCCGGAAATCGGCCCGAGGCCCCGCCCGGGGAGCTTCCGGTGCCGCTCTAGGCGCGCAGAGACCAGCCGGTCTCTCGGTGGTACGGACCTCCGGCCGGCCGCGGGCGGCAGGGAGCCCGGCGGGGAGCCGGGCAGGGGGCAGAGCCGGACTGCAGCTCCCGCGCCCCCGCAGCCTTGAACGCCGCCTGCCCGCCAAGTGTGAATGGCTGACAGGGGTTGTGTCTCCCGGGAGCTGTAAATGCTGGCGTTGAGAACCAGGCAGAGCTCCCGGCGCCCAGCGGCCCCGGGCCCCAGGGCGTGCGTCCCCCCTCCGCCTTCGGGCACGGGCCGAGGGCCGCTCCTCAGAGAGGCGAGGCCTGGTGCGGCGCGGGCCGCAGAGGGCTTCCGCCTCCTTCCCGTGGCGGGCAGCGCTTCCCGAGCCTTGCCGCAGAGGCTCACTCCAAGCCCACGAGGAATGTCCTCCAACATCTTCCTTCTACGGACCAGGGACTGAAGCTGGAGAAGCCAGGTCACTTCGGCGAGGTCACACAGCTAGTGAGTGGCCAGGCCGACCGCCTCGAGGGCCACGCTCCTGCCCTGGCCATGCGTTTGGTCCTGCGGGAGC
>NW_006791731.1:1012783-1019593 GCF_000442215.2 Lipotes vexillifer
GGAATGGCCGCTGGGGACAGTCGCGGGAAATCCCGCTGATTCCCGCCCCCGCCCCCCACCCCCGGGTGGAAGAGCATGCCTCCAATTTCCAAACCCAAAGCCGAGCAAAACACGATCCAGCTGGACCTGGGGAAGGGCAGTATTCACAAGCACCAGCTCTGTCAGGGGGTGAGATGCAAGGAGCAAGCAAGGAGGTCATTAAAATAAGCAGTGCCAAAGAGGGGCCCTGGGCCCTGAGGAAGTGCTCCTGGCCGCCACCCGGAGCACACACACACACCTCTCTGCACAGCAGGGAAAGCTTCTTGGAGGAGGAGGCCTGAGAGGGAGAGGGATGTCTCTTAACAAAACATGGACAAGATCTGTATGCTGCAAATTAAAAGATGCTGAAGAGGGCTTCCCTGGTGGCGCAGTGGTTGAGAGTCCGCCTGCCGATGCAGGGGACACGGGTTCGTGCCCCGGTCCGGGAGGATCCCACGTACCGCGGAGCGGCTGGGCCTGTGAGCCATGGCCGCTGAGCCTGCGCGTCCGGAGCCTGTGCTCCGCAACGGAAGAGGCCACAACAGTGAAGCCCGCGTACTGCCAAAAAAAAAAAAGAAAGAAAAGAAAAAAGATGCTGATGAAAGAGATCAAAGAAGAACTAAATAAATGGAGACATTATCGTATTCATGGATTGGAAGACTCAACATAGTAAAAATGTTAATTTTCCCCGAATTAATCTAAAGGTTTACTGCAATTCCTATCGAAATTCCAGAAAGAATTTTAGTAGACACAGATAAGCTTATTCTAGAATAGCTTAAAAATTCTTGAAAAGTGTAGTGGAATAACTGAGGACATGGAAAGGAGACGTGACCCATGAGCCTCCCCCCCCCCCCAACAAACTGGGGGCTGGCAAATAAGCCAGAACTGCAAGCAGTCCTGATTGCTTTGAGCCCCCCCGACAAACCTGGGGCATGCGAATAAGCCAGAACTGTAAACAGTCCTGAATGCTTTGAGCCCCCCCACCTCCCCCGGCAAACCGGGGGCCTGCGAAAAAGCATTGAGTGCTTTGGGCACTGATCCATGAGAATGTCCTCAGTATAATCAATATGGTGGGAACACAAGGCAATGTCCTTGTGCAACTTCAGTATAATCAAAATAATGGTGGAAACTTTGTGCAGCTTTTGCGCTCAAGGACGAAGCACGGCATGTTTTCAAGAAAGCCAGTTATTGCTTGTATAATCAATAAAAACATAGGTTGCTGCTTTGGCATTTCTGAAGTGTTAAGAAAACAAGTCTTAAAATGTAAACCTAGATAATGCTTTAATAAAAGCTACCACAGCAGGACAGACGGCGCTCTTTTGCCTGAGCGAGCGGCAGCCCTCTACTGCTGTGCTTTGGCACAATTCATCTCATGTGATGAGCTTACTTTCGGCCCTGTCATAAGATAAACTACAACAAAAAAGAAGAATAAAATGGAAGGACCACCACCTGATATTAAGACCTACAATATTGCTGCTGTAATCAGGACAGTGTGGCATTGGTGGGGGGATAGACACCTAGGTCTATGGATCAGAATAAAGAACCAGGCACATATCCCACACAAATATACCCAGAGGACTTTTGACAAAGGTCCAAAAGCAATTCAATGGAGACTTCAATTAATAATAACGTATCAATGTCGGCTCATAAATTGTTTAAAAAAAAAAGAAAAGTAAAACAGCCAAACTTGTATTTTTTTGTTGTTAAACTTTCGTCAGTATTATTAATAAGCAACAGCCCCTCTCAAATACCTGTGGGTGGCGCAAAGTCAAGAGAAATTTCATTTTCTACTCAAGACCAAGATTTGCTCTTTATTTGAGAACGTTACGTTGTTTTGCTTAACTTTTTAGGTTCTTCTAGAATTAAATCTACTTTCTTTAAAGCACTTAGCATTCCCATCACATGTCCAAGGGCAGCTACAAGGTCATATGTGACGTGTTTTTCCAAGATGTTTCATCTTTGGGCAAATCCAGAAAATCTTGTATATAATCTTTTGATTGTTCCAGAGAATGTTATCACGATCAGCACAATTGAGGTCAGGTCTCCCAGTGACATGACACATAACACAAAAAAATGCTTCTAGATTTTTGGCCAAAAGTCTGACTTCTACACACCTTTACCTTCTCTAACCATGTCAGTGCCAGTAGCACCTACTTGCCCTTGGTAATTTTTTAAATCAATGCCTAAAACGGTAAGTTTCTTTTTTTCAGTCCTTTCCTTAAGTTAAATAAGTGTTTCATCTAGACCAACCTATATGCAAATTCAAGAGAAGTGTGAATTAATACTACAAAATATTTCTCAGCCACTATTGCAAGTACTGCACTAATTCCTGAGTACTGCTGGAATCATAGATTGGAACGGGAAGAACAGCAAGAAAGATCTGACCCATTAGTTAATTTATCTTTTTTCATACCTAAGTGCCTCCACTGCTCAACTTCCCCTGCACAACCCACAGATCTTTGTGGTCTTCAAAAAATTCTCTTAAGAGGGGACTTCCTTGGTGGTCCAGTGGGTAAGACTCCACGCTCCTAACGCAGGGGGCCCAGGTTCAATCCTGCATTGCCACAGCTAAGAAGTCCACATGCCACAACAAAAGATCACACATGCCGCAGCTAAGACCCGGCACAGCCAAAATAAATTAATTAATTAACTAAAAAAAAATTCTCTTAAGGGGATGAAAAGGCAAGCTGCAGACTGGGAGAAAATATTTGCAAATCACATATCTGACAACGTATTTGTATCTGGAATATATGACGAATTCCCTAAACTTAATAGTAAGAAAACAAATAATTCAATTAGAAAATGGATAAAAGATTTGAACACACAGTTCACCGAAATATATATATACAGATGGCAAATAAGCACATTAAAAGATATTCAACACCATTAGCCATAAAGGAAAGTGCAAGTTAAACCCATAATGAAATATCTGTCAGAACACATCTCTCAGAATGGCTAAAATTAAATACAAATAGTGATAACACTAAATGCTGCTAAGGGAGTGGATCAGTCCTACGTTGCTGGTGGGAACATAAAAAAGAACTCTAGAAAAGAGTTAGGCAGTTTTTTGTAAAGTTAATCATATACTTGCCACATGACCCAGCAATTGCATTTATTGGGTATTTATCCTACAAAAATAAAAAAAGGTATGTTCACACAAAAGCCTGCACCTGAATGTTCATAGCAGCTTTATTCACAACTGCCAACTGTCCTTCAACAGGTGAATGAACAAACCCAGGTCCAACCACACCGTGGGAAACAACTCTGCAACCAAAAAGAACAAACTGTTGATGCAACGTGGGCGGATTACAGGGCATTATACTGGGTGCAAAAGCCAGTCTCAAAACGCTGCATACTGTATGGTTCCAGTTATACGACACTCTTGCGGTGATGACATCGTAGAACCAGGCTGGTTCCCAGGAGTTAGAGTTGTGGGGAGGTGTGACTATGCAGAAGCACCGTAAGGGCGTTTCTTTGTGGTGATGGAGCAGGGCTGTGCCCTGATTATGGTGGTGGTTACAAGAAACCATACATGTGACAAAATTTCAAAAAACTACACACCCCCTCCCAAAATAAAGAGTGTGTGCAAAACTGATGAAATCGGCTAAGGTCTGTACATGAGTTAATACCATCCTCAATTTCCTGGTTTTGACAATGTAAGATTTTTTTTTTTTTTTTTTGGAAAAGCTGAATGAAAAGAACATGGGACCTCTCTGTAGTACTTTGCAAATTCTTGTGAGTCTAAAATTATTTCAAAATAAAAGGTTGAAGTTAAAAAAACAAAACATAGGGCTTCGCTGGTGGCGCAGTGGTTGAGAGTCCGCCTGCCGATGCAGGGAACATGGGTTCGTGCCCCGGTCCGGGAAGATCCCACATGCCGCAGAGCGGCTGGGCCCGTGAGCCATGGCCGCTGAGCCTGTGCGTCTGGAGCCTGTGCTCCGCAACGGGAGAGGCCACAACAGTGAGAGGTCCGCGTACCGCAAACAAAAACAAAAACAAAAACAAACAAAACAAAAAAACAAAACATAAGTTATACTTAATGAGTATAAAGATGTATAATAAAAAATTATACAGGGCTTCCCTGGTGGTGCAGTGGTTAAGTATCCACCTGCCAATGCAAGGGACACAGGTTCGATCCCTGGTCCGCGAAGATGCCACATGCCATGGAGCAACTAAGCCCATGCGCCACAACTACTGAGCCTGTGCGCCACAACCTCTGAAGCCCGCGTGCCTACTAGAGCCCATGCTCTGCAACAAGAGAAGCCACTGCAATGAGAAGCCCACGCACCGCAACGAAGAGTAGCCCCCGCTCACTGCAACTAGAGAAAGCCCGCACGCAGCAACAAAGACCCAACTCAGCCAAAAATAAAATAAATAAATAAATTGTAAAAATTATATAAGTGAAAAATGTCCATATTTAATTATAACTATTTTATTTATTTATTTATTTATTTATTTATTTATTTTTTCTGTACGCGGGCCTCTCACTGTTGTGGCCTCTCCCGTTGCAGAGCACAGGCTCCAGACGCGCAGGCTCAGCGGCCATGGCTCACGGGCCCAGCCGCTCCGCGGCATGTGGGATCTTCCCGGACCGGGGCACGAACCCGTATCCCCTGCATTGGCAGGCGGACTCTTAACCACTGCGCCACCAGGGAAGCCCAATTATAACTATTTTAAACAATACATTTGAAAAAATTGTACAGTGACCACTCATGTACCCAGTATCCCGTTTCTACTGTTACTGTCGTGCTATATTTCTTTATCATGCATTTATTCTATTCATCTGCATACCTGTTCTGTCTACCCATTCATCTTATTTTTTGGTGCATTTCAAAGTAAGTTGCAGACATTAGTAAAATTCACTCCGAAATAGTTCAGCATGCAGATCACTAACTAGAGTTCAATATAGTTAGAGGAGACATTTTTAGGTAAAATTTATACAGTGAAATGCACGTCTTACGTGTACCCTTGCGTGAACTTTGACATACGCAGACCCTTGCGTCACTCAAACCCCGATGTACGTAAGGAGCATCACCATCACCCCAGAAAATTCCCTAAAGGCTCTGCCCAGCCGATGCCCCCCGAATCCTAAAGACACAAACACTGCTCTCATTATCTTCACCATAGATCGGTTTCCCCTGATCTTGAAATTTAAAGCTGAAATGTTGACATTTAATTTTTTGAAAATTTAATTTTCATTAAATATGTTTATAAAAATAAAACATTCGCAATTCGAGGGTTCAGTGTCCGTCTAGTTGCCAAGGTAAAAAATCAGTATCAGGCTGAGTGCGTGCAATGTCTAGACCTACAAATGTACATGCTTATGAGGAACATGAATTCCTTGATAATGCAGAATGTACAAATATTGTGAATACTACAGGAATTTGTGAGGGTCTCTGAAGCCACGAACTGCAGCATGAAGATGTAACAGTCTGCATTCTTAGACCTTTGAGTGCTGGTAGCTTTCAAGCCTCACCTATCGCTCTTCCCTTTGCCCCACATCTGGGCAAGCAGATGGGAAAGGCTGGGTGCCCCCTCCAAGTCCCTGCCTGCAAGTGGGAACCGTCAACCTGGCCCACCCCCAACCATGATCAAAGCCCAATCTAGTCTTTTTTGCCTGCTTTCTCAAGCCATTTTCAGAGGGCTGCCCTGCTGTCCCCAGAAAAGCCTCCTTATGTAAGTAGTAAATCTTTTCATACCTTCTTGGTGTGTGTGGCATCAAAAGTCCACATCACAACCAAATTTTTTGTGGGGTCTATTCTGTCCCCGCAGCGTGATTGCTACAGAAGAGAAGCAAGAGTAGGGATGGTCCTCACTACTACCAACTGTCGCTTCCTTATGCTGGATCAGTTGCGCGCCAAGGATCTAAGTAACTCATTTGTATTTCCTCTCACCTAAGCAGCACCTCCACTGCTCCAACTCTCCTTGTACCTGGAAGCAGTACTTTTCCAACACCAGTTGGTCGCAACCACAAACCTTCCTGGTATCTGGACCAATCGTTTTTTTTTGTTTAAAGACAGAGCTGTGGGACTTCCCTGGTGGCGCAGTGGTTAAGAATCCGCCTACCAATGCAGGGGACACGGGTTCACATGCTGCAGAACAACTAAGCCCGTGCGCTACAACTTACTGAGCCTGTGCTCTATAGCCCGCAAGCCACAACTACTGAGCCCGCGAGCCACAATAACTGAAGCCCGCGCACCTAGAGCCCATGCTGGGCAACAAAGAGAAGCCACCGCCATGAGAAGTCCCCGCACCGAAACGAAGAGTAACCCCCGCTCTCCACAACTAGAGAAAGCCCGCGTGCAGCAACGAAGACCCAATGCAGCCAAAAATAAATTAATTAATTTATTAAAAAAAAAACAAACAAACAGACAGAGCTGTGTTAATGCCTAGCCCAGATACTGGGAGACACAGGTGCCTGTGTGTGACTATCAGGCCCTCCGAGGTCGCAGCCCAGGGCGGCACCCGCCAGGCGGTGGAGGGGATGCGGACTGTCCTAGGAACAGGAGGGTCCGGAACAGGTTCCTAAGTCTGCCTTAGAGTCTCAAGTTGAGTCCCAAGTTCATTCAGACCCACGGAAGCAGAACCCCCTCGGCAAAGGCCCGAAACCTGGGCCTTCTGCAAGCGTCCCAGGTGATCCAGCGGAAGTAACCGAAGGAGGCGGGGCCTGGGCGCGTACGCGCGGAGGGGCTGCAGGGAATGGTGCCTGGGGAGCAACCCGGGAGGCGGAAAGGGGCCTGAAGGAGGCGGGGCCTGAGAACCTGTCCGAGGGCGGGGCGGGGCGGGGCGGGG
>NW_006791731.1:1019630-1048433 GCF_000442215.2 Lipotes vexillifer
GGGCGGGCCTGCAGAGACAAAGAGGGGGAGGAGCCGGGCGGGTGCCGCCCCGCTCACCGTGCGCTGGCTGGGGCGGCCCGATTCGGGGTTTGGGCTTCGGCGGTGAGTCCGGCGCGGCGCCGCTCCGACCCCGCTGAGCCGCGGAGCCCGAGAGCTGTAGCGTCGCCCCAGGCAGGCCGGGCGGAGTGGTGGTGGGTGGGCTTATCCCGCTTGCCCGCGCGGCGCCCACCCAGCTCCCCTGCTTTATTATGGATTGACCCGCGCGCCCGGGTCCTCACGTCAACGCAGAGCGTCGGCGTCCCCAGGAGGCACCTGTCCCGGCCAGCCTCGTAGCTGACGCCGCTGAAGGGCCGGGGCTGGGTCCGGACCCCCCGGGCCCAACGCCCTCCCCTGCCGGCTCTCCTCTCCGCAGCCCTCTGCCCTCGCCTCGGAGGGACCGGGAGCCGGCTTGGCGGGCAGCTCCCCGGCCGCCGGGCCCCAGGTGAGCGCGCCTGCCCCCCGGACCTGGGCTCCTTGCGACCCGGAAGATCTTTCCGCGGAGCCCGCCGCACCTGGGAACCTGAGTCCCAGGTCCTCTCCAGGACGAGGGAACTCACTGGGGCGTCCCTTGCCCCTCCCCTTTTCCTCCCGGGGTCTCCCTGAGGCTGGGGAGGGACACTCACCAAGGAAGACGGTAGGGAGCAGGTTGGGGGATGCAGGGTGGAGAGAAATAGGGCCAGCTGGACAGGTTGGGTTGAGGGTTGTCATTAGGGGTCCCCTGGCAGGCAGGGTACCTGGGACGGGATCCAGGGGTCCCACACGCCTGCTAGTGAGCCTTCTGCCTCCCCCACCTTGAATTCCCCCACCCCGTCCTGAGGTGGTGACCCCACGGGCAGCACCAGTGTTGTTTCAGGGCCTGCTGACCTTTGGGGACATGGCTGTGCACTTCACGCAGGAAGAAGGGGCACGTCTGGACCCGGGGCAGAGGGCCCTGTATAGAGACGTGATGCTGGAGACTTAGAGGAACCTGGCCTCCCTGGGTGAGGTGTCTCAGCCCCAAGCCTTCCCTCTTCCCCACCCCCAGCCCACACTCAGCGATCAGGTGGGATCCCAGAGGGGCCAGGCTGGCTGTGACTCCAGGACCAGAGCCAGGACATTCTGCTCCCAGACCCAGGGGACAGGTGGGGTTTCTGGACCCATCCCCGGGGCAGGGCCTTTCCCAGCACTTTGCTGCTGGGTGACTAGAGTGTCCACTTCACCCACAGCTGTGGACCTCGGCTGCGCCCACATCCCTGCCCTGCTTGCTGTCCCGCTCAGCCCCCTGGCGAGACCCCCTGTTTCCAAGCCTGCATCCTGGGTCCAGCTAAACCGCAGTCCCAGGCTACCCCTGGGGCGGGAAGCCAAGGGTGCCGTAGCGCTTCAGTTCACCCATTTCCTCTCTGGCAGGAGTTCCAGGATCCAAACCAGCTCTGATCTCCCAGCTGGAGCAAGGAAAGGAGCCCTGGGGCTCGGACCTGCTGGGGGCCCAGGAGGGAGAGACGGCGGGAGACCCCAGCACAGGTGAATGACGGGTGCCGCGGGCCTCAGGCTGTTCAATACATATGCTTAGTACACACAGCCGGCATCCTGAACGGTCAGACAGAAGGACAGTCACACCGTCGTCCCCGTGGGACGAGCTATCAGTCAGAACCCTCAACTGCAAGGAACCGAAAACCCAACCCAACCGGCCAAAGTTGCGGGGAGGCTCTTGGCTCAAGTCCTGAAAGTTGGGGGTGGGGTTGGTTCTCTGCGCTGTGGGTCTCAGGCTCCAAATGATGCCGTTGGCACAGGGGTGAGAGCCAGAATATTTAACGTTGGTTGGGTCAGACATCCAGCCTCCAAGAACGGCTGCTGGCCATGTGTGGTATTGGCCCGCTGGTGACCTTCACACCATCGGGACACGTCTGTCCACCTGCTGTTAAACAGAAACTTCTGTTCTCTATTTCTCACAGCAACGCTTCCAACACCAAATGTAGGGGGGTTCATCACACCAACCAGTCTCCACCTCTCTGCACATCAACTGGGTGTCCTACAATTTAGTTCTGACACTGACCACCCGGAGTTAGCGCAGACCCTGCCCGTGAAGGGCTCAGTCCCACGAGACCGCCCCCACTTCAGGTGCCAATCACAAGGCCAGGCTGGCACCTGTGCTTCTGATCGACCAGCTGTAGATTGGAGGCTCCCACGACCCCACCCTTGGGCTTGAGTAATACGCCAGAACAGCTCAGAACTCAAGGAAACACTGTACTTAACAGTTACTGGTGAGTTACCGGTTTATTATAAAGGACACAACTCAGGAACAGCCCAGTGGAAGAGAGGCACAGGGCAAGGTCTGGGGAAGGGGTGCAGAGCTCCCACACCCTCTCTAGGCGTGCTTACTCCCCAGCACCTCCATGTGGTCACCAACCCAGAAGCTCTCCGAACCCCTTTGCGTAGGGTTGTTATGGAGGCTCCACTGCATGTGTGTGATTGATCAAATCATTGGCCACTGGGGATTGAACCCGGTCACTAGCCCTCCTCCCCTCCTTGGAGGTCTGGGGCTAGGACAGAAAGTGTTTCAGGTTTTGCAGGCCACGCAGTCTCTGTCGCAGAGCCAAAGGTTCTAGTAAGCGGAAGCAAAAATGCTGCATGTGTGTCCCAGGGCGGATGGCCCTGGCTCCTTGTACACCTGCCGTTGGTTGAGTGCCTGTGCACCCCAGGGAGGGCCACAGCTGGTTCCTCAGCAGAACCTTGCCAGGTTGCATCAGGCTGCTGCCTCTAGTGATGCGTATATGGGGGGACCAGTGTTTTTGGAGGGCCTGTACCTCCTGTTTTATCTCCTTTGCCACAAAATGGATCCCTTGATCTAAAGCTGTGACCTGTGGCTCTGACGTTCAGAAACCCGGGGTGGGCCCTAGAAGCAGGGTGCTGGCAAAGGTGCTTCAGGCAGACCTGTGTCTGGAGTAGGTATCAGTGTTGGTCGGGACCAGCCACTGTCTCCTCCAGGATGGAAGGTCCTGTGTGATTAAGTTGCCCACAAGCGCTGGTCAGTCTCCTGCAGGTTTCACACTGAGGATTCAGCCTTTGCTGACAGGTCACCCGTTCAGTGGGGACAGCAGCTAGAGGGGCTTCCACAAGAGGGAGCTATGTACGTCCCCTCCCTGCACTGGGGTTCCTCTTCCCATGGGCTCACCTGTTCAAGCTCTGGTGACCAAGGACAGAGGCTAGCTGATATGCACAGGACAGGCCGTTCTGTCCCTTGGTCCCTGAGTGCCTTCCCCACAATTGATCTGTACACCGTCCATCACACGCCTCTCCCCAGGTGTGACCTTGCCCTGGGATTCACCTGCATCCTCACCTTGGAGTGGCGAGCAGGCACCCTGCCCTGAGCTCTGCCCCCGGGAGATTGCCCCATCCCTGGCCAGGTTTGGAGCCCACCCAGGCAGGTAGTGGGCCCTGGACCACCTGGTTGTTGGGGTCCCAGGGAGGCCCCGGGGACAAGCTGAGACAGCTGCTGGTGTCAAAGAGATGAGTGACGTGAGGACCTGGGCCCTCACTCTGATGACTAATTGTGTCTTCTGGACCTGCCAGGCCTCTTTAGATGCATCTGCCTGTAACCTGTCTGCTGGTGGCCGCTCTGACCACATGGTCATTTTCTGTCCCTTGTCCAGTCTCTGCAGAGCCCAGCGGCACATCACACACCACTTTTGAAATGGCAAGTGTGTCCTTGCCCAGAATCTAAGGGCTCTGCGTGGCACAGCTGGCCAGGGACTCCACGCAGGGTCCCGTGGCTCCTGTCCCCTCACAGCCGGGACCCGAGGCAGAGCCCTGGCTTTTTTCCAGGCCCTGCTCGACACTGGCAGCCTCTGGGTCACTCAGCAACAGGTGGGAGCAGTCTCCCCCGTGTGGCGTGTCTCCCGGAGGGAGGAGGGCGAGGTCACCTGGGCCTCTCGCCATAGACTCGACGTGACCCCGGCCCTTTGTAGGTTCTGCCCCACCCTCTGCCGTGCAGGCATCTTTCTAGGGTATCTGGAGCACGTAACGCTTCAGTGCGTTCACTGCATCCAGTTGGCATGAGGTCATCAACACAGTGACCACCGGCCCGCTGTGGATGAACACTTTTGCCAAATTGAGCGTCCCTTCCCGAGTGCAAGGGGCTGCTGCTCTGCCCATCACAGGCGCCGCGTCTGGCCCAGCAGCTGAAGCCAAGCCTACACTTGGGCAAGCTCTCAGTGGTTCCCAGCAGCAGGCGTGAGCCATCGGGTGGTTCATGGGCCACACAGGTGGACCGAATGGGGCTGTGGTGGAGCCACCGTCCCTGCATCCCTCTGCTCTGAGGTGGCCGTGTGTGCACAGCACAGCTGCTGGTTGAGGACCTTGGCCGGGGCTGGGGGCAGTTTCTGGGGCTTCCACTTGGCCCTTCCCAACGTAATGGCTCTTACCCCTCAGGTCAGGAGACTGATGAGAGGGTTCTCCCCGCTGCCGGGCCCCGGCTCTGAGAACTGCCCAGATCTGGGTGAGGGATTGGGTTCTCCAGCATGGCGGCTCATCTTAGCCTCCCCCTCCCCATCTCTTGGCCTTTCCTGGTTCTACAAGTCAAGCAGCAGCCTGGCCAGCTGCTCACTGTCTGGCACACCGAGATCATTACCCATCGCCAAGCATCCCCACCCCGCGCCCCAGGGCCCTGCTCCTCCCCTCTCCGGGCCTTAATCTCCACCAAGGCGATGGGCGAGCCTGTGTCTTCAGAAGCCTTGGCGTTTGGCCTTATGGCTAAGCGTGTGCCCCACAGTCAGCACAGCCACAGTGGGGAGCTGAGGCTCTAGAACAGCTACGGGGGCCTCTGGCTCTTGGCCTCCCCTGGGGGTGGCTGCCCTGAGCCTGTCCTTCTCCTCAGTGCCGTCCAGGACATTTACAAAGGACAGGCGACCCCACGGGCCTCCCGAAGACCACTGCCCCACATGGCTAGACGGCAAGAACGACCACGTAACCCTGCGCTCCCCTCCTGCTGCCCTGTCTCCAACTACCGCCGCAAAGGCCCTGCCTCCTGATGCTGCGCCAGCTTTCTCACCCCAGCCCTGCACTAGAGGCTTGTGGGCCTCTGAGCAGCGGGGCCTGGTTGCAGTCCCCCCGTCCAGTACCAGTCACCGCAGTTTGGGTCCCCCTGAGCACAGAGCCTGAGAGTTTGGGGTATAGAGACGGGGTATTTGGAAGACAGCAATTTTGGAAGCAGGCGAGAGGGAGCAGGGAGACAGGAGAGCAAAGTCAGTATAGAGCTGCCACTGCAAGTGTGCGGAGCACGACAGCTCCAGGACCGTGACTGCTGAGAGGCTGTAGGAGGCGTCTGGGATTGTCCATCAGAGCGAGGGAGATGGGACACTTGTCCTCTGTTCCCACCCCCGGGGTGGTACCTGTCACACAGCGTGGGCTGGCAGCACAGAGCTCTGGAGAAGGATTGAGGTGCACCTGTGCCCCAGAGGATGCTGGCAGTCAGAGCTCTGCAGAGCTGTCTGCTGCAGCGAGGAGGCCGAAATCCGAGAGAGGCAGGGGGCCTGGCATAGTGTGCTGGCAGCATCAGCTACAAGCTTCCACTAAAAAAAGGTGGGGAGGGCTTCCCTGGTGGCTCAGTGGTTGAGAGTCCGCCTGCCGATGCAGAGGACACGGGTTCGTGCCCCGGTCCGGGAGGATCCCACGTGCCGCGGAGCGGCTGGGCCCGTGAGCCATGGCCGCTGAGCCTGCGCGTCCGGAGCCTGTGCTCCGCGACGGGTGAGGCCACAACAGTGAGAGGCCCGCGTACCACAAAAGAAAAAGAAAAAGGTGGGGAGGAAATGGGACATAGGAGCGGAAGGTCTGTGGAGGAGGTGAGTACATGAGCACAGCCAGTGAACCTGGGGTCACCTGTGAGTCACCCCGCGGAGAGGGCTGGCACGTGGAGCCCGTGCTCCTGGGCACGGAGGGAGCCCCAGGTGGACCTTCTCAAACAGAGTAACAGGTAGGCCGTTTCTCTTCGTTTCAGATTCCAGACGGGGGTCTTTGCGTAAGCAGGTGATGGCGAGGGTGAAAATGACTCAAGCCTCAGAGCCTCCAGAAGCATCTGGAAGGTTCTCAGGGGGCGGGGCGTCCATCACCGGTCTGCAGAGAAGCCGCCGGGCACGAGGGCAGGCTAGGGAGCCTTGAGAACTTCCTTTTCCAGGAGAGACAACTACGCAGAACCTACTGGACCATCTCCAAAGCAGAAGGCGCCCAGAAAGGCAGTAAGTGGGGACCCGAACTTCTCCGCAGCCCGCGCCCCGGGGCCCGTGAGAGAAACACGAAACGGCAGCGAGCCCACATGTGCAAAACGTGGCGCCAAGAGTTTCCGGTACCTGTCGCGCCTGTGAGACACCGGGCCACGCACAGCGCCGAGAAGCCGCACGCGTGCGGGAGTGTGGCCGTGCGTTCAGCCAGCGCTCACACCTGGCGCAGCACCGCAGCGCGCACGCGGCCAGAAGCCACACACCTGCGGACAGTGCGGCCGCGCGTCCACAGCGGCGAGAAGCCCTTCGGGTGCCAGTGGTGCGGGAAGCCCTTCAGTTACAGCACCCTCCTCGCCCAGCACCAGCGGATCCACACCCGAGGGAGGCCGTTCCGGTGCGCGAGGTGCGGGGAGAGCCTCATCTGGAAGTCCAGCTTTCGGAACCACCAGAAATCACACCTGTGCAGCGAGGCAGTGTGGACCTCTGTAAGCTAAGTTCTGGAAGCAGCCGCTGGAGGGGAGAGCTTGGGACTCGCTGCTACTCCAAGGAGCGCCCCAGAAGGATGTCCCCAGGCACGTGGGGCAGTGCCAGAGGGAGACCAGCACGAGGGACCGGATTGTTTTCTCCACCCGCGATCAACTTGTGCATTTCGGGTCCTTCTCACGACAGGGGGGTGGCCCAGGCCTGCCTGCCCCGGCGGGCACCACCCGATAGCCTGCTGGATTCCGCTTGGCTGTGGCACTTCTTGGACGAATTGATGGTTTGAAAGTCACTATTTTCAAGTGCATCCAGATTTTATTTTTGAAACTTAAAACGTAGGTCTTTGTCTCTATTTGCATCATAGGTGGGTTCTAAACACCTTTGAAATCCAGATGGGCTACAGAGCTTTTGGATAATCAATCTTTCATCACACAGCAGCCCTGAGCACCTGGCAAAGGGCATGGTAGGTCACATAACTCTAGTCATCATTTGGTTCTTGCTTGTTATTTTCGGATGCTGATTTGTTGCAGGAGGATGCGATTGTTCCACCTGGGGCAGCTCAGCCCTTGCGCTGTTGGCACTGTGATTTACTCACTCAGCTTCACTCTCCTGTGCGCTCACTCTTTGCTTGTGTCAGGCCATATGAAACACTGAGTGTGCGTGTCGTTTGAACTGTTCTTTTTTTCCAGCCAGTTCTATACAGAATAGGTTTGCATAGTATGAATGTTTTCTATACAATAATAACATTAAAAACTATTAAAACATGGTGGAAATATGAGACAACAGATATAAAAGAAGCCACTGGTCATGAAACACAGAAGATCCATAAGAAAGTTAGTTAGCAAATGCTGCCCAAGCATCAGGGACCAGGGGGGAGGCTGTGCCTTTGTGTCCTGTGACCACCCACTGAATTCTTGTCATTCCCGGATACATCATACCATCACTTACAGGCTGAGCGTCACCATGTCTAATGAAACTCCAGCCATTTTCCTACAGACATATTCAATAACTTAATTACAGAAGCAATACATGATCATTTGAGGAAATATACAAATATATAGATATAAAATAAAGCAAAATATGGGGCTTCCCTGGCGGTCCAGTGGTTAAGACTCCGTGCTTCCACTGCAGGGGAATCTCCAATCCCTGGTTGGGGAACCAAGATCCCACATGCCATGCAGTGTGGCCTAAATAAATAAATAAATAAATAAATAAATAAAATTAAGTAAGACATAACAGGAAGTTTTATTTTGACTCATATTGGTGCTGTAGGAACCCAGTAAACTGACAATGAAACGGGGGGATTTGGGTGTTGCCCACAGTGTTTCACTCAAACTATGTAGATTCATTCAACACTGTAACAGAAGAAAACTTTCCTGAACTCAAGGAATATCTGATTTCAACACTGAAAGACCTGATTGTGCACTAAGAAAAAAATAGAGAACACAAATTCTAATGAAATTACTGAACCACAAAGATAAAATACTATACAAACATCCAGGAAAAAGAAGTAAGTCACCAACAGAGGAAAAAAATCAGTTTGCCCCAGACTGTAATTAACAAAGACTGTAACTCTTTCCGTATTTATTTCCTTAATGTGTCGTAGTCATATTTTGTTTAATTAATTATTTAATTTATTTATTTTGGCCGCGTGTGGGGCCTGCAGGATCTTAGTTCCTGGTGCCCCCTGCAGTGGAAACTTTGAGTCTTAACCACTGGACCACCAGGGAAGTCCTACAGTCATATTTTAAAGCTTATTTCCTTTCTCTTCCCTTTACCTCTTTCCTACTAGTGTGTGATCGCAATAGTTAAATTCAAATTAAGTTCATAAGATGCAAAAAATATGATGGAATCTTGCCATAAATAAAGGAGACGACATGGCTCCGAAATGCTACGTGAAACAGGATGCAATTAATGAACCAGACACTGGATTATCTTCCTTTGGGGTGGGGGAGGGAGTAGTTTCAGAGCTATGTAATAATTGCATTATGTTGGAATGGCTTGAGAGGAGTTTTGAAATTGCTTTTTGAGAAAATGTGCTTATGTGGATATCAGGTTTTCAAGGGGTGGATTGTAATGAACATCTCTTGTTTCAGCCCATCCCACATCCATCCCCTCCTTCTTTCTTTTTGTAAGAGCACCTCACCTTTGGTTTGCAGCACTTCCTAGGATCTGTTGTAGGAAGTCACAGTGGTGGTCTCAGTGTGGGTGCACCCCCTCCCGTGGCCACTGGTCAACCCGGGAGGAAGCTAAGGCAATCAGACCCTCCCCTCCAGTCCATCACTGAAGGAAAAGGTGTGTATATATCTCATGTCATCTGTGAATAGTGATAGATTTACTTCTTTCCAATTTGGACGCCTTTTCTTTTTCTTGCCCAGTTACTCTGGCTAGAAATTCCAGTACGGTGTTTAACAGGAGTGGCAAAAATGGATATTCTTGTCTAATTTCTTACCTTAGGGGGAAAGCTTTCAGTCTTTCATTCATAGAGTATGATGTTAGCTGTGGGTTTTTCATAAATGCCCTTTATTAAGTTGGGGAAGTTCTCTTCTATTCCTAGTTTGTTGAGTGTGTTCTTATCATGAAAGGGTGTTAGATTTTGCCAAATGCTTTATCTGCATAAGCTGAGATGATCATGTATTTTTTTCTTTGTCTTTTTTAAAAACAATTACAGGCGTCTTATTTTATTTTTTTATTATTATTTATTTTAAAATTTTTTGGCTGCGTTGGGCCTTTGTTGCTGCACACGGGCTTTTCTCTGGTTGCGGCGAGCGGGGACTACTCTTCGTTGCGGTGCGCGGGCTTCTCATTGCGGTGGCTTCTCCTGTTGCAGAGCACGGGCTCTAGGTGCACGGGCTTCAGTAGTTGTGGCACGCGGGCTCAGTAGTTGTGGCTCACGGGCTCTAGAGTGCAGGCTCAGTAGTTGTGGCGCACGGGATTAGTTGCTCTGCGACATGTAGGATCTTCCTGGACCAGGGCTCGAACCTGTGTCCCCTGACCCGGCTCTGAGAACTGCCCAGATCTGGGTGAGGGATTGGGTTCTCCAGCATGGCGGCTCATCTTAGCCTCCCCCTCCCCATCTCTTGGCCTTTCCTGGTTCTACAAGTCAAGCAGCAGCCTGGCCAGCTGCTCACTGTCTGGCACACCGAGATCATTACCCATCGCCAAGCATCCCCACCCCGCGCCCCAGGGCCCTGCTCCTCCCCTCTCCGGGCCTTAATCTCCACCAAGGCGATGGGCCAGCCTGTGTCTTCAGAAGCCTTGGCGTTTGGCCTTATGGCTAAGCGTGTGCCCCACAGTCAGCACAGCCACAGTGGGGAGCTGAGGCTCTAGAACAGCTACGGGGGCCTCTGGCTCTTGGCCTCCCCTGGGGGTGGCTGCCCTGAGCCTGTCCTTCTCCTCAGTGCCGTCCAGGACATTTACAAAGGACAGGCGACCCCACGGGCCTCCCGAAGACCACTGCCCCACATGGCTAGACGGCAAGAACGACCACGTAACCCTGCGCTCCCCTCCTGCTGCCCTGTCTCCAACTACCGCCGCAAAGGCCCTGCCTCCTGATGCTGCGCCAGCTTTCTCACCCCAGCCCTGCACTAGAGGCTTGTGGGCCTCTGAGCAGCGGGGCCTGGTTGCAGTCCCCCCGTCCAGTACCAGTCACCGCAGTTTGGGTCCCCCTGAGCACAGAGCCTGAGAGTTTGGGGTATAGAGACGGGGTATTTGGAAGACAGCAATTTTGGAAGCAGGCGAGAGGGAGCAGGGAGACAGGAGAGCAAAGTCAGTATAGAGCTGCCACTGCAAGTGTGCGGAGCACGACAGCTCCAGGACCGTGACTGCTGAGAGGCTGCAGGAGGCGTCTGGGATTGTCCATCAGAGCGAGGGAGATGGGACACTTGTCCTCTGTTCCCACCCCCGGGGTGGTACCTGTCACACAGCGTGGGCTGGCAGCACAGAGCTCTGGAGAAGGATTGAGGTGCACCTGTGCCCCAGAGGATGCTGGCAGTCAGAGCTCTGCAGAGCTGTCTGCTGCAGCGAGGAGGCCGAAATCCGAGAGAGGCAGGGGGCCTGGCATAGTGTGCTGGCAGCATCAGCTACAAGCTTCCACTAAAAAAAGGTGGGGAGGGCTTCCCTGGTGGCTCAGTGGTTGAGAGTCCGCCTGCCGATGCAGAGGACACGGGTTCGTGCCCCGGTCCGGGAGGATCCCACGTGCCGCGGAGCGGCTGGGCCCGTGAGCCATGGCCGCTGAGCCTGCGCGTCCGGAGCCTGTGCTCCGCGACGGGTGAGGCCACAACAGTGAGAGGCCCGCGTACCACAAAAGAAAAAGAAAAAGGGGGGGAGGAAATGGGACATAGGAGCGGAAGGGCTGTGGAGGAGGGGGGGACAATAGGACAGCCCTTTCTCAAGTTCTGCTTCCACGGTATGGCGAGAGGAAGAGGAGGCATGGTAAAATCTAATTCCTTCCTAGGAGGGTGCACGTAAAGGTGGGGCTGAGAGAAGGAAAAAAGGGTGCATTAAATTTGGCCTTAAAGGTAATTATTCACTTGTTTGTCTGTGACGACTTGTATGTCAGGTGAAAAGAGGCTGATTTTTGGCAATTTTATTTCAAATATATCTCCATGATGTCTAAATAAAAGAGTTTTGGGTTTTTTCTTTCTTTCTTTCTGTGCGTGTAGGTTTCGTCTTTTTTTGCCGTATGCGGGCCTCTCACTGTTGTGGCCTCTCCCGCTGCGGAGCACAGGCTCCGGACGCGCAGGCTCAGCGGCCATGGCTCACGGGCCCAGCCGCTCCGCGGCACGTGGGATCTTCCCGGACCGGGGCGCGAACCCGCGTCCCCTGCATCGGCAGGCGGACTCTCAACCACTGCGCCACCAGGGAAGCCCCCTCGTCTTTAGTTTTTTACTCACTGGGTAGGGACTTTCCTCTACCGCCCTCCATCCACATCTCCTCCCTTCATCTTCACTAGATTTATAGGCTTCAATGTTTCTAGGAAATAAGGGAAATAGTGGTCTTTTCTTTCAAGTAATGACATCAAAAGTATTGGTAATCTCTGGTAGTGCTATCCCATGTGGGTCAACATTTGTGTGCTAAAAGTTTATAAGAGAAAGCACTTTGATGGTGATGGTAAATGCCAGTGTGCCGCTCTCTGCAGTAACCGTTCTCATTCATTCATTCATTCATTCATATACGTATAACCCCCCATCCCCTGAACACATTACACACATCTTACATTTGCATGATGAATTTTGTGAGCCTGGTGTTCATTCCTATCATGTTTAGGCTTGGGCTTCTTTAGCACAGGGGAGACTTCTGGGCTAGGTGAGTTAAAAAAAAAATAAAATAAAAGGAGGAGCAAAGAGGATCTGATTCTTCATTGTTCACACATAGAAACCACTGCCCACTGGCCTGTGTATAATCCCTCCTTCAGGGCAATGGATTAGTGAGTCCGCAGAGTGGGGAAGACGGAAATGGTAGTTACAAATATTCTGCAAATTGTAGAATAAAAGCTGGTTTTCATTTGAGTTGGCCATTAGCTTGGAATGTGTTTGGCTAGAAGGTCAAAACCCTTTCTCTGGCAAGAGCATTACATCTTAAATGTATTTTCTTTATTTGCCAAGTAGACTAAAGTCCTTCAAATCCTTGAAGGGAGTGTGGGAAATCCTACAGTACTTGTTTTCCCTTGGTCCAAAAAACTCTTAGACATAAATTATGGGAGGTTTTAGGTCACATTATTTAAGCCAGCTTTGAATACCTTTATTAAAACATATTTGAAAGACACATAACATTGATAGTCTTATGGAATGATTGTATTTTATATGTAAGCATGTGATTTGACAAGAGTTTGGGGAAAGTTATAAAGCATTTTAGATAAAATCTCATAATCCCTCAAGGTAGAGGTGACAAACAACAGCATGTTAGATGGCTGATGAAGGTCCTTGGACAGAATTAACAGTGTTGCATTCTTATAATATATTCGTGTTCTTCAAACACAGGCCTATTACTCAGATTTAGAAATATAAATAATAGTTATCCACATTCTTCTTCATTGTCTCTGGTTAGGTAGTGGATATAATCTTGTCTTTAAGTTGGCTGCATTTCTGGACTTGACACTTTGAGTAAAGGCTAACACCCACCACCCACAAATAAGCCCTGTATCTTGGTCTCATTAAAAAGATGGTTAGACCTTAGAAAGAGGACCATCTAGGTTTACCAAGTTGGAGTTTAAAGTTGAGGCAGATGGAGTCAGACTGAGATTCTGGCATGTGGTTCCCAAATAGAAAATGTGACAACCAAGAATAGATATCTACTCGTTTCAGTTAGGCACCCAATGTACCACTAGCCTCTTTCTGAAGTCACTGAGTCACTGCCTCAGCTAATGGAGAATTTTGAGGTGCTCTGTCAGTCTCTTTCCCCTCTCATTTTACCATAAGGAATCCAAGACTCAGGAAGATGGAATCACTGGTCCTGAACACTTAGCTATTAGACTTTTTCTTTTGAACATTGTTGGAAATTTTTAGACTTTTTTTCTTTTCATCTTGATCCTAGATACATTATGATTTTCCTTCTATTTTATCATACCTTTCCTTATTTCCTTTGAGACGGGTATGTTTTCTGCTCAGAAAGTGATACCCAGAGATGTCATGGAGATGGCATTTATGAGATTAGAGCTATGACTCCTCTGGGTCTGGGGTGACCTCTGTTCAACACAGATGATCACAGGGTCTCTAGGTGGACTTTAGAGGTCATGATATCCAACCTCCTGCATGATGCATGCTTCCATCCACAGTGTCCTAGATAGGTGAATCCTTGATCCTCCATTCACGGTATGCTTCCTCTTTAACCAAAGCAGCCAATCCCATTATTAAACAGGTTTCATATTATGTCATAATCATTCAATAACCTCTACCATACTGTTAAAGAAACATACAAGTAAATAACACGTGTGCACTTTCTAAATTTGTTTTGATAGCAGATAGAATTTTAAAAGAACTTCTTTGGCACCTGGATCACCAGAGCTTTGCTTGAATTATGGTAGCATTTCTGGGAATATGAGCAGGAATCCTCCAGTGTTGTTTTATGTTCAGTAACTTGAACTCTATGCTATCTGAAACCGTCTCCAATATATACTGTTTCCTCTTTTACTCTGAATGATTTCCTTAACACTTGGTAGACACTAAAGAATGCTTCCTCCTCTTTCCCCTTCATTTTATTTTATTTTATTTTATTTTTTACACATTGATTTATTTGGCTGCGTTGGGCCTTTGTTGCTGCACACGGGCTTTTCTCTGGTTGCGGCGAGCGGGGACTACTCTTCGTTGCGGTGCGCGGGCTTCTCATTGCGGTGGCTTCTCCTGTTGCAGAGCACGGGCTCTAGGTGCACGGGCTTCAGTAGTTGTGGCACGCGGGCTCAGTAGTTGTGGCTCACGGGCTCTAGAGTGCAGGCTCAGTAGTTGTGGCGCACGGGATTAGTTGCTCTGCGACATGTAGGATCTTCCTGGACCAGGGCTCGAACCTGTGTCCCCTGAAGTAGCAGGCGGATTCTTCACCACTGCACCACCAGGGAAGCCCTCTTTGTCCTTTTAATGTGGTATATTACGTTGATTTTTGCGACATGTAGGATCTTCCTGGACCAGGGCTCGAACCTGTGTCCCCTGAAGTAGCAGGCGGATTCTTCACCACTGCACCACCAGGGAAGCCCTCTTTGTCCTTTTAATGTGGTATATTACGTTGATTTTTTTTTTTTTTTGCGGTACGCGGGCCTCTCACTGTTGTGGTCTCTCCTGTTGCAGAGCACAGGCTCCGGACGCGCAGGCCCAGCGGCCATGGCTCACGGGCCTAGCCGCTCCGCAGCATGTGGGATCTTCCTGGACCGGGGCACGAACCCATGTCCCCTGCATCGGCCGGCAGACTCTGAACCACTGTGCCACCAGGGAAGCCCATTACGTTGATTTTTTTATTTGAATATTGAACCATCCCTTGCATTGCAGAAATAAATACCACTTAGTCATGGTGTATAATCCTTTTACTCTGCTGCTGCATTCAGTTTACAATTGTTTTTATTCCAGCTCTTTACCTCCCTTGGTGAAAACTCCACTCACGGTACTTACAGTGACCTAGTTAGAAACCCAGGCATATAGATATAGATATATAGATATAGATATAGATTTATCTCAAGGAATTGATTTACGTGATTGTGGGGCTAGCAAGTCAGAAGTCTGTAGGACAGGCTGGCAGGCTAGTACTCACAGGCAGGAGCTGATGCTCCAGTCAGTCTTGAGGTAGAATTTCCTCTCCTTCAGTGAAACCTCAGTTTTGCCCTTAAGGCTTTTCAGCTGAATAAATGGATGACACCCTCATTATGGAGAAAGTCTCGTTTTTTTTTTTTTTTAGTTTGTTTGTTTGTTTGAAGATATTAGGGGTAGGAGTTTATTAATTAATTTATTTATTTTTGCTGTGTTGGGTCTTCGTTTCTGTGCAAGGGCTTTCTCTAGTTGTGGCAAGCTGGGGCCACTCTTCATCGCGGTGCGCGGGCCTCTCACTGTCGTGGCCTCTCTTGTTGCGGAGCACAGGCTCCAGACTCGCAGGCTCAGTAGTTGTGGCTCACGGGCCTAGCTGCTCCGCGGCATGTGGGATCCTCCCAGACCAGGGCTCGAACCCGTGTCGCCTGCATTAGCAGGAAGATTCTCAACCACTGCGCCACCAGGGAAGCCTGAAAGTCTCGTTTTCTTAAAGTCACCTGACTGAAGATGTTACCGTCTACAAAATCTCTTCACTGGCAACACCTAGATTTGTGTTTGATTGAATCACTGGGTGCTACAGCCTGGCCAAGTTGACACCTAACACCAACCATCACACCAGGCATCATTCCTAACTTCCTCCCCATAACTTGCGTAGCTAGTGAAGCATGAGTCCCGTTAATTCTACCACCTCGATGTTGCTTAAGTCAGTAAACTTCTTTTGAGTCCTCATTACCTGAACTACAGCAGTGGTCGCTAAGTGGTCTCCTGCTTTTAATAATCTCCTGAAACGTGTTTGTCTTTTTAATGTATTTATTAAAGTATATTTTATATATTGCCCCCTCAGTGTCCCGAATATAGTAACAGAGTTGCAGTTGTTTCTCACAAATGCAGTGTTTGCCCTAGGAAAGCACTGAGGAGTTGCAGCTTCTCCATTTTTAGAATGGT
Organism: Lipotes vexillifer; assembly: GCF_000442215.2. Lineage (NCBI taxonomy): Eukaryota > Metazoa > Chordata > Mammalia > Artiodactyla > Lipotidae > Lipotes > Lipotes vexillifer. The sequence goes on from NW_006791731.1 coordinate 1,035,514, forward strand.
GTTTGGTTCTGCCGCCTCTCCTCGGTCCACAGCTTGCGGGCTTTCGGAGACGCACCGCCTCCTCTCCCACGCCCCCACGCTCCCCAGCAGGGGCTCGTGCCCAGCGCCAGGCTGGGTTAAGGGCGGGTCGGGGTCCGCCCAGGGGAGGCGGAGCCGGAAAGAACTACATTTCCCAGGCTGCTGCGCAGTGCAGGACTCCATTTCCCAGCAACGCTCGGGGCGCCCCGCCAGGACTCCATTTCCCAGAGTTCCGCGGGAGGGCCCGACCTGGTCCCGCTCTCTCCACCTAGCCCCAACGCGTGGCAGGACTCTCAGCCGGCGCCTGAAGCCGCTTTCCGGGCAGGTCAGGTAAGGCGCAGGTGAGACAGCGCGGGGCACGAGGGGACTCTGGGGGTGGGGGGCGTGGTGTGGCGAGCCGGGGCCTGGGCCTTGGGTGCCCCGTGACAGCCAGAGGGGCCTGAGAGGTGCCAGGAACTGGGGGTGTAGGAGGGGCCTGGAAGCGTGGGAGGGGGCCCAGCTGCAAGATGCGGTGGGTTCGGAGGGGGGGGCCAGGAAGGGGACCCGGGGAGGTGGGAAGCGCCTGGGGGACGTGGAGGGGCCCGGCCGTTGTGGGGTCTACCCCAAGGCCTGCTGCCGCGCTGCGCGAGCTCTCGAGAGCAGCGGAATTTCTGGGTAGCGTCCCCTCCGGTCCGGGCTGCCCGTGGGGCCCTGCAGCGGGGTCAGAGCCGTCCTGTAGCGGCCCGAGCAGATTTCCAGCCCCCAGGAAGGGTCCTCAGAGGTGGTGGCGCCCCGAGGCCTGTCCATTTCTTAGCCAGAAGCGCAACCTGCCCAGAAGGAGCCAGGCTCTCGAAAGCTAGCTGGGACCAGCTGGCCGCTGGTGGGCACCGGGCTGCATACACAGGCGCCGCCCCTTCCCCGTCCGTAACAAATGGACTTTGGCTGGGAGCAGCCCGAACGACCTGGGCCAGGAGCCCCCAGCCCCAAGGTTGGCTGCCTCCCCTCATGTCAGACAGAGGGGAGCCGAATGTTCCCTTTCTTGGCCCAGTGGGGGTCAGGGCTGGGCCTGCAGGGCAGAGCCTGGCTCTCCCAGCTGGGTGGTAGCCCTAGGGCCCCTGTGCAACTCTAGACAGAGGGCTTCCTGGGGAGCAGGGCTGAGAGGAGGGGATGACTCAGGCTAGATGGGTCTGTCTGGTCCCCAGTGGGCAGTCTCCCTGCCCTGCTGACCTTATACTGTGCCTGTTGCCACAGGCCAGCCCTTGGAAATCACAGGGGGGGCCCAGTGCTAAGGGCAGTGACCCTAGGCTGGGGCATCTCGGGGGAGTGGGGTTCTGTTGCGTGGGAGCGGGATGGCCTCAGCCTCACACCATTTGGCCCTGCAGGTGCAGCCAACATGGGTGAGCCCCAGGGGTCCATGCGGATCCTAGTGACTGGGGGCTCTGGGCTGGTGGGCAGAGCCATCCGGAAGGTGGTAGCAGACGGGGCCAGGCTGCCCGGAGAGGACTGGGTGTTTGTTTCTTCCAAGGATGCTGATCTTACGTGAGTGGGCTCATCCCTGGGGCAGCCCCACCATGCCCTCTCCAGACTGAGAGCTCTGGGCCAGGCCTGTTTCTGGGCCTGGTAGCCTCAGTGTCCCTGCCAGGTGGCTGGCCTGGCCTGGGTGTGTGCAGTTTTGCTCCTGGGCAAACTTCCTCCCATCTCTTCCTGTAAGCCCACACCCTCATACCAACCAGGGCCTGACCCTCCCACCTTCGGCCCTGCCTGGCTCCTGCCCCCAGTGCTTTGAGCCAGGGTGCTAGTTCCCTTGGGCCTCCAAACAGCCCCTGATGGCCCGGCTCCCCCTCAGGGATGCTGCACAGACCCGAGCGCTGTTTGAAAAAGTCCGGCCCACACATGTCATCCATCTTGCTGCAATGGTGGGGGGCCTGTTCCGGAATATCAAATACAATTTGGACTTCTGGGTAAGTGAGGGGGCCCCAGTGAGCACTGGGAGCCAGGACCCCGGATTCTGGGAACTTCCTGGCCAACTTCCCAAGCTCCTGTTCCGGCCCCAGGAAGTCCCTGAGGGGCCCCCAGTGACCCACACTTGATTTGTAGGTAGAGGGGCACGCAGGTGGGCCTGGGGGCATTTGGCCCAATAGGAAAAGCCTCAGAGCTAACCTGGGGGTTGGAGGAGCTGAGACAAGCCAGTGTTTGCCTTGTGACCCCCGGCTGGTTCCTGCCCCCTGGGCCTTCAGACCCTCCTGGTCCCAGGAGGTCCAGCTGCACTGAGCCAGGCCCACAGTGCGCTCAGCGGTGCAGAGGTGTGTGAGCTGGGCTCGCCCACAGCCCTGCCCCTGCCTGGCTGGGCCTCTGAGGGCTGGCCCCGTCCTCTCTAAAATTGGCCTTGGCCTGGTTTGGCCCTGCATCGGGCCTGGGATGGCAGAAGCTCAGACCAGATTTTCCCTGGGGGCCCTTGTCGCCACAGGGCCCTCCTCATCTCAGTGACGGCCTTCGCAGCAGGCTGCCTGGCCACCACCTCTCCCCAGACCACCCAAATGCCCTGGCCAGCTGAAGCCCCCAGAAGGGTCCGGAGGAGGGGTGTGGCCAGCCAAGGCTTCACTGCTACTGAGCAGTAGAGCTGGGTGAGCTCCTGGCTCGCACCTCACCTGCCTAGCCCTCAGCAGCCCCTGTGGGCAGGCACGGCCCTGAGCTTAGGGGTGTGGCCCTCTCCTCAGGGCCCTCCCCCGGCCTCAGGGTAGGCAGGCCTGGACCCTCCTACAGCCCTGGGGGTGGGACTAACAGGCTGGTTTCTGGACAGTGGGTCCTGGGTGCTGGTAGAACAGCTGGCTCAGGTGCTGCCTGCCAGGGTGTGTCCGCACTTCTGTCCCTGGAGGGGCAGGTAAGGGCAAGCCTGAAAGTCTCGTTTTCTTAAAGTCACCTGACTGAAGATGTTACCGTCTACAAAATCTCTTCACTGGCAACACCTAGATTTGTGTTTGATTGAATCACTGGGTGCTACAGCCTGGCCAAGTTGACACCTAACACCAACCATCACACCAGGCATCATTCCTAACTTCCTCCCCTGAAAGTCTCGTTTTCTTAAAGTCACCTGACTGAAGATGTTACCGTCTACAAAATCTCTTCACTGGCAACACCTAGATTTGTGTTTGATTGAATCACTGGGTGCTACAGCCTGGCCAAGTTGACACCTAACACCAACCATCACACCAGGCATCATTCCTAACTTCCTCCCCATAACTTGCGTAGCTAGTGAAGCATGAGTCCCGTTAATTCTACCACCTCGATGTTGCTTAAGTCAGTAAACTTCTTTTGAGTCCTCATTACCTGAACTACAGCAGTGGTCGCTAAGTGGTCTCCTGCTTTTAATAATCTCCTGAAACGTGTTTGTCTTTTTAATGTATTTATTAAAGTATATTTTATATATTGCCCCCTCAGTGTCCCGAATATAGTAACAGAGTTGCAGTTGTTTCTCACAAATGCAGTGTTTGCCCTAGGAAAGCACTGAGGAGTTGCAGCTTCTCCATTTTTAGAATGGTGTTTGGTTCTGCCGCCTCTCCTCGGTCCACAGCTTGCGGGCTTTCGGAGACGCACCGCCTCCTCTCCCACGCCCCCACGCTCCCCAGCAGGGGCTCGTGCCCAGCGCCAGGCTGGGTTAAGGGCGGGTCGGGGTCCGCCCAGGGGAGGCGGAGCCGGAAAGAACTACATTTCCCAGGCTGCTGCGCAGTGCAGGACTCCATTTCCCAGCAACGCTCGGGGCGCCCCGCCAGGACTCCATTTCCCAGAGTTCCGCGGGAGGGCCCGACCTGGTCCCGCTCTCTCCACCTAGCCCCAACGCGTGGCAGGACTCTCAGCCGGCGCCTGAAGCCGCTTTCCGGGCAGGTCAGGTAAGGCGCAGGTGAGACAGCGCGGGGCACGAGGGGACTCTGGGGGTGGGGGGCGTGGTGTGGCGAGCCGGGGCCTGGGCCTTGGGTGCCCCGTGACAGCCAGAGGGGCCTGAGAGGTGCCAGGAACTGGGGGTGTAGGAGGGGCCTGGAAGCGTGGGAGGGGGCCCAGCTGCAAGATGCGGTGGGTTCGGAGGGGGGGGCCAGGAAGGGGACCCGGGGAGGTGGGAAGCGCCTGGGGGACGTGGAGGGGCCCGGCCGTTGTGGGGTCTACCCCAAGGCCTGCTGCCGCGCTGCGCGAGCTCTCGAGAGCAGCGGAATTTCTGGGTAGCGTCCCCTCCGGTCCGGGCTGCCCGTGGGGCCCTGCAGCGGGGTCAGAGCCGTCCTGTAGCGGCCCGAGCAGATTTCCAGCCCCCAGGAAGGGTCCTCAGAGGTGGTGGCGCCCCGAGGCCTGTCCATTTCTTAGCCAGAAGCGCAACCTGCCCAGAAGGAGCCAGGCTCTCGAAAGCTAGCTGGGACCAGCTGGCCGCTGGTGGGCACCGGGCTGCATACACAGGCGCCGCCCCTTCCCCGTCCGTAACAAATGGACTTTGGCTGGGAGCAGCCCGAACGACCTGGGCCAGGAGCCCCCAGCCCCAAGGTTGGCTGCCTCCCCTCATGTCAGACAGAGGGGAGCCGAATGTTCCCTTTCTTGGCCCAGTGGGGGTCAGGGCTGGGCCTGCAGGGCAGAGCCTGGCTCTCCCAGCTGGGTGGTAGCCCTAGGGCCCCTGTGCAACTCTAGACAGAGGGCTTCCTGGGGAGCAGGGCTGAGAGGAGGGGATGACTCAGGCTAGATGGGTCTGTCTGGTCCCCAGTGGGCAGTCTCCCTGCCCTGCTGACCTTATACTGTGCCTGTTGCCACAGGCCAGCCCTTGGAAATCACAGGGGGGGCCCAGTGCTAAGGGCAGTGACCCTAGGCTGGGGCATCTCGGGGGAGTGGGGTTCTGTTGCGTGGGAGCGGGATGGCCTCAGCCTCACACCATTTGGCCCTGCAGGTGCAGCCAACATGGGTGAGCCCCAGGGGTCCATGCGGATCCTAGTGACTGGGGGCTCTGGGCTGGTGGGCAGAGCCATCCGGAAGGTGGTAGCAGACGGGGCCAGGCTGCCCGGAGAGGACTGGGTGTTTGTTTCTTCCAAGGATGCTGATCTTACGTGAGTGGGCTCATCCCTGGGGCAGCCCCACCATGCCCTCTCCAGACTGAGAGCTCTGGGCCAGGCCTGTTTCTGGGCCTGGTAGCCTCAGTGTCCCTGCCAGGTGGCTGGCCTGGCCTGGGTGTGTGCAGTTTTGCTCCTGGGCAAACTTCCTCCCATCTCTTCCTGTAAGCCCACACCCTCATACCAACCAGGGCCTGACCCTCCCACCTTCGGCCCTGCCTGGCTCCTGCCCCCAGTGCTTTGAGCCAGGGTGCTAGTTCCCTTGGGCCTCCAAACAGCCCCTGATGGCCCGGCTCCCCCTCAGGGATGCTGCACAGACCCGAGCGCTGTTTGAAAAAGTCCGGCCCACACATGTCATCCATCTTGCTGCAATGGTGGGGGGCCTGTTCCGGAATATCAAATACAATTTGGACTTCTGGGTAAGTGAGGGGGCCCCAGTGAGCACTGGGAGCCAGGACCCCGGATTCTGGGAACTTCCTGGCCAACTTCCCAAGCTCCTGTTCCGGCCCCAGGAAGTCCCTGAGGGGCCCCCAGTGACCCACACTTGATTTGTAGGTAGAGGGGCACGCAGGTGGGCCTGGGGGCATTTGGCCCAATAGGAAAAGCCTCAGAGCTAACCTGGGGGTTGGAGGAGCTGAGACAAGCCAGTGTTTGCCTTGTGACCCCCGGCTGGTTCCTGCCCCCTGGGCCTTCAGACCCTCCTGGTCCCAGGAGGTCCAGCTGCACTGAGCCAGGCCCACAGTGCGCTCAGCGGTGCAGAGGTGTGTGAGCTGGGCTCGCCCACAGCCCTGCCCCTGCCTGGCTGGGCCTCTGAGGGCTGGCCCCGTCCTCTCTAAAATTGGCCTTGGCCTGGTTTGGCCCTGCATCGGGCCTGGGATGGCAGAAGCTCAGACCAGATTTTCCCTGGGGGCCCTTGTCGCCACAGGGCCCTCCTCATCTCAGTGACGGCCTTCGCAGCAGGCTGCCTGGCCACCACCTCTCCCCAGACCACCCAAATGCCCTGGCCAGCTGAAGCCCCCAGAAGGGTCCGGAGGAGGGGTGTGGCCAGCCAAGGCTTCACTGCTACTGAGCAGTAGAGCTGGGTGAGCTCCTGGCTCGCACCTCACCTGCCTAGCCCTCAGCAGCCCCTGTGGGCAGGCACGGCCCTGAGCTTAGGGGTGTGGCCCTCTCCTCAGGGCCCTCCCCCGGCCTCAGGGTAGGCAGGCCTGGACCCTCCTACAGCCCTGGGGGTGGGACTAACAGGCTGGTTTCTGGACAGTGGGTCCTGGGTGCTGGTAGAACAGCTGGCTCAGGTGCTGCCTGCCAGGGTGTGTCCGCACTTCTGTCCCTGGAGGGGCAGGTAAGGGCTGGGATCCTGCCCGGGGCCTGAACCCGCCCTGCCCCTGCCCCTGCCCCCTCAGCGGAAAAACATACACATCAACGACAACGTGCTGCACTCGGCCTTCGAGTTGGGGGCGCGAAAGGTGGTCTCCTGCCTGTCTACCTGCATCTTCCCCGACAAGACCAGCTACCCTATCGATGAGACCATGGTGAGGGGCGGGGCTGGGGCGGGCCCTGGCCTGGGGGCAGGGCTGAGAAGCAGCGGCTCCTCTGCTCCCCCAGATTCACAACGGACCCCCGCACAGCAGCAATTTTGGCTACTCTTATGCCAAGAGGATGATCGACGTGCAGAACAGGTCCTCTTCCCGCGCATGCCAGGCTGAAGCCAGCCAAGAACGGGGAAGGGGGCCCCAGATGCCCTGGTGGGGGGTGGGCCCAGTGGGGCGCCCTGGCAGGGCTCCCAGATCTCGGCTCCCCTCCTCGCTAGCCTCGGCCGGGGCGGGGCTCACCCGTGACCCAAGGATGAGGGCCAGAGCGGATGCTGTGCCCCCGCAGGGCCTACTTCCAGCAGCACGGCTGCACCTTCACCGCTGTCATCCCCACCAACGTCTTTGGGCCCCACGACAACTTCAGCATCGAGGACGGCCACGTGCTGCCAGGCCTCATCCACAAGGTGCACCTAGCCAAGAGTGAGTGACGCCACCCACTGCCCAGCTGGCTGCCTGCCTGATGGGGCCCCTGGGGCCCAGCGGGGAGGAGGGGCGGCGCCGGCACACCCCCTCCGACACCTGCCCTCCCCAACCTGCAGGTCGCGGCTCAGCCTTGACAGTGTGGGGCACAGGGAGGCCTCGGAGGCAGTTCATCTACTCACTGGTTGGTGCCGCAGGGGGGCACAGCTGTTCCCCAGAACGTCTCCTGGAGCTGCCGTGCTGGCTGTGGGGAGGCATGAGGAAGCCTAGGAAGGGCCGGGTGTCCAGGCTGAGCCCCCAGGGGAGCAGTCAGTGGTCCTCGCTGGGTCCGTGTACGTTCCTGTCCCCAGGGACGTTGCTGGGTACAGCTCTGAGCTCATCAGGAGAAAGGACTTGGGGCTGAGCTGCCCAAAGGGGGGTAACGCGGGCCCCAGCCAAGCCTGGGCTGCACCCCGCCAAGCAGGAGCACTTGGGAGAGGTGACCTGGGCCCGTTTGGCCATAATTTGTGGCCTTTGACCCTGGCTGTCTGACCTCCAGGACCTGGCCCGGCTCTTTATCTGGGTCCTGCGGGAGTACGATGAAGTGGAGCCCATCATCCTGTCAGGTGGGTGCCCTGAAGCCCCACCCCCATTGCAGTGGGGCAGGACACCCGTCTGTCCTGAGAGCCACTGAGCAGGGCAGCGGGAAGTCCGTGGGGCTGGGCGGCAGCGGGTCCAGGCAGAGGAGGCCTGACCTGGCCATTGGCCCCTCGGTCCCCACAGTGGGCGAGGAGGATGAGGTGTCCATCCAGGAGGTGGCTGAGGCCGTGGTGGAGGCCATGGACTTCCATGGGGAGGTCACCGTATCCTTTGGTTTTAGGCAGGAGACCGTGGGCCTCCCTGCAGGGGGGTCGTGGGTGTGACGCACCCATGGCACTCACCCTGGCAGCCGGGGGTGAGGGTGTCTGTTGCTTTCTCCTGGAGGCTCCCCCTGGGAAGGCTAGACAAGGTTCAAGGGCAGGCTGGTGGGGGGGTGGGCTGCCCCTTCTGCTGTGCCCTTGACCAGGTGCCTAGTTTGATACAACCAAGTCGGACGGGCAGTTTAAGAAGACGGCCAGTAATGGCAAGCTGCGGGCCTACCTGCCCGACTTCCGGTTCACGCCCTTCAAGCAGGGTGAGCCCTCCCACCCCATCCCTCAGGACTGCCCGGCCCCTCCCCAGGCCTCAGCTTCCCTACTGCCAGTTGGGGGTGGACGCCCTGCAGCTTTGGCCTCCACGCCCTCACCGCGGAGGCAGGGAGGCAGGACACGGGGTGACTGCCCTACGTCCCTGGGCCTCACCCGCCCGCCTCTGCAGCCGTGCAGGAGACCTGTGCCTGGTTCACTGACAACTACGAGCAGGCCCGGAAGTGAAGTGTGCGGCGGGAGCGGGTGCCGCCCTCTCCCCGGCGCTCAGCCAGCAGAGCCCGGTGGCGGCCACTCAGAACCTGCCGGGGCTGAGGGCACTGCCCTCGTGGCGGCTGGCCCCTGCCCCACGCCCTCTGCCGGGGCCGACCTGGCTGACTGTCCGGTGAGGCCACCGTTCACACCGTCCTCAGGGAAGCCAAGGCTTGGCCAGGCCCGGCACCCTGCTCCCCGACGCCAGTTGCAGAACATGTATGCTTCTGATTCCTGGGAGCCAATAAAGTGCGTTTCCACAGGCCTGGCCCCGGCAGCTCTGTATCAGCCCCCCATCTCCCCCACCCCAGCACTGCCTCCTGAGCCAGGCCAGCCCCCAGGAGCTGCTGGGCCACGGCGGCCAACTGTCCCTGGGGTAGAAGGGCAGCAGTGGCCGGAGACACGGAGAGGTGGGTGTGTGGGCAGGTGGCAGGAGGGGCTGGACTGTCAGCCGGCAGGGACAAAGGGCAGGCACCTGCGGCAGTCACCACCGGCTGCGGCCAGAGCCGAGCCTCTCCATGCACAGCCAGGTGCAGGCCTGGGTAACCTGCACTCCCCGGGCTTACCCCCATCCCTCATCCCCAGGACTTTGCGGAAAGAGGCTGGGTCTGGATTTGGACAGGCTGAGCGGGCACACAGATGGATCTGAGGAGAGCAGTGACGATTGGCCAGTTCAGACCTGGCCCCTCATCTCCCTAGCCCTCAGGTGGCAGCTTGGGTGCTGGGGCTTGGCCTGCCCTTCTCCCATGGGCAGCAACAGGTGTCACGCAAGAGTGAGCCTGGTGGGCACGGAGGTGAGCGGCACAGGCCTCCCATCCTCAACAAGAAAGTCTGGACCCGTTGACCCACCTTCCCTGGCTCCGGGGCCCACCTCTTCTCGGGTCCCCTCTCCCCTGGGGTACCCTTTGCTGTCTTCACACCAGTGACTCCCAGCTTTCTTCTGGCCCCAGGTGCGCCTGCCACGTTCCTTACCTCCTTTGTTCATTCAGGCGCTATGGGCTGTCTTCCCTGTGCCAGGCACGCAAGTCCCAACCTTCGTCCCCGTGTCCAGCTGATCCCTCACTGCATTTGTTACCACCATGGCCCACGGGCCTCTCCAGGGGCCAGTCCTGCCCCTCTCACATCAGTGCCTCCCCACCTCTTCGGTCTCTGCTGACGGGGTTCTTCCTCTCTGAGGCCCACCCCACCTGCTTGCTTCTCTGGAAACACTTCCCCTCCCCCCCCTCCCCCACCCCCCAGGGCTTGGAGCTCCAGGACCTGGTCGGCCCTTCATGCTGTATCCCCTGGGTGCCAGCCCTTTGTGAATCTGAAGGGTCTGCCCCTGTGGGCGTTCAGGGAGAGGGGGAGGGGTGGTCCCTGAGTTGGAGCTTGGATCAGCCAAGTGAGAACGGGGGGAAGGAGGCCCAGCACAGGGCAGAGAGGCCTGGACATGCCTGGCGGGACACAAATAGTGGTTGTGTGTCCTGACTTGTCCCTTGGGTTATGGGGTGTGTGTGTTTATCGTAGAGGGGCTGTCTCTCCAGCCAGAATGCAGGTCTGCGGGGTAGGGGTTTGTGCACTCCACTGCTGTGTGCCCTTCGTGCCCAGCCCAGAGCAGGGCCCCCACGCTGAAGGGGCAGCGCTGAAGGAATGAAGGGATCTCATTGTTGAAGAGCTTAGAACATGTCAAAGTAGAGCTTAAAGAAAATAACATCTTTAAAATTCAATCTTAAAAACTGCAGTCTTAGTTGTTCAACCTTGTTTTTCCCATATCAATCAAAAATTACAAGCACAGCCCACACCCACACCCACCCTCCCCCTCTCAGTCTCTAAGGTGGGCCCTGGCCCTGGCCAAGCACTCCCATCTCCCACGGAACCAGCAAGAGGGGCCAGGTCTCCGCTGGGGACCTAGGCCTCACGAAGGTCTCCCCTGCAGCTCCCTGAGAGGCCCTCAGAAACCAGAATCCAGGCTGGCCTGAGGACCTCCTTCAACAGAAAAGCAGACCCCTGCTCCCACGTTTCACTGGCTGTGCCAATCTTATGCTGTCACCCAGACCCACTGCGACTTGGGGAAGAGCTGACCCCAAGCCCTGACCAGGCAACCCTGTCCTCCACCCCCAAGTCCACTGGCAGAGGCTCCAAGAGGCCTGAGGCACCCACCTCTGGGACAAGCCCAGAGGAGACCCCACCCTTTCCTGCGCTTCGCCTTTAAATGACCAGCTCAAGTTGCCCCTTGGGAAATTTCATACATCGGGACAGAAGCCAATACAGTATTCTGGCTGCCCGCCCGGCGCCCCGCGCCGCGGCCCGCCCCTCCTCGCCCTAGATCTCTCCGGCCAATGAGCTGCGAAGGGGTGAGACCAATTGGTAGCGATCGATAGAGCGTGGAGCCCGCGGGAGGGGGAGGAGCGTGAGGTCTCGGCAGCCAATGGACGAGGGCAGGTGCTGGGCGGTGTAGCCCGTTGGCGGCGCTGAGGGCGCGGGCGGGGCGCGGTGGCGAGATGGCGGCGTCGCTGGCGGCGGAGTCCGGCCCGAGGCGCGTGGGCTTCGTGGGCGCTGGCCGCATGGCGGAGGCCATCGCGCAGGGCCTCATCCAAGCAGGTGGGGTCCCGGGCCCGCGGGCTAGCGGGCGTCCGACACCGGCCTGTGTGGGAGGGACGGGCTTACCTCTCCGTAGCTCACCTGCCCCGCGGAGCCCCGGGCAGCACGGGGCCCTCCGCTCAGGGGCCCCAGGGTGGAGCTGGCCGGCGGGCGTGGGCCAGGGCGACAAGCGGACCCTGTCCCTCCGGTCTCTGCTTCCTCGGGGAGCGCGGCTGGAGGGGATGTGGTGGAGAGGCTCAGCGCCGGCCGTCCCCACGTCCGAGTTAAGATGTGCCGTGAGTGCACAGAATAAAATATACGCCGAATTTGTAAGATTTAGCATCCAAACAAAAAATAACATATCTTAGTAACTTTTAATATTGATTAGGTGTTGGAAGGGTAACAATTTGGCTACATTGAGTTAAATAAAATGTACTGTAATTCACCCGTTTTTTCCTACTTGTTTAATGAGGCTGCTAGAAAATGTAAAATTAGGTGTGTGGCTCGAGCGATACTCCTCTTGGACAGCCCTAGCTTAGGGCGCGGGATCTCCTGCCGACTTCCTAACCTCGTGCCTCGGTCGAGCTGCCTGACCGCTCTGAGCCTCCGACTCTTTCTGTTTGTTCGCCGGCTGCACCCCTGGTGTCCGGCACTGTGCACATTTGGGGCCACATCATTCTCCATTCTTCACATTGTAGGCTGTTTAGCCCCTTGCCTGGCTTCTCCCCACTAGATGTCAGTGACACCCCCAGTTGTGACAGCCAAAATGTCTCCAGACACTGTCAATGTCCCCGGAGGGGTGGGGCAAAATCATCCTCTGTCGAGCACCACTTATAGCAGGGACGGAGATGCTGTCCTAATCATACTCCACAGTATTTAGAAACCTTTATATGTAGATACGGACTGGTTTTCTGCCTTCAGCCATACGTCAAGGTCTAGAAAGGTCAAAATCATCAGAAAACAGTTTACTGCAAGTCTCAGGTGTTTTACCTGTAAAACCTGGAGTATCACCTGCCTCCCCTGCTGCACGGAGTCTCACAAGTGCTGCCACCGTCTCTTCAGGCCGTGGGGTGCACTTCTGCCTTCCTGTTAGACCTTACAGAAATCTGATCTGTAGAGGGTTTCTACCAAACGGGCACTGAGCCTCTGCTTGGATGTCCCCGTACAGATGCAACCCCCTCCGGAGGAAGCTCATCCCCCACCCCAGCCTCCCTACCCACCATGCCCCCTCCCCAGCCTTCCCGTTCCCAGAGGCAGGGATCCCTGGGATCTGTGTCCTCACGAGACAAGGCAAGCTAAGGCAAGCTCCCGGCCCCTGTGTCCGGCAGGGCGTCTGGACTCAGCAGCAGCAGCAGGTGGGCAGCGATGACTGCTGAGTAGAATCAAGTGAAGCCGGTTGCCTGGTCCCAGCCGAGTGGAGCGGCCCCGCCAAGCACCTGGCTTCTTGGAGAGGCTCAGTGTGGCCCAGGTGTGGCTGAGCCTCAGCGACCTGCCGTAAGGGGCCCGCCAGGCTGGCTTCTCCCCGCGCCACATCCTCACTGACACCCCTTACCCGCCTTTGCCTTTTCTTCCAGGCAAAGTGGAAGCTCAGCACGTGCTGGCCAGCGCGCCGACGGACAGGAACCTCTGCCGCTTCCGGGTGAGCCGGGCAGCTCCTCTGAGTGGAGGCTTCCCAGGGCTCAGGTGGCTCTTGGCTCCTTGGGGCCAGGGAAGTGCTGCTTACTTAGCTAAAGTTTTGAGACGTGCTGGGCTGGGGAAGGGGAGGTCAAAGGCCAGAAGGAAGGTCAAGGTTGTGGAGGGCCAGGGTGGGGTAAAGGGGTGTGTGTGTGCGTGTGCATGTGCATGCTGGACGGGCAGGAATG
>NW_006791731.1:1048891-1067105 GCF_000442215.2 Lipotes vexillifer
GAATGCCACGGGCACTCACTGGGATCAGAGGGCTCGAGGAGGTGTTGACACCAGGGCCATCTGAGGTTGGATCCTGAGCGAGAACGGGTGGTCTGGGCGCATGATGGGCATTAGGTTTAGGGCCGTTTGCAATGGGGGGCCCGTGGGATTGCAGGGTGGGCTCCAGCAGGGTGGGCCGTGGTCTGGGAGGATGCCCGCTGACGTGGGCCTCGTCCCGGCAACCATGCTGCAGGCTCTGGGCTGCCAGACCACCCACTCCAACAGGGAGGTGCTGCAGAGCTGCTCCCTCGTCTTCTTTGCCACCAAGCCCCACATCCTGCCGGCTGTCCTGGTGGAGGTGGCTCCTGTGGTCACCACTGAGCACATCTTGGTGTCCGTGGCTGCCGGGGTCTCCCTGAGCACCCTGGAGGAGGTGAGTGGCCTGTCGGGGTGCAGTGGGGGCTGAGGCTCTGACCCCAGGATGGGCTCTGCTGGCCTCCCACCCCTGCCATCCCAGACTGGCTGCAGCCTGGGTCCAGCCCTTCCAGAAACCAGGATGGGTGGGTTGGGGGGCAGACAGCCTCTCAGCCGGCCTGCACAGGCAGCCAGGTGGCTAGGGGGCTGGGGTTAGGGCTCTTCCCACCTGGGGTTAGGGCGCCACGCCCGGGAGGTAGCGGGGAGCCTGCCCTGGCCCGGCGTGTGCCTGCCCGGCAGCTGGATCCCACAGCCGCCCTGATCGCAGCCTCTCTCCCGCCAGCTGCTGCCCCCGATGGCGCGAGTGCTGCGGGTCTCGCCCAACCTGCCTTGCGTGGTCCAGGAGGGGGCCATGGTGATGGCGCGGGGCCACCATGCCGGGAGCGGCGAGGCCGGGCTCCTGCGGACCCTGCTGGAGGCCTGCGGGCAGTGCGAGGAGGTGCCCGAGGCCCAGGTGGACGTCCACACTGGCCTCAGCGGCAGCGGTGTGGCCTTTGTGAGTGTCGTCTGGTCCCCGCACCCCAACCCCTGCCCTCACAGGCCGGCCCTCCCTTGGCAAAGTGGGGCCTTGAGCCCCCCTGACAGCCCCTGACCCCATGGCTCCCCGGCTGGGTCCCCAGCTCCCCATGTGCGCCGCCCACCCCATATCTGTGCCTTCCTGGGCCTTTGAGGCCGGCCCCTTGGCAGAACCCTGGGCTCTGGCCTCGGCTCTGGTGGCTGGTGTGCAGGACCTTGTTCCTGAGGGTCCCCAGCCTTTTGCAGGCTGGGTTCTGTGTCCAAGCGAGTGCTGGCTTTGTCCCCAACCCCCGCTGCTACAGGTGTGTGCCTTCTCGGAGGCCTTGGCCGAAGGAGCCATCAAGATGGGCATGCCCAGTGGCCTGGCCCACCGTGTTGCCGCCCAGACCCTGCTGGTGAGACCCTGCTACCCGGTCCTGGGGGAGTGTGTGGAAGCGGAGGGGGCAGCACGCCTCCTGGGAGCTGTGGGAAGGGAGACGGCAGGCCTGAGCAGCCTGGGCTGAGACGGGGTGGCGAGGGTGGGGGTGGGGCTGAGCCGAGGAGGGGCTGCTGCCCCCCCCCCCAGTCACCCCAATGCCACTTTCCCCAGGGCACGGCCAAGATGCTTCTGCAGAAGGGGCAGCACCCGGCTCAGCTGCGGACTGACGTGTGCACGCCGGGCGGCACCACTATCTATGGGCTCCACGCGCTGGAGCAGGGCGGGCTGCGGGCGGCGGCCATGAGCTCCGTGGAGGCTGCCATCTGCCGGGCCCGGGAACTCAGCAGGGAGGAGGGCGCAGGCACTGGGTGCAGGCCGTGGCCACCCCCCAGCCCCTTCCCGAGGACTCGGGTTCTCTCCAGCCTGCAGGCCAGTGGGGGAGCTGCTTGAGGTGTGGGAGGCTGGGTGGAGGACAGGTCCTGGCCAGCGGGGATCACAGCGGGCTGTGGGCCCCTCTCCAGATCCTGAGCTCGCGGCCAGCAGCAGGTGGAGCTGCTCCTGATGACCCTTCCCTGGGTCAAGAGTCCTGGAGGGTCCCACGGCCTGGCTTCTGGCTGCAGGATTTGGTCCTTAGCATGTCTGTGAAAGGACCAACAGGCCAGGAAAGCCAGCAACTTGGGGCCCTAAGCAAGGACGAGGGGCCTCTGGGTGCGGGGCAGGCTACCTGCAGCCCAAGGCTTACAGGGGCCTCCCCACCCCACACGGGCCCTAGTGCTGGAGCCCCTTCCTTCCACTCGCCAGCTGTGAGGCTCGCGGCAAAGTGATCCCCTGTCTGTGAACAGGGCTTACGGTGGCAGCCTGCCCCTCACTGCCCGCACAGCCCTGAGCCCCCCAACCACTCCAGCCTTCATAGACGGCTGGCCCTCAGCCAGCAACTGTCCGTCTGACCCTGGCCCTTCCACCTGCTAGGAGGCTCAGCCCGAGTCCATTTCGGCACCTTTTCTTTCACTTTTGAATTGGGAATAAAGACGCTGTCCTATAGCACGGAGCAACCAATATTTAACTGGAGGCTGGTAAAACCAAATTCCAAGTGCCTGGAAGCATGTCTCAGCCAAGGCCCAGGATACTGGGCTTAGACTCGGAGCTGTGGGTGCAGGTGGTCTGGGGACAGGGTTTCCCATCACCCGAGAGCTCAGCAAGGGTAGGCTCTCCCTGCCCCCGCCCAGCACTCCAACCTCACCCTCAGCTGTACGTCCATGGGTCCCCGCCATGTATCTTCCGACAGAATCCCTGAGGACCAGGCAGGGCTCGTCTTGGGGAGTGGAAGATGCACCTCTGCCCAGCCCTGCCCTTAGGCGGCGGTCACCTCCTGAATGTGAGGTGTCCAGTGGGGCCTGACCCAAGAATGGCAGCTTGGGGCGGTGGCGAGGGGTGGGGCAGGGTTGCAGCCCAGTCACTGGCCGGCCAAGTCTCTTCACCTTATACTGTGAAGCTAAAATTACTCCTCTCAGAAGCTGGTGGATGTGAGCTTTTTTCATCAATGTTGTCACTTTTCTGTACCCTCCCCACTTTTTCAAATCAGGTGTTCTGGATCCAAGCACTAGACAAGAGTTACAAAAATAAGACTAGAACAGGGATCATGTGACGTTGGCATATCCAGCCTTTATTATAAAGCGTGCTGGGCCCATCTGGCCGGTGACCTCTGCTGTCAGTGAGGTTGGCTGTGAAAGGGTCCCTCGACAGGGCAAGCACCCACAGCCCACTTTAGCACCCTTGCCCCTGGGGCTCTTGGGCCAGCAGGCTGGGGGGGTCCCAGGAGGCCCGAGCCCCTGCTGGAGGGCGCCCCCTTCCTCTCACCCCGCACTCCAGTGCTCCAGCTTCGGTCCAGCTGTCACCTGGGGGCTCATTCCCAAGCGTGAGGCCCCTCGGGCAAGCTTGGCCTCACACGGTTTCCCTCTGATGCTGCAGCCTGGTCTCGCCCTCCCAACCCCCCAGGTGGGCTGGTTTCGGCAGAAGCCACAAGCTCACCTTTCCACCTGCAGTGCTTTCCTGCTGTGCCTACCACCAAACGCACGGGGCCAGCCCTGACAGTAACTGACCAGGGGCTGCCTTTTGGAATCAGTGACCTTTACCGCCTTGAGGATTTGTCAGAGGGCTGTGAACAGGATGGGGAGAGCATGGTGGCTGTGTCCCTGAGCACCTCCCAGGCCACAGGGATCCCACACCCTCAAAAGAGACGTGTAGTCCTTGAGGGCAAGAAACTCAGTCTCCAGCATGGTGCCCAGCACTCTGCAGGTAGGGCTGTTGAAGGAATTCAAGCAGCAACTAAGACCCCTCCCTCGGTGCCATCAACAGCCTTACCCTCCTCAGCACAAACCAGGGAGCGGCTTAGACGCCCCGGGCCCGGCAGGTGGCGGCAGTGAGGCCACTTCACCCATCCTCCTACAGAGCCGAGCTGGCGTCTCCCACGGGAAGCCTCTGCCCTGTGGTTCACGCTGAGGTGAGCCCAGGGAGGTGGGCGACCTCATGCCGGAGCTGCGCTGGGGCCCGGGGTCACGAGGGTCATTGCTGGGGCTGCGTTTGGGGCCAGGGACACGCTCTTCACGTGCAGGGCCCGGTGGCACCAGTGCCCCCGTTCTAGAGAGGACACCGTCGGAGGCCCTTGGGTGAGGGGTAGTCCCCAGCCCAGCGAAGCAAAGCGGCTCCCAGACCCACCCTTGACGGGCCCCCTAACTCTCCAAGGCCCCAGGCCAGCCCGCGCTGCGTCTCGTTCCCGCGCTGCCCATCCAGGGCCTTGGAGACCGGCCAGAGCCACCTCCTGGGGTGCAGCCTTGGTTCTCCAGAGGGGATGAGGCTGGCACCACCTGAGAGGAGGTGGGAGGTCCTGTCCTGATAGCCGGTTCTCAATAGAAACTGCAGTTCCCCCGCCCAGGCTCCGGGGCACGAGAGGGTTAAAGGCTGAGACAGGAAACTTGGCAAGAGGGGTGGTGCCGATGATGCTACCAGAGGCCACCCTCGCCCCGTGCCCACCTGGGCCCTGAGGTCTGTCTCTCCACAGGCCCCTATAGGCGGGCAGGGCAGAGGGCCAGCAGGCTGGCCATCGTGACCAGGAGCTCCAGGCCTGGGTCCCCGGGTCGCCACCAGCTGGAGAGGCAGGTGGTGTAACATGCCAGGACAACCCGAAGCCCCGTGCAGCTGCTTGGTTAGACCCAGGGCCAGCGTAGACCGCCAGAGGCTCCTGCAGGCGTGCAGGCCTGACACAGATGGAAGTGGAGGTGCCAGGTGGGCCCCAGCAGTTGCGGCTGGAGGCTGCTGCCTGGGCCTGGCTAGCCAAGCCTCCCTTCTCTTGTTCCCAAATCCTACATACTGTCCCTCAGCTTTCAGATTTGACATACACATACATATGTGGGTTTTGGGGGGGGTGGTTCCAAGGAACAGTTTACGTCCTTGCTCTGGGGGCGCCCAGCCGTCCTACCGCCGTGCACAGCCCTCCCGTCCCACAAACACAGCACCTGTCTGTGCCCTCTGCAGTCTCAGACCACCAGGAGGATGGGGCAGGTGAGGATGAGGGCAGAGCGCTGAGGCAGGCAGCACCTCAAATCCGGCCCCACTGCCCCTCACAAGAGCTCTGGGTATCTCTGCAGGGCAGCCTCTGGGAGGCCTGGGTGGGTATCTGTCGGCCTCAGGCCACCAGCAGGATCCTGAATCTAGAGCTGGACGGTTACAGAGCCCTTGCCTTCTCCTTACAAACTGTGCCATGTAGGAGCCTAGTTGATGGGGCCACGGGAAGCAGCTCCTCAGCCACGCCTTGGGCAGTGCCAGGGGCGCGGGAGAAGCCTGAGGGCACGCTGCACAGGGGAGCCTTGGAGGGGAGCTAAGGCACTGAGGGTTGTCCTGGCATGGCCGTCAGTGCCGCAAGGCTGCTCCGGGGAAACGGGATGGCTCTGGGCCCTGGGGCTGGACAAAGTGGCCTATGGCTGGTGGGAGCACAGGGCGCTGGCCCGGCCACTGGTCTGTCACCAGGGCCCAGGTCTAGTGCTCGCCAACCCCACGGAACAAGAGAGCTGTTCACAATGTTTTCTTAAGGAAAGTTAAAAATCCGAGTGGAACAGAAACCTACAGCCCTCGCTGCATCCAGAACCTTGGGAGGCCCCGAGTGCCGGGCACCATCCTCCCTTCCAGCCCACGGAGTCCTCCACCCCGGGTCCCTGAAGAGTATCTGTTAAAAACAGACTTAACGCGCTGAAAACGAGTGGTGTGCTTCCCATTGAGACGACCGACCACATGGCTGTGGTTGGGAGGGATGGGAGCGCCGGGCCCTCGTCTGGTACAAGTGCTGGGCGGTGTGGACAGGACCATGGCTGCAGGGCTCAGCCCCACAGGGGCCAGGGTGGGAGCACAGCCACCTGCTCTCTGATAAATGCTGTGGTGTGTGTGTGCCAGGCCTGCGCAAGAGGGCACCTGGCTAAGACCGTAGACCCCACGTGCGCGCCTGCCCAGGGAGGGGAAGCAGGCACCCGCGGCCTCTGTCTGTCCCCACATGAAACGCGGAAACCAGTGGAGGGGACGGCCCTTCACCAACAGAGCTCCTCTGAGCCAGGCTGGGCTGGGATCCCTGCAACCCCAAGCCGGGGGGGAGGCCACCCCAGGGGAGGGGAGGAGAGATGGGGAGGCTGTGTGTATCTCCTCCAAGTGCCGCAGGAGAAAGGCCACTGGGGGCTGCTTGGACTGGACTGGTCACACCCCATCATCAGGGACTGCAGGAGAGGGCCCGATGCCCCCCAGCCTCCGGGCCATGCTGATCAGTGAGCGAAGCTGCACCAGCTTCAGCGGCCCTACCTCCCGGGGGTCCCGGCTCTCCAGCCATCGCAGAGCTGTCTCCAGACCCCGCACGGCCTCCCCAGCGGAGGGCACGGCGGCCTCCTCCTCCTCCTGTCCTCCCGCCGCGACAGAGGGCAGGCTGGCTGGGGGCGGAGGGGCCCCAGGGACCAGCACGGGAGGCCGGCTGGGGCCTGGGTCCTCTCTGCAGCCGTCGGGCAGCCCCCCGTCATCGTCCAGGTGCAGCCACTCGGCCACCTCCTCAGGCGCCAGCCGCTTGTAGGCCAGGGCTGCCAGGTGCGTGAGGTCGCTAAGCACCCTGCTGCGCTCCGCGGCCTCCTCGGCCTGGCCAGCTGGCTGCCCAGCGCACTCCTCTGCCGGCCGGGGCTCAAAGGCAGCCCGCAAACCCAGCAGCCAGCAGCGCTCGATGCTGCCTGCCTGCACCAGGTCCCAGGAGAGGCCGGCCAGGTAGAGCATGTCCTTGAGCATGAAGCTGCGCATGAAGTCCAGCGGGGACGCCCCGGCGCAGGACACGGCCAGCCGCAGCAGCTCCCGCTTGTACAGCTGCTTGAAGGCGGCCACCACCCCCTGCTCCAGTGGGGCCGGGATGTGCGCCCGGCTGCTGCCCTTGGACAGGAACAGCACCCGCACCGCCCCGTCGGGGGTCTGCAGCTCCTCCGGAGGGCCCAGCGGCTCAGGCCGGCACCTCCTGGGGGTCTCCTCGCTCCCCTCCAGGGTGGGCATCCTGGCCGCAGGGCTGGGGCAGGGCGGGTGGGCGACCAGCAGCACAGCCTTCTGCTGCAGGCAGCTGCGGCGCAGGTAACGCCTGACGCCCGGGACGAACTCCTCGAAGAACCAGCCGCGCAGCAGCGGGCGGCTGAGCCAGGCGTCGGGGCTGTAGCGGTAGGAGGCGGGGAACTTGTCCTGGTTGTGGTGGCGCAGGCTGGGTGGGTCCGGCAACTGCCCGATGACCAGCGGCTTCAGCTTGTGGCTGCCGGTCAGGTTGGCGGCCAGCAGCACCGTCACCCGGTCGCCCCGCCAGCGACGGCCACAGCCCCCTGCGCCCGGGGGCGCGGCCTGCTCCGGAAGCAGCTTCCAGTAGAGGCCGGTGACGTTGGCGTTGTAGATCTGCTCGTCGCCGTAGCCGCCCTCGGCGGGGGCAGGGGCATTCAGGGCGCGGTCGGGCAGGGGGCCGGTGCGGGGAAGCTGCGCGGCCTCCTGCTTGACCGGCAGGCCGGGCGCGGGGCCGGCGGCCGGGGGCTCGGCCTCGCCGTAGATGCGCTGGCTGGAGATGCCGTGGCGCTTCTGCCAGCGCCAGAACCAGCCGTGGCTGGCCTTGAAGGTGCACTCGGGCCCGTAGATCTGGCGCGCGAAGGCCTCGGCCTGCGCTTGGATGAGCGGCCCCGACAGCGGCACGCCGTGCTGGCGCAGCGCCAGGAACCACGAGTAGACGGCGCGGTCGATCTCCTCCTCGTTGGCTAGCCGCATCTTCTTGCGCTGCGTGCCCACCTCGCCGCCCAGCTGCTCCAGGAACCAGCGCAGCTTGGGCTCGTCCTTGAGCCAGCCGCGCAGCGTGCCGCCGGGCACGCCGAAGTCGCGGCACACGCTGGCTTGCCGCTCGCCGCCCTTGACGCGCTCGATGGCCTGCAGCTTGTCCTTGATGGAGTAGGCCTTGCGGAAGGCCATCTTCACAGCCACGCGGGGCCGCGGCCCGGGCGCGGGGGGCGGCGGCCGCGCAGCGGCGACCGGGGCGGGCGCGGGGGGCCGCGGCGACTGCGCAGGGCGCCCGGGCGGGGGGCGGCGGCCGCGGCGCGGGGCCGGGCCGGCCGGGAGTCCCGCGGGGTACATGGCTGCTGCTGTGGCTGCGGCGGCAGCGGGGGCGCGGGAACCGGGGCCATACGCCCGCCCGGCCGGCCGCGCTGGGCGGGCGCTGGGGGCGGGACCGGCCGGGCCCTCCCCTTTGTCTCGCCCGCTCGGCGCGCGCAGGCGCGTTGGCCCCGCGCGGCCCCACCCCGCGCTGCACGTCACCCGGCACGTGCCGGCCGGTCTGCTCCGCCCGGGCCCGCCGAGTCCACCGGAGCTGCAGCGGAGGGGGGCGGGAGCCGGCGGCGCTGTGCCCGGCGGGTTGCTCCAGCTCCTCCGGGAAAGGGCGAGCCCCGCGGGGATCTGCCACTGTCTTCTATCCTCGCACCCTCGGGGAGCGTCGCGCGGAGGGCCCAGGCAGCGCAGCGGGCCGTGCGCGCGGGCCGCGTCCCCCGCGTCCCGGCGCGTGGTAGAGTCCGCTGCTTCATTTCCCGTGCGCGGCCAGCGCGGCCCTCCCTTTTCTTTGCCGTCGCGCGCCGCCGATCCCTCCTCGTTGGTAGCGGCGTCCTTGGCTGGCGTGTGAGTACCGCGGGTTGCGCTGCCAGGCCCCGGGGACCGGGGAAGGGACGGCCCGCGCTGCGCCGGCAGGGATTTGGTTGGAGAGCCGCCGGCAGGCCGGCTCCGGGGCGCGGGGCCGGGTGCGGGCTCGCGGCGGCGCAGAGGGGCGGAGCCCGCGGGCCACGTGCCGGCCGGACCCCTGCGGCTGCCCCGGCGGGAGGGCGGCTGCGGGAAGGTCGGGGCCGCGCCGACCTCCGCCCCGGTGGGTGACAAAGATGTCTGCCCACCTGTGACCCGGGCCTGTAGTCCCCCCCTTTCTTTGTCGACGTTTGTGGAGCACCTGCCTCACGTCGGCTCTGGGCTTGGGGGACAGGCACGCACCCAGTCTTCGTGGAACCTGGAGAGCTCATGAACTCGGGGAAGAATAAGGATGTGATTGCTGGGTGACTGAAATACAGCGTTCTCTGAGAGGGATGGAGGGTCTGGATTTGGATAAGGTGATCCGGGCAGGAGGCGATGTCGAAGCCGCTCTTTGAAGGGGAGGAGGATACTTTCCTGAAAAGTGGGCACTTTCAGTGGAACGAAGGAGGGAAAGGCTTGTCCTGGAGCCAAGGGGGTGGAATGGGGCAGGGACCAGCACGACAGGGTTTTCAGAGTGAAGGGCCACCCTGGAGCAAGAGAGCTGTTTGTGTGGCTGAACTTTGGGGTGGTCCCTGCTTGTCACGAGAGCAGATTGACCTTGGCAAGTAACTGGTGAGGGAGTAGGCCTGGACTGGGTCGGGGAAGGACCCGGTCTTGCCTCAGCAGCAGCTCTGACACCCCTAGCTCCTAGGGAGCCCTCAACCATAAGTGGGTTGAGCCCCACCCCCGTGCTCAGCTCCAGACGTAGGTGTTCCCTGAGAAAGCTTGGCATGCAGACTCCGAGGAGCAGGTGCCCTGTGCCATCTCTCCGGGGCAGTCAGGCCTGGGCCCTGTGCCAGTGCAGGGGTGCCCTGCAGCTCTCCATCTCCTCACCTTGGAGCGCGGCTGCTGTGCCTTCCCCTAGAGGAGCCTGGGGGGCAAACATGCTTGACCAGTGTTTTTGTGAATGAAGGTTTCTTGAAGGTGATCCTAAATAGGCGGACACGATGTCTCCAGTGCGTCGCGCTCTGGTGTCAGCTTTTCAAGGGCTGCAGGCAGGAAATGCTGGCATGAGACCTGGCTCTGTGTCCCTATTTGGAGATGGCGCGTGTGAATTTGAAGTGGGGGGCAGTGTGACATTTGTGTGAGGGACAGGCATCAGAATCAGACACGGAGTCTCAGATTCTCACCTCACTGACCCGGAACCTCAGTTTACCCCACTTCCGTCTCCCAGCTGTGTGAGGTGTCACGTGTACTCAG
Source organism: Lipotes vexillifer (assembly GCF_000442215.2). Lineage (NCBI taxonomy): Eukaryota > Metazoa > Chordata > Mammalia > Artiodactyla > Lipotidae > Lipotes > Lipotes vexillifer. Next base: position 1,058,838 of record NW_006791731.1, read on the forward strand.
AATGGTTGAGGAGGCACGTGCAGTGCTGGAGCCGCCCTAGGGAAAGGGGCACAGGCACCTGGTGGTCAGGGTAGATAGACCAGGGCACCACAGACTGGGATAGAAATAGAACCAACGGCCATGGCATTGTAGCACAAATGTCGTGCAGCTGGCTGGGCCTCAGGTGGGGTGACTTGGGCAGCCGCAGTGTGAGTCCTGAGTCTTGGGGTGCAGGGGCCCCCCCCCTCCACGCCAGCAGGACAGGTTGGCATTTTTGAGTGGGGCTGGACTGTCCAGGATTCAGAGGTGGGGAAGCTTCTGAGTAGGAATTTGGGGCTGTGGAGTTCGCCTCTAAAGAAGAGCAGAGAGCATCACTCTCGTGCAGTTGCCCCACTACTGGCTTGTTCTCATCGGCTGAAGCGTGTTGAGTGCTCGCCGCGTTCTCTTGGACATTGCACGCATGGAAGCTCTATCGTGCAGCACCGGTCCAGGCTGCGCCAGCCAGGGGCCCCATCTCCCCACACCGCACACCGATTCCCACTTCCTGTGGAAGGGAGGCAGAGAGCTGTGACCTCTGGATGGATAACCTGGGAGCCCCTGCGTGTGTGTGGCTGCGATGGGGTCACGTGGGCACCTGGTTACCTGAGACTGTTTGGAGGATGAGAACGAGGTGTGGAGGATGGAGCCGGGGGAGGGGGCTAGCCTCACCCCTCCCAGAAACCTTCCCCATTCACCCAGCCTCACAGGGACCTCTTGGCAGATTGGTGGGCACGGCTCTGCCAGGCCATGTTTTCACCTTCAGGATCCTCCAGCCAGGAGTATCCTGGTCAGGGAGTGCTGCCAGGTTCCCTGTACTGGCACTGCAAGAACTGCCCTCCCAGCTGGGCAGAGGCTGAGAAGGACTCCGCAGCCCCCAGAGTCCCTCAGCACAGCCAGGAGTGCTGATTCGCAGGGCACTGGGCTGGGGGAGTTGCAGAGGGAGAGCTGCTCGCTGCCTTCGCCCCAGATCCTGGCGGCTGGTGGGCCGTGATCCCTCCGGGGGCCCCCTGTTAAGGGAGTAGTCTTGACATGCTCTACGCCCTAGGGCCGGTCCTTAGTGGCAGGCGGCTTGCTCTTGGTCCTGCAGGTGAGGAGGACGGGGTGGGACCGCTTCCTCTGCGTCCTGGCTCTGCTCCCTGTGCTCCAGTGTTGCGGGGGTCGGGGGGTGGGCCGCTGCTCCTGTAGGACGCCCGGCCCCTCGCCGAGAGTTCTGTGCTTCCCTGGTGGCGTCCTCGCGGGAAAGTGTTCAGACTCAGAGTGGTTATTCTACTGGGAGAGGTGGGCCGCTGCCTCTGACGTCGGGGGCTGTGCCGGCTGTCCTGGGACCTCATCCTCCAGCAGCCCTGTGGGTGCTCTTGGCCCCATCCTGGCACTGGCTTTACCAGGCAGCCCTCAGCTGTCTGTGATCGCCTCCCCAGGTGACAGCGCTCCTGTGTGGTGTCTCTGGGGAGTCTTCCTCCCGCCAGAGCCTTGCCGCACGCCCCCTCTGGGAACCTCACACGCTAAGAAGCCCCTATGGTGGGTGTCTGCGGAGAGCCTGCCTGGGACCTCCGTGCACGCCTGTCTCCTGCCTGCTAGCCTCTGTTTGCCCCACAGGACACCTCTTGCACCCTGTCCTGGGGTGACTTGATGCTGGCGCGCTGGCCGCGGTGTGGGGTAGACAGGGGAGGCCGGGGGCCTAGGTGGCAGGGCTGACTGGGTCCTCAGCTCCTGGTTGCCACCTCTTGTGGATTCAGGGCCGGGCACCCGTCTGTCCTCCTGTGCACCCTTCAGTGCCAGCCTGCGGGGACGGCGCACCCTGCCCACCTGGCCTCTCGCCCCCGTAGTGGCCCTGCTGAGGGAGAGGCCTGTCCGGCGTGGGCACGGGCTGGGTGGCCACCAAGACCTTCAGCCAGGTCCTTGTCGTCCTACACCTGGTCCAGCGGTCTGGACCCAGTGGCGGTGCGGGGCTGGGGAGAGCCCACCCAGCACTGATCCACGTGGGCAGCGGGGCACTCGAGGTGCTGGCTCACCTCCCCAGGTTGGCTCAGCTCAGCGAGGAGCTCAGGTGGGGCCTCCCAGGGCTGCCTGGCTCCGGCTAACAGGAACCCCAGGATCTGCCCATTTCGAGTGATGAAGGAGCAGCGCCGCCCTGAGCGCGGACTCGGCCGCCCCCTGGGGTTTTGGTGGTGGGCCTTTGCCCCGGTGCTCGCCTTTGTTCCCCAGCAAACTCGCCTCCGCGCCGCCTCACCGAGCAGCTTGTGAGAAGGCCCCCCAGCTTGCTCAGGCCACCCTGTCTGACTGCCTCTAACTTTGCTGCTTTCTCTTCATGCTGTCCTAGGAGATCAAAGCGAAAGTAAGTACTTGCCCGTCCCAGGCTCCTGTGTCCCCTTCACCCGAGCCAAGGGACCCCCAGCCCAGCCCTCACCACGTCCGGCGAGTCCTGACACCTCTGGGGCCAGGCTGCTGGCCTCGGTTTCCTTGTCTGGACCTGTTGGGTGTGGCCTCAGCACCTTCCTGGGCTGAGCCAGTTCCTGCCCCGGCAGTAGGGTGGGCACCCCGTGAGCAGGTCAGGACTGGCGTGCACCCTCCACACCTCTGGGCAGGGCAGGGTGCCGCCGCCCCAGCCAGCCCCTGGTCTCAGGCCCTGTCCCTTGCTCCCGGGCATCTTGAGAAGGGGCCTCCCCTCCCCCGAACTGTGACCCTTAGAGCTCTGAGCAGAGCCTGGTTTGACGTCAGGAGCCGAGGCCACTAGGTTCACGTAGGGCTTCCGCACTGGGGGGTCAGCCTGGTGGGCAGGGCTGAAGGGGCCAGACTAGCCCTTACCCGCGCTGCTCTGCTTTGGTGAGGGTCCGCCAGAGAGGTCAGAGGGCAGACAAGCCCAGCCTGGTAGGCCTGCAGCCCTCTGTTACAGTGAGTAATGTCACAGTGCCCCGCCTCCTGGGCATGGGCTCCCGCCCCCCAGCACTGCCTCTGCAGTCAGCCTGGCCTTGGTAAGTGCTGCTGGCCCGGGGAGGGAGGCTCAAGGGGGTGGCCAGGGACCTCTCTGAGCCTGGGCCTCCGCCCCTGCATCGGGTGCCGTGAGAGACCCCGGCGAGCCCCTCAGAGCACAAAGGGGAGTCTCCCTGAAGTCCCAGATCGGTCGGGACTTGGCCCACATGTCCCGGGGTGATTGGAATTGGGTTTTGGTTTTGGTCGGGGGGCTGTGAGGGAAGGGCTGTAGACCCTGCGGTGAGTGGCAGGAAGGGTTTGCTGTCCCGGGGTGAAAGTCTGCCCCCTCTGGGGGCCTCCTCCCTGGGGTGAGGGCCCAGCAGGTCTGCCCTCGCTTAGGCTCCACCAGGTGACCTCGCAGCAGCAGGAGACGCTGGAGCCATCCTGAGGGCAAGCTGCTTAGCCCCAGGCAGTCGGCCTGGTGCTTCTGCTCCTGGGCGGGCACAGGGTCCAGAGTAGGGTCTGAGGGGAGGAGTCCCTGTGCTAGCTAAGGCCATTCTCTAGAGCCGTCCTCTAGAACAGGCCAGCCAGGTGTGAGCTCGGGGACCCCTAGGTGCACCCTAAGAGCAGACTGGCCTCCAGGGCTTTCTGGGCTTGAGTTGCTTCTAGCCAGAGGCTGCGGTGGCCCAGGCCCCTTGGTTCTGCTGAATAGGGTTCGCTGTAGAATTCTGGGCTGCCCAGCAAGGGGGCTAGCCTTTACGGGGCACCATGCCCGGGAGCAGAATAGGGGGCCCTGTGCCAGTGGCAGGGCCGAGGCCATCGCCTCGTGGCTGTTTGTGCACGCCCTGTGGCCCAGCAGCCCTCAGTCTTGCACGGGGGCAGCAGGTGACGAGGGCTACTCTGAGCTCAGGCTTCTGGACAGAGGCTTATCCAGTAGCCACAGTGGCAGGTGTGCGGAGCCCCTTACACCAAAAGGCGCTGGAATGCAGGGAGGATCCCGCGTCCTAGGACAGGACTCGGAGGTTCCCACATGGTCCCTTTAGTTTAGGTGCACCCACGGGCGTGAGTTGATTGTCTCCTGGTCAGGAGGCATCGGCCGCTGACCAAGGAACCTGATTCTTAACTGCCAGAGCCACTGGCTTTCTTCCCTTTTAGACACTCACTCCCTGGCATCTCTCCTGATGTGGCCTCACAGGGGTGGGCGCTCCACCCTCTGCTCCCAGGTGCCCCTTGGCTAAGATCTTCCAGCTTCCCTTGGAACATGCACTGCTCAGGATGGCGGTGTGGCCGTGCAGGTGGGGGACTCAGGTCAGGCAGAATGCGCCAGGAGCGGGGCCATCCTCTGAGACCACCAAGTGCATTTCTATAAAACAGAAACCTGAGTGCCTCAGGTAGGTGGCCAGGCTTAGCAAAAACACAGGACGTCCAGTTAAAGTTTCAGATGAACGGCGACTAACTTTTCAGAATAAGTGAGTCTCTAATGTTTCACGGGACACACTTGTCGCAAAACTCATTTGACGTAAAAGTTGAATTAGCAGAGTGCGTCCGGTGTTTATTTGGCAGCTGTTCTTGGGGTTCACCGAAGAGGTTCCTGTAGCCAAAGAGGTTTGGAAAGTGTTCTCTGGGCCCCCTTGGCAGCCTGGGTGCATGTTGGATGAGATAAGACAAGTTTTGCGGTTAGGAGGATGCACATGCGCAAACACACCACGCATTACGTGCTCGTGCGTGTTTACTGCTCCCCCAGCTCCCCGTGCATGCTGCCCCGGGGCACCCCATCCGGGCGGCCGAGCCGGGAGGGGCGGGGGTGCCGTCTGCCCACGGCCCGCGGTGTTGCAACTGCCCTTTGTGCTTGCTTTTTAACGCTGCGTGGAAGATGAGCGGGGAGGCCTCCTGTGTCCTGGAGACGGTCTGGGAAGACAAGCAGAAGTGCGGGGAAGCCGAGCGGCGCGTCTGCGAGCACGGGGCCATGAGAGCCGCCGCCCAGCAGCTCCCGGCCGAGCCACTGGCAGTGAACGGGCCGGGCCGGGAGGGCGAGGCCGAGGAGGCGGCCGCCCCCAACGGCAACGGCAGCAGCGAGCCCGGGCAGAGCCACAGCGGGAAGAAGCCGTGGCAGAAGCCGAGGAAGCCCCCCCCCAGGGGCTGGCCCAGCCAGGGGGACCTGGCCCTTGAGGGCCTCTCAGCCGACCACGTCTGGCTGGACAAGCTGCTTTTCGACCAGGCGGAGAGCTCGTACCGCCAGAGGCTGGCAGATGCGGCCGCCCAGGCAGCCCGGCCTCCCGCCCTGGCCCCTGGGGCCCTCTGCGCCCTCGGAAGCCAGGTGGCCTGCCACCACGTGACCTGGGGCGTCTGGGTCAACAAGTCTTCCTTTGACCAGGCTGAGCGGGCGTTCGTGGAGTGGTCTCAGGCCTTGCTGCTGGCCGCGGAGGGGAGCGGCGGGCAGGGGGCTCCCGACACGGGCCAGTGGGCGGCCGCTCCCGACCTGTGCCTCATCCGCCAGCCCAGCCCGCCAGCCGACGGCCAGCCCCCGCTGGGCAGCCTGCAGGCGCTGGTGCGGGAGGTGTGGCTGGAGAAGCCCCGCTACGACGCAGCCGAGAGGGTCTTCTACGAGGCCCTGTTTGACGGCCACCCCCCTGGGAAGGTGCACCTGCAGGAGCGAGCCGGTCAGGCTGAGGGCGCCCGGCGCGGCCGCAGAGACCGGCGGGGCCGCAACGCCACGGGAAGCCGGCGGCTCGGGCCGCGGCGGGGGGACGGGGAGGCCTCCTCTGCCCTGCCCTACCGGTGCTTCCTGCACAAGGACGCCGAGGCCCCCTGGCTCAGCAAGCCGGCCTACGACAGCGCAGAGTGCCGCCACCACGCCGCCGAGGCCCTGCGCGCGGCCTGGCGCCTCGAAGCTCCGTCTCTGGTTCACCGACCCGGCGCCCGGTCTGGCCCTTCCATGTCCAGCCTGAGACCCAAGTAGGGAAAACGTGCCGGGCGGGTGCCTGGGCTTCCCCGGGCCGGGCTGGGTGGCCGGCGTGTTCCCTTCCCTGCCCCCACCCCAGCGGGGCTCCTCCCAAGACTCCTGGACCGGCTGAGTTGGAAGCTGGCTCGGGTCGGGCAGGGATAGCTACCTGCCCCTGGGGCATTGCAGCCTCTGGGGTCACCCCTACCAAGTTGGTTGAGGGAAGGGGTCCACGTGGGCCTGAGTCTGTCTCGCGCAGGGTTTCCCCTTTGGCCAGGCAACTTCCAGCTTCTCCCCTGACTCATGGGACAGGGGAGCAATGAAGGCTCCCGGCCCCCAAGCCCCACTGGGCCGCTTGCCTACCTGTCCTGCTGTCTCCCCCATCTCCTTGTCCAGAACCACCTGAGGTGAGGTGGGCGTCTCAGGTCCTCTAGCACACGGCCGGTCCAGCGGCCTGAGTCTGGGAGACACCCACTGGATGAGGCCAACTTGCCTTCAGCCTGTGGGCCCAGGGGTCTGGCCCCCAGAGCGGTTTTATGCAGTGCCAGCTGGTCGCTGGAGGCCAGAGCCTGGCCATGGAAGGGATCCCTTAGCGCACTGGGCTCAGGCAGGAGGGCAGAGACCGTTGGACTCAGGGCAGACTGGGGGCCCCCCAGTGGGGAGAGGCCCTGGGCCGCAGGCGGGGCCAGAGGGGACGTGGAGGGGCCTCCCTGGACCCCAGACTCCCGGCAGGAGCCCCTCGGCTCCTCGGTGGGGTTGGGTGTGCTGCTTTAACGGGATCCTGGCCTTGCTGCGAGGGGCAGGGTGTGGGGCCCACCGCCGAGGCGGGGGGGGCGTTCCCCGTCAGGCAGTACGTGTGCGTGCGGGGGGGCGTGTGGAACTGAAACTGTTCAGTGATGCCTCTTCGAGGTGGGGTGGAGGGGAGTCACAGGGCCCAACGTCCCTTGTCACACGGGGGGGACACCCGGCGAGGTCCAGTGATGTCCTGGGATCCTCAGCAGAGAGAGTTGGTGAGGTTGGGTCCTTTTCTGTTGCACTTGGTGAGGGACAGGGCGGTTCTGAGTCAGCAGACTTTGTCATCTGTGAGAATTCGGGCTCTGGGCCCAGGTCTGTGGCAGCTCCCCCACCTTGCCGAGCGGTGGGAAAGCAGCAGACTGCAGACGTGCCAATACAGCGATTTGCAAAAACGGACAGTGGCGGGATCTGGCTCACAGGCCGGAGTTTGCCAGGCCCTGGTCTAGAGCAGCAGTTCTCAAACTTGCTGGTCTTGTGATGCTAAAAGAGCTTTTGTTTTGTCTATTAGTTTCTCCTATATTAGTAATTAAATGCAGAAGCACTTATTTGTTGAAAAATGATAACAAGCTTATTACATGTTAGTGACATTTATGCAAGAAATAACTTTCCTGTAACAAAAAAGTTCAGTGAACTAAGTGACCTTGTTTTACATTTTTGCAAATCTTATGTCTGGCTTAATAGGAGGCAGCTGGATTCTTAAACCTGCTTGTGCATTATCTGCTGGTGTATATTGTCCGACAAATCTAGCCTTGAACAGTTGTGTGATTGGAAAGGGGAGGACCTTGGGGACCCCCAGAGGTTCCTGGCCATGCTTTGAGAGCCGCTGGTCTTGGGGACTGGCCTGGGGACCACCCGCCGCAGCACTGAAGGAAGCCCACATGGGGTGGGGGAGGGGCTTGCAGGCTCGTTGTGGTCAGTGTTGAGAACCTCTGGTGCTCTGCCCTGGGCCCTGGAGCCCTTGTTACCCAAGGACCGGGACGGTCTGCCCTGCACCCTTGGGGTCCAGGCTGTCGGAAGGGGCGCTTGTGCAAGCCAGCCCTGGGGTCTGCGAGGAGGTGCCCCCTCCTCCCGGCCAGGCTGTCTTAGTCTCTCCTTCCCTCTCAACAGGAAAATGGCCACAAACTTTCTAGTGCACGAGAAGATCTGGTTTGACAAGTTCAAATATGACGATGCAGAAAGGAAATTCTACGAGCAGATGAACGGGCCCGTGGCCGGCTCCTCATGCCAGGTAGGGGCTGCTGTGCTTGGGGTCTCGGGTTGTCTGTGCCAGCACAGTGGGACACGGCACGTTGGGCCCAGGTGGCCCTGCTGCAGGTGCTGGGCTTGGTTCTTCGGAGGGCGGCTGGCTGGCTCCCGAGGAGCTAGAGCTGCTCTTGTGTCACATGTGGGCAGGGCGCTCCCAGCGTCTCTAGGTGCCCATCAGGACCTGCGACACGTGGCCCTGCTGGGCTTGCAGGCCACGTGCACCTCAGGCCCTGTCGTCAGGGCCACAGGACTCCATCCTCTTCCGTCCTCAGGCCCGTGAGCTTTTGTCTTGTGCAGGGCTTTCCTGCCCTCTCCACACGAGGCTGCCTTTTTTAATTTTTTTTTTTTTTTTTTTTTTA
>NW_006791731.1:1067357-1077804 GCF_000442215.2 Lipotes vexillifer
TTTTTTTTTTTTTTTTTTTTTTAATTAAAACGTTCTTTCTGCACCATTTGCAGGAGAACGGCGCCAGCGTGATCCTCCGTGACATCGCGAGAGCCAGAGCAAACATCCAGAAGTCCCTGGCCGGAGTGAGTACCGCCCTCGTGGCCAACGGCACGCCTGGCGTCCCCCGCACTGCTGATGCCCTCGCCCCTTTGGAGCAGAGTCAGGGTGTGGCGTGCGGCACGGTGTTCCCGCACGGCCAGAGAAGACACCCTTGCTCTCGCATCCTTGCTGGGCTTGCTGGTGGTCACCCGGGACGCCCCGCCTTGCCACGGCTGCTCCTGTGGTACCAGGCCTGAGGCCTTTTCCTTCCTGCTCACTCCCTGCTCCGAGAGTGTGAGGGGCTGGCGCGTGCCGCGCTTCCTTCCTTCCCTCTTAGGCGTGGCCCTCCTCGGAGAGATGGGTTCACAGGGTGTGCTGAGTCCAAGTCATAGAGCCACCACCATCTTGAATTTGAGGCCCAGGAGGGGCCCTGCGGCCCAGCTCGGGCTCCAGGTCCCACGTGAGATCAGGGAGGGGAATGGTCATATCCAGTGTGTCCCCGGCCTGGCCGAGGAGTGTGTCCCTCGGGGTGGCAGCCCTGCTGCTCCACCTTCCTTCTCAGAGGATTGTCTGGGCTACAGAGTGGTGTCCTAGCCTCGAGGGCCAAGTGTCAGCTGTGTTCCTTCTGGAGACTCCAGGAGAGAATCCATTTTCTTGCTTTTTCTACCTTTCAGAAAGCTGCCCACATTCCTTGGCCTATGGCTTCTAGCTAGCAGCGCCACGAACTTTGACATCTATTTCTGTCACGTTTCTTTCTCTCTCCTGCTTCTCTCTTATGTGGACCTTTGCGATGACACTGGGCCCACCTGGGTCATCCAGGGTAACCTCCCCACATCCACATCCTCAACCTCGTCATATCTGTAAAGTCCCTTTTGCCACGTGAGGTCATCTTTTTACAGGGTTTGGGGACGTATTTGGGAACTTTCTGCCTGCCACAGCTGGCTCGGATATACTGGCTCCTGGCCATCAGCTGGGCGGCCCTGGGTGGGTGTCCCCCAGGAAGCGTTGCTACCTCTGTCTGCCCAGCAGGCCCTGCTTTATACTTGGCCCCCACATGCTCCTGCCTTGCCTTCTGCCCATTAGCCCCAAATCCCACCTGTCGCCCTCTGCTTGCCTGAGCAAGTTGAGGCCAGGCAGCCACGGGATCGAGGTGGCACAAGGTTTTTGTACTCAGGCCAGGCATGTCGGGCTCCAGTGCTCAGAAGGCTGCAGCCCGGGGCTCAGCAGCTCTGGGGCTGCGGCCCTGAAGATTCTTAGGCTGTTAGAACTCTTCCCCCCACTGGGCCTCAGGGCCCTGGCTGTTGGGGTCACAGCTTCGGGGTCCCGGTCTTCACAAGGACGTTCAAAGTCCAGGATCAGGGTGTGGGTGGGGTCGGTTTCTCTTTGGTAGAGGGCTGTTTTCTTCCTGTGTTTTCTGTGTCCAAATTTTTTCACATGAGGACACTAGTCATTGGATTAGGACCACCCTAATAATGTCATTGTGACTGATTACCACTGTGAAGACCCCATTTTCAAATAATCTCCCACTTTGAGGCCCTGGCGGCAGGGGCTTCCACGTGAACTTCAGAGGAACATCATTCAGCTGCCAGCGGACCCGGGAAGGGTGCTATGGCCCAGCCCCATGCTTGGATTTGGGTAGAGTGGGGCTCAGCAGACACTGGGATTCCAGAGCTTCCTGGGGACTGCGCGTGGTGCCAGGCACAGGGCTGGAGGCCGGGATGGAGGGTTCTGGATTCAGAACCTTGGTATGGCACCGCCCCCGAGGCCACCAGGTGGCTGCTTGCGGCCTGCTGTTGTGAGCTCAGACTGGACTGGGTGGCCTGGGCCTGCCTCACTGAGCGCCCTGGCTTCCTTCTCAGTCCGTGTGGGCAGGGTGGGCCCAGGGCCTAGACACCGTGGAGTGGCCTGGTGCTTTCTGGGCCCAGCGGTGGTGACCCCATGGCCCCCAACAGCCTGGTCTCTCCCCTGCCACTTTCTCTTGGCCTTGCAGCAGGTGGGACCTCGCCCGCCCGGAGCCTGCATCCTCGGGACCCATCCACAGTTGGTCCTCACTTGGTGGTGGTGCCGGGCCTGTGTCCCCGGGGCCAGGCAGCAGGCACAGCGGGGCAAAGGCTTGAGGCTCCAGCCTGCCTTGAGGCACCGGGACCTGGTTCATTTGCTTAGTGGGCACAGATCAACCGGGAGAGACGGCCTGGCCTTGGGGAAGCCTGCTGAGGGGGGGTGGGGCCTGAGAGTGCAGGTTGGCGGGGGCTGGCGGGGCTTTGTGGGGAACAGCTGGTCCTGGACTTCATCCCTGTGCCATGGAAGCCGTTGGACCTTCTGAGTGGGAATGGTCCCGGGAGCTGAGCCGTGGGAAGTAGGTTGGAGAGGAGATCACGTGCCAGGTGGTGGCGGCTGAGACTCGGCAGGGGTGGTCAGCTGTGGGTGGATGGGGCTGCCATTTAGTAACCAGAGTAGGAGGTTGGGGTGGACACGGGTTGATCTGAGGAGGGCGGTGGCGTGAGCAGAGCCCACTCTGGTCCTGGGGGCTGGTCAGTGCTCCTTCTGCAGCCACGCAGTGCCACTTGGCCAGCTCTGCTGGGAGTTCTGTGTAGTGGGAGCTGGTGGGTCTAGGAGATGGTGTCAGCTTAGCACTGCCCATTGGTCCCAGGGCAGGGAGCCAGGTATGTGTCAGCCTGTCCTCTCTGGAGACCTTCACCTTGGTAGTGCCCTGGGGATGTGCAGACCAGGAGAGGAGGCCACCCCTATGGCTTCCCTATGGCTGCTTGGTGGGTGGGCCCCAGGCCCCAGGTTTTTATCTTGACTGGACATTGGAGGAGGGCAGAAGCCCTCTGGAAAGGGCAAGGTGCACTGTGCACCATCCTTGGAGCCACTGCAGTGGGGTGTAGGGGGTGCTGAATGGCCTGCATGCAGGCCCCTGGGGTGTAACTTGGGCCTGAGCTGTGGCGCCCTGTGGGTGAGCTCCCTGGGCAGTGCTGCCCGGGTCAGATGCCGGGGGCTCCCGGTCAGGGAGGAACCAGAGGAGGCTGGTGGCCAGGCCAGGGTCCCTGGGTCACCCAGAGCTTTCAAAGGCAGGCAGGCGTGGGGCCCTGGCTGCTGCGGGGTGGCTGCCCCCTGCGCTGGCACGCTCCTTCCTCCTGCCCCCAGTGCTGTCCCCTCCTGTTTCCAGCTCAAGGCTGTGTTGCCCGGTCCTCCTGAGCTGCTGGGTTTGGCTGCTCCTGGAGCTGAGTCCTTTGCTTCCTCCCACCCACCAGGCAGTGGCATCCACGGCTCAGCTCTGCGCTGCCGCCACGTTAGGGCCACCCTGGGCTCCTGCTTCCTGTCACGTGCTGGGCTGAGGATGCCACTGTGGCCTCGGGCTCGCAGGGCTTCCTCTCCCCTTGCCGGGGTGGAGCATGGCCGGCGGAGCCCATGGGGCTCGATGGGCTTCTCGTCCAGCTTGGGGCTCTGCCTCACAATGGCTGTGAACGGGGGGCCCCAGGAGCAGGCTGGGGTGTGAGCCCTTCCTCTCCCCCTGCCTTGCAGAGCTCAGGCCCCGGGGCCTCCAGCGGGCCGGGCGGAGACCACAGTGAGCTGGTCATCCGGATTGCCAGCCTGGAGGTGGAGAGCCAGAGCCTGCGAGGGGGTGAGGCCCTGGGCCCGATGGGCGGGGGGCCCCACCCCAGCACTTGCTGCCTGACCAGCATCCCCTTTGCCCCCGCAGTGGTGCAGGATCTGCGGCAGGCTGTCTCCCAGCTGGAGGCCCGGCTGAGCGCTCTAGAGAAGAGCTCGCCAGCCCACCGGGCCACAGCTCCGCAGACCCAGGTGAGGGCCCGTCCCTGCCAGGGACCCACACCCGGCGCTGAGGAGCGGGAGGCCCGGGCGGCACCCATGTGGTCTGTGGCCCCGGCAGCGGTGGCGGGCTGGAGGCCTGGCGTCCTGGCTGCACAGGCCCCAGTCTCCCCTCCTGTGTGGCAGCACGTGTCTCCCATGCGCCAAGTGGAGCCCCCCACCGGGAAGGTGGCCACCGCCACAGAGGACGACGAGGACGACGACATTGGCCTGTTCGGCAGCGACGAGGAGGAGGACCGGGAGGCGGCCCGGCTGCGGGAGGAGAGGCTGCGGCAGCACGCCGAGAAGGCGGCCGCGAAGCCTGCCCTGGTGGCCAGGTCCTCCATCCTCCTGGACGTCAAGCCTGTGAGTGGCTCGTCTCTGACCCTCCCCTCGCGGTGCCCTGTGGCCTGGAGGGGTCGGCGCCGGGCGGGCAGGAGACAGGCTGCGTTGACAGCGGGAGCAGGCTCCGACCCAGCCCTCCTCCCCTCCTCTCCGCAGTGGGATGACGCGACAGACATGGCCCAGCTGGAGGCCTGTGTGCGCTCCATCCAGCTGGATGGGCTGACCTGGGGGGGCTCCAAGCTGGTGCCCGTGGGCTACGGCATCCACAAGCTACAGATCCAGTGTGTGGTGGAGGACGACAAGGTGGGCACGGACCTTCTGGAAGAGGAGATCACCAAGTTCGAGGAGCACGTGAGTGAGGGGGCCCACACAGGGTAGGAGCCTGGGGTGTCCCAAGTGAGCCTCTGGCCAGGCACGTGGGCGCTTGGGCCTTTGGGAAACAGGGCCCCGTGTGACCACCAGCCTCCCTCTCCACAGGTGCAGAGCGTTGACATTGCTGCTTTCAACAAGATCTGAGCCCCAGCACTGGCCTGAGCCTGTGAAGCCTTGCAGCCAATAAAGACTGAGATTCCAGCCCTCTGGCTCCTGTCCTGGTTTGGGCCCTGTGGGTGGGCGCATTCAGTGAGCCGCACTCTGCCAGGCCCCCAGCCTCACACTGGGCGGGCGTCTCACGCTGTGCTCCTGCACCAGTGGCCACTGCCCTTCTCCCCATTCTGGGTCTCTCCACAGCCCTCCTGTGGCCATGTGACCCACCCCTCTGCCTGCCCCTCCTGTTCCCCTGACTCATCTCTCAGTTGCAAGTGGGACGTCCAGGTCTACCTCTAACAGTGTACATTGTTTCCCTCACTGCGGGAGGCGTCCCAGTCTTCCACCATCTCCATTTTGCTTCCTTTCGCTGAGCTGTCCCCATGGGTACAAAAGTGCTAGTCCAGAACTATCCAGGGAAGAGGTCCTAGGGCTGTCCTGGCCCTGCTGTTGTGACTAGTCACGTGCCCCATCGGGTCTGACCTGTTCAAAACCCTGCCGGGTATCCGACCGCCCGCTTCTAGGAAGGCGGCTAGACTATTTCCCTTAGCCCTGAGGCCCCTGCTGCCTGCTGGAGACCTGGGCCCTAGACAGATCGCACGACACACTGCCCTGTGGAGTTGTGACCACTGTCCTGCCTGGGCCCCCAACCCCCCTCCCCAGTCTGGGCAGGACTTGTGTCACTAGTGGTTCTTCCCCTGGACCCAGCGTGGCTGGTGAGAAAGAGTGGGTTGTGGTTACTCTGGTCAGAGCTGGTGGCCTCCAAGGGCCCGCAGGAGTCATGTGGGGTTTAGCGTGCAAGACCCGAGAGCCTTCGGTGCCAGCTGGCGGTGGAGGAGCGGCCCCCTCGTTCTGTCGGCACCACCCTGCTACCCGAACGGCATGGCGTGGGCCTTGCCCCGGTGTGGTGCCGGCCGCGAGCTGCCCTCCCCCGGCCTGGGGTGGCTTCTGGGCGGGCGAGGATGGAGTCCAGCTGGACGTGGAGTTCGAATTGCCCTCTTCCACCCTCTCCCCGCGCTGCCCGGACTTGGCCGCGCGGCCTGGGGCAGGACAGACCATGCTCCAAGCGGCCAGGGGGGAGCTGGGCTGACCAGCGAGAGCACAAGTGCCCACCTCGAGCCACGGTCCGGCTGCTGGGACCGCTAAGAGAGCGTCCGGAGGCCAGCGGCCCGCCCTGACGGTTCTGGTTGCCAGGAAAGGCAGTGGCTCCACGGTGTCCCAACCCGCTGGCGGGGCGGGCCCTGGCCAGCGCGGCGTCACGCGGGCGGGGCGGCCAGAGTCCGGGGCGCCAGGGCAGCGGCCAGAGTCCGATGGCAGCGGAGCAGGACCCCGAGGGGCGCGCGGCGGCGCGACCGCTGCTCACCGACCTGTACCAGGCCACCATGGCGCTGGGCTACTGGCGCGCCGGCCGGGCGCAGGAGGCGGCCGAGTTCGAGCTTTTCTTCCGCCGCTGCCCGTTCGGCGGAGCCTTCGCCCTGGCCGCGGGGCTGCGCGACTGCGTGCGTTTCGTGCGCGCCTTCCGCCTGACGGACGCAGGTAGCCGCCCCCCGCCCCCCGCTCGGCGGCCCCCGGGCCCGGCCGCCCCGGCGAGCCCTCGCCACCACGGCCTCTGTCGCCCCCAGACGTGCAGTTCCTGGCCTCGGTGCTGCCCCCAGACACAGACCCCGCGTTCTTCCAGCATCTTCGTGCCCTCGACTGCTCCGGGGTGACGGTGCGGGCCCTGCCCGAGGGCTCGCTCGCCTTCCCCAGCGTGAGTGCGGGGGGAGCGGGGCACGGGGGCTGGGCCAGAGCAGGGCCGGGTGGCGCCGAGCTGACAGCCCGCCCCGCAGGTGCCGCTGCTGCAGGTGTCCGGGCCGCTCCTGGTGGTGCAGCTGCTGGAGACGCCGCTCCTCTGCCTGGTCAGCTACGCCAGGTGGGGCCTGGGGCGGGACACCCGCCTCCCGCCCGAGGCCGGAAGCCTGGGCTCTCCGGGAAGGAGCGCTGACTTCCGGGCCCAGACCCGTGGGGCGTGGCCCCTGGGGGCGGAGCGCTGAGCCGGGGTCCTGGCAGGGGGCCTCCGGCTCCCGCTGCTCGGGCTCTTGGGAGAGGCCGCGTTCTGGGTGGCTTCCCGGCCGTCACTGCGGGTCCCCTGCCCCCTTGCTCCCGCAGCCTCGTCGCCACGAACGCCGCGCGGCTTCGCCTGGTCGCAGGGCCGGAGAAGCGGCTGCTGGAGCTGGGGCTTCGGCGGGCTCAGGGCCCCGACGGGGGTCTGACCGCCTCTACCTACAGCTACCTGGGCGGTGAGGGCCAGGAGACGGAGGCCCGGTTTGGGGGAGGAGGAGGCCAGCCCTGAGACCCCCTTCAGTGCCTGAAGTCCCCCAACTGCCTGATGCCCTGACCCAGGCTTCGATGGCAGCAGCAACATGCTCGCAGGACAGCTGCGGGGCGTGCCGGTGGCCGGGACCCTGGCGCACTCCTTCATCACCTCCTTTTCAGGCACCGAGGTGCCCCCTGACCCGGTCAGTACCCCTGTCCCCCCAGCTGGACTCCAGAGGGCAGACCCCCAAGCCGAGCCCTTCCCGGGGAGCACGAGAGGCCAGTCCCTGCTCTGCGCACAGGCAGATACCACGCCTGGCCCACCCAAGCCACGCCGGGCAGGTGGTCTCAGTGCGGCACTGGGAAGCTGGCAGGCAGGTGGCTCAGCCTCTCTGCTGGGGTCGAACCAGTCCCCACCCTGCGCTCTGGGGCCTCCATCCTTCACCAACCCTTCTCCATAGATGTTGGCTCCAGCGGCTGGTCAGGGCCCCAGGGTGGACCTGGCCGCCTGCGTGGAGACGTGGCTGGAGCGTGTGTGTGGCCACCTGGGGCTGGGGGTGCAGGAGCCACACCGGGGTGAGCGGGCGGCCTTTGTGGCCTACGCCCTGGCCTTTCCCCGGGCCTTCCAGGGCCTGCTGGACACCTACAGTGTGCGGAGGTGAGGCCCGGGCACCCCCCAGGGTGGGCTCAGCAGAGCAACAGCAGACCCCCTACCCCCATGTCCCCACCTGCAGGAGTGGTCTCCCCAACTTCCTGGCTGTAGCCCTGGCACTGGAGGAGCTGGGCTACCAGGCAGTGGGAGTGAGGCTGGACAGTGGCGACCTGCTTCAGCAGGCTCAGGAGACACGTGGCGTCTTCCGAACAGTGGCAGCCCAGTGAGTCCCCCTGGGAGGGGCTTTGCCTTCTGAAAGATCTCCTCGGGTTCATTGGGATGGGACAGAGGGAGAGAGGGACCGTGCCTCTCCCACCGTGAGGCCCTCTGACGTGCTGCTATCTCAGTAGAGGCACTGGAGCCTCGGCAAGGAAGCTGGGGTGGGCTCGCTCAGGGGCCCATAGGCACAGAGGCCAGAGCCAGTGTGGCTGAGGGCAGATTATCAGGTGGCGGGGAGACGGCATGACTGGGTTGGGAGGGGGCCGAGTGAGTCAGGAACGTCTGAGGGCTGCCCCCGTCACAGGTTCCGGGTGCCCTGGCTGGAGTCCATCCCCATTGCTGTCAGCAACAACATTGATGAGCAGGAGCTGGCCAGGCTGTCCCAGAAGGTAGGCGGGGCAGGGGCAGCCCAGAGGGTGGCTCGGGGGGCCCTGGGCCTGCAGATGCTGGCCGAGCTCATTTCCCCCTCCCCCCCAGGGCAGTGAGGTGAACGTCATCGGCATCGGTACTAGCGTGGTCACCTGCCCTCGCCAGCCTTCCCTGGGCTGTGTCTACAAGGTGGAGACAGAGTCCGGGGCCCAGTGGGGATGGGCTGGGGATGGACCATGGGTCCGGGGAGAAGGGTCCAGCTAGCTCAGCACCCTGTCCCTGTAGCTGGTGTCCGTGGGAGGCCAGCCGCGGATGAAGCTGACCGAGGACCCCGAGAAGCAGACATTGCCTGGAAGCAAGGCTGCTTTCCGGCTCCTGGGCTCCGATGGTGAGGCCCCTCCCACCCTCCGCAGTTCAGCTCAAGGCCCCAGGCCCCGCGCATGTTTGGCGCCCTCACATGCGGACCCACACAGGGGCTCTGCTGTTAGACGTGCTGCAGTTAGCAGAGGAGCCACCTCCCCAGGCTGGCCAGGAGCTCAGAGTCTGGCCTCGAGGGACCCAGGAGTCCTGTACCGTGAGGCCGGCGCATGTGGAGCCGCTGCTGCGACTCTGGGTCCAGCAGGGACAGGTGACCGCCCCTAGCCACCCACCCCCTTAGCCTGCACCTTCAACTCAAATCAAGCTCGGACACCTGACCTCGAGCCAGCCCCTTCCTCCCTCTTCCCCTCAGCTGTGTGAGCCCCTCCCATCTTTGGCCGAATCTAGAGCCTTCGCCCAGCAGTCCCTGAGCCGTCTGAGTCCTGCCCACAGGTGGCTTGAGCAGCCTGCACTGTACCAGGTGGGTGTAGGGCCCACATCATCAACCCGCCCTGTGCCCTCTCTCCCCCCACAGCCACCCATAATCCCCCCCTCTCCTCCCTGCAGGTGGCACTGTCTGAGAAGCTCCGGGCCCTGGTGGACAGACTGAGTGCCAGAGGTGCCCTCTGAGAATCCCCTGCTGGAAGCTGCCTGAAATTAACATGAGTCACTCACGGTCCCCACAGCTTGTCATGTGTCATTTCTTCGCCCAGCCTGCCACTCACTGGACCCCCAGGGCTTCCCAGGGTGGGCTGGAGTCAGGAATCAGCATGAGGGTTCATCCTCCCCGGGAAGACCCCGGCCCAGCCGGGGCAGGTAGGCAGCCCCGTGCTGAGGCCTGAGGTCGGCTAAGGGCGGGGGGGGGGGGGTCGGTATCTGAGGCCTGGGGAGCTGGACTGTAGGAGCAGATCCGGGGCAGGACAGGGCAGGGCTGTGGGTAAAGGGAGGGGGCTTTGGTGCCCAACTAGGAGCTGGGGGGGGTGGTTACTGGAAGACCTCTCCGTGCTAGAGGCCCGAGGCGGGCTGGGGATGAAGTGCCAGATGGAGGGGCTCCGGGATCCGCCCCCCGGGCGGGGCAGGCTGGGTGGCACACCTCAAGCTTCCCCAGCCAAGGAGAGGCCTGGGTGTCCCCTGCCACTGCTGCTGCCAGCTCTGCGGGACCCTGTACCCCTGGGCTCCGCCCATCTGGCTCCCTGTCGGCCCTGGCATCTGTCACGGCACGGACTAGGCCTGGGCCGTGGGGACCCAGCTCCTGCCCCTGCAGTCCTGGGAAAGGAGAGGAGGGCTCGGGGCCCGCCTGCACTAGAGCTGCTGAAGGTGAGGGAGCAGGGACTGGCTCGGCTCTGGGCACCTGGCCAGGGGCCTGGGCTGGCCCTGCCTCTGTGTGGGCAGGCTCGTCAGGTCTCCACCGGCTTTGGCTCCGGAGGAGCCACTCAGGAGAGAGGTTTGAGGCCCTGCAGGACAGAGGGCGGGGCCTGGGCCTCTCCCGCCTGGGTGGGGGACACAAGCAGGCCAGGGCGTGGGGGAATGCTTCTGCCTGCGCAGCTATTTGGCCAGACCAGCTCTTCTGGCTCCCCCGGCCCAGGCTGGGCAGTGGCCGCTGTGCTGCTGGGTGAGGGTGACAGCGGGGATTTGGGGCAGAGGCCCGGTCAGGCCAGCCCTGGGGAGCAGGAGGCTTGGAGAGAGACACAGACTCCGCCCGCCGCCACCACACACACATCAGGACACGCACCAGGCCCCAGGTACCCACAGGTCACCACTTCTGAGCTTTGCGAAGTGCCAGAACCCAGACAC
>NW_006791731.1:1077822-1081099 GCF_000442215.2 Lipotes vexillifer
CCCCCACCGCACCGTGATCCATCCACTGATGTCAGTCACCTGCAAGGGCACCTGGGAGGCACAGGGCAGCTCCTCTTGCTTCCGGCTCCCCCCCAGGGCTGCCCCGAATCATCCCCATGCCCGGGGTGTCCGGCCGGGTCAGGAGGCAGAGGAGAGCGCAGCCGCCCGCCGCAAGCGCAGCCTGGACCTGACTGCTGCTTTGGGGCTGAATCAGGCGAGGCCTCAGCTCAGGGCTGGGCCCAGACTGCTAAAACCTGCTGGGGCCTCCTCAGGGCTGTCTACACCTGCCCAGGATTCCCTGCCCAGACGGGTCGGAAGTCAGGGTCGGGGACCCTTCTCCCCCTCCCTTTGCAGATCCACTGTCTCCCAGGGACCTTGCTTGCCCTTTCCCCAGGTCCTGGTGGGCAGAGCCTAGGCTGGCCACTCACCAACAACAGTCTGGGCGGGAAGACCCTTCAAAAGCCCCCGCGGGCACCACACCTGGGGACCCCCGTGTGGCTCCCCGACCTCCCGCCCCCACAGAGCATGCACACGCACACGCACCCACACGCTGCCACGCCTGTCCCTGGGCCCGCCTGCCTGGGGCCTGCTTCTAGGTCAGGCCTGGGCACGGCTTCTGGGAGGACCAGTGCCAGGTGCTGCAGGCTGAGCCCGGCTGAGCAGCTCAGTGTGTGCGGCGGCCATGGCTGGGGGCGCGTGGGACTGGGCCCGGGGGGCTCCCGTGGGAGCCCTAACCGTGACGGCTCTGGCTGAAGGGATCCGGGCCAGCCAGGGGCAGCCCCCGGGACCCCCTTCCACCGGCCCTCAGCCCGAACCTGAGCTTGAACGCGGGGTAGAGCCTGGGCGGGCAGCCGCCATTCCCCCAGCTGGCAGTGAGCCCTTCTCCCAGCCTCCTGCCCAGGAGCCAGCCCCTGAGGGACCCAGTCTTCGTCTGGTGAGCAGGAGGGATGCCTGGGAGGTAAAGAGGGACGGAGCTGGGAAAAAAAAGAAAGGCATGGGGCTCTCATAGGCTCCCCTCGCCCCCACTCCCAGACTCCCCAGAGTTCCTTGGAAGAGGGGGCCCTCGCAGACCTGGCGTCGTACACGGCTGCCTGTCTGGACGAGGCTGGCTTTGCAGGAACGCAGGCGACAGCACTCACCCTGTCCTCAGCCCTGGAGGCCCGGGGGGAGCGGCTGGAGGACCAGGTTAGCCCCCGTCCCCTCCCTGCCCTTGGAGTCTCCCACCTGGTCCCCACCAGGGTTGGGGGCTAGAGGAGCAGCCCCCTTCAGGCCGCAGCTGCTTGGTCGGGGTACTGAGGGTAACGTGCAGGGATCACGGAGACTGGACCACTGACGTCCGCCCCTCCACGCCAGGTGCACGGCCTTGTGCGAGGGCTGCTGGCACAGGTGCCCAGCCTGGCGGAGTGGAGGCCCCAGCAGGCGGCCCTGCAGGTGCTGAGCACACTGGCCCTGGAGCACTCTCGGGACGTGGTGTGTGCACTGCTGCCATGCTCACTGACCCCGGACCGGTAACCCACCCCGCCCCGCCAGACGCCGCATCCCCCCCGCGGCCCCGAGGCAGCTTCCCTCCCCTTTCCGGCTTGTTGTGGAGACTGGCCCAGGGTGGGGTGGGTCACGGCGGGGCAGGGCCTTCCCTGCCTTCCGCTCCTGCCTCTCATCCACTGAGGGTCCTCAGTGCTGGGTTCCAGGCTTGGGGCCTGCCTTCTCTCTCCAGGTCTCTCCTGCAGCCCAGCCTGGCGGGGTGTGCTTCTGAGCAAGCCAGGTGGCTGCTGCACCCCAACGCCCATGGCTCTTTGGTTAGTCTGCCCCAGGAGAAGCTATCTGTGGCTTTATTCTCTACGGTGATTGTTCATAATGCCAGGTTTGTTTCACCGTTACTGGCCAAACAGGGTTCGGAGTGGTCCCTGCCGGGCAGCTGATCCTGCAGACTTGGCTCTGTTGTGGTCTGCACAGATGCCATTTATTTTATTTCTCTGGGATTGCGGGGTTGATTACCTGCCCCTCCTCCTGCTGGAGTCCTAGTGGCCACCTCCCCGATCTGGAGACTCCCCTCATCCCAGCGCCAGGCCCTGGCTCACATGCCCCGTGCCCCCAGGGCGGCAGCCGAGCTTTGGCACAGCCTGAGCCAGAACCAGCGCGTGAATGGGCAGGTGCTGGTGCAGCTGCTGTGGGTGCTAAAGGGCTCGGCCAGATCCCAGCTGGAGGCACTGGCGGTAGGTGGCATTGCCAGGGGACTCCCCTGGCCCTGGCCCAAGGGGACAGGAGAGTCTGGCCTCAGGGGTTTGGGGGCAGCAGGCTCTCACCTGAGTCACACCCATCCATAACGTCTCTCAAGCATAGAGGCTTTGTCCTCGCCCTGTCTGCGGTGTCCGAGCCTGAATGAGCCCCTTGTTCCATAGGCCACTCGTGCCCTTGGGGAGATGCTGGCTGTGTCCGGCTGCGTGGGTGCCACACGGGGCTTCTACTCGCATCTTCTCCTTGTGCTGGTCACACAGCTACATGAGCTGGCCCGGGACCCATGCCCCACTGACATCCCCAAGGTTTGGGCCCCATCCCACCAAGGGCTACCGTACAGCCACGCCAGGTGAGCGGTGCACACCGGGGGGAGTGAGGGCTGGGCCACTGCCCTCCTGGCCCTCACTGCCCAGTCGTCTGCTGCCCACCCCCCCCCTCCAGCTGCACAGTGGAGGCCTTGAAGGCCCTGTTCACTGGGGATGGCTGCTGCATGGTGGTCACGTGCATGGAGCGGGCTGGAGGCTGGAGAAGACTGGTGGGAGCCCACACCCACCTGGAGGGTGTCCTGCTGCTGGCCAGGTGCAGGCCAGGGGTGTGGGATAAGAGGCAGGGGCATGGGGGTTGTTGGGTAGAGGCTTCGTGAGGGGCGAGGCCGGAAGCGGGGCGGGGGGAGCTCCCATTTCCGCCTCATCACAGTGCCATGGTGGCGCACGCCGACCACCACTTGCGAGGCCTGTTCGCGGACTTGCTGCCCCAGCTGCGCAGCGCGGAAGACGCACAGCGCCTCACGGCTATGGCCATCTTCACCGGAGTGAGCCCGCTTCCAGGATGGGTGGTGAGGGGTGACCGTGGACGTGGCCCCTAAGCGGCCGGGCCGGCACGGGAACGCGAGCGTGCTGACCCTGTGTCCCCCCGCCCAGCTGTTGCAGAGCCGGCCCACCACGCGGCTTCTGCGGGAGGAGGTCATCCTGGAGCGGCTCTGCGCTTGGCAGGGCGACCCCGAGCCCACCGTGCGCTGGCTGGGCCTGCTGGGCCTCGGCCA
>NW_006791731.1:1081109-1084200 GCF_000442215.2 Lipotes vexillifer
GACTGGGCGGGGTCTGGGCGGGGTCTGCGAGGGGTCTCCCACGAGTCCCCGTCCCTGCAGGTGCGTCACGTGAGCACGCTGCTGCCCGCGCTCCTGGGCGCCCTGGGCGAGGGTGACGCGCGGCTCGTGAGCGCCGCACTGGGGGTGCTGCGGAGGGTCCTGATGCGGCCGCGGGCGCCGGTGCGCCTCCTGGGCGCGGAGCTGGGACCGCTCCTCCCACCGCTTCTGGAAGACGTGAGCCCGCCCCTCCGGCCCCGCCCCTCCCGCCGTCACCACCCCCTCCCCAGGCTCTCCTAGGGTTCCCCAACGAGGCCCCGCTCCTGGACCCCAGATCACGCCCCCAGACGGCAACCCTCCGGACACCCTCTCCCTGCTGGCTCCGCCCTGACCGCGCCCTCCTATGCAGGCCCGGGACTCGGTCCGCGCCTCGGCGGTCGGGCTCCTCGGGACGCTGGTGCGGCGCGGCCGGGGCGGGCTCCGGGTGGGGCTCCGCGGCCCCCTGCGGAAGCTGGTGCTGCAGAGTCTCGTGCCGCTGCTGTTGCGACTGTATGACCCCAGACAGGACACCAATGAGGTCAGCCCCCCCAAGACTGTCCCATGGCTGTCTCCATCCAGCCCCACCCGTCCCCACGACAGCTGCCTCTCCAAAGATTACAGGTCGGGGACTTCCCCCAGGACCTCAGGTGCAGGTGACATGCGCAGCCAGGTTCCTGGTCTTTCCTGGGCCGCCTGCGCCTTCACCCCTCATCCTGGCCACCTCCCCGCTCCCAGGCCATTTCTTGCCACTTTCTGGACTCCTAACCTTGCTCCCTTCCCCTGTTCCAGAGCTCAGAGTGGACCCTGACCCTCTGTGACCAGGCCCTACGCTGGGGCCTACTGGAGGAGATGGTCACCGTGGCCCGCTGCAACAGCCCTGAGGCCCTAAGCCGCATCTGCCACCGCCTGGTCAGTTGGGGGAGGACAGTGACGATGATGGGGTATATGGTCAGCTGCCCGCTTGGTCCAATATATGCCAGGGCCCCTCCCCCCAGACTGAGCCTTCCCACCCTTCCAGTCAAGGTGGTGGCAGGTCTAAAGCCTCAGGTCCTGATGCCATGTCCTGGGGGATCCCCAGGGTCCTCAGCCCCTGGACTCACCTCTGCGGCCTCCTTTCCATGCAGAATTGGCCCTCCTGTCCTGCCATGAGCCCTTCTGTCCCCAGGTTCAGTGGTACCCAAGTCACGTGCCCCGCTTCCTGAGCCAGACCCAGGGCTACCTGCAGAGCCCACAGGACTCCCTGCGCTGGGCAGCTGTTGCGCTCATGGGTAAGGCAGTCCTGGTGTCACACTGTCCCTTGCACCTAGGGCTCTGGGAGCTGGGCCAGCCCCTCCCTGCTGTGGGCATGGGGCCAGCACTCAGGGTTTGCTTTGGTCCAGGCTTCCTGGTCCATCACTCAAGCCCCAGCTGCATCAACCAGGACCTGCTAGACAATCTGTACCAGGGTGAGGACCTGACTCATCGGGGCATGGGGTTCCGGAAAGGTGGTGGGCGCTAGGGCGGAGCGGATGGGAATGGATGGATGGAGAGCTGGGGCCCTGGGGCCCCGCCCCATGAACTGCCCTGTCCCCACAGACCTGGGGCAGCTGCAGAGTGACCCTGAGCCCACTGTGCTGGCAGCGGCACAAGCGTCCACCCAGCAAGTGGTGCTGCTGGCTCAGGCGCAGCACCCTCCCTGCCGTGGGTGCCTCCTGGGCCTCCTGCGCCTTCCCTGCCTGGGCTGGCGCCACGCCCACCCTGCCCGGCCCCCACCAGTCTACAGAGACAGCCCGTTCCAGCACCACCGGAGCCCCGCTGGCCCCTGGGGCTGCTTAGGACCAGGCTGAGCCCGACTGGCCCACCTTCCGGTGGGAGCCAGGGTGCCGAGTCTGGCACCCCACCGCTCTGTGGCCAGTCTTGGCAGGGGCAGATCTGCAGAAGAGGCCCCCCCTTGAGGGGCACCCTGGGCTCGGTGCTGGGCACCAATGCCTGCCCCCCGGAGCCATGCAAGGCCTGTTGCACACAAAGACCCCTCTCCGGGAGCTCACCCCTCCAGACAGCCCTACGACCTAGAGGGGGCACACACCTTCCGACGGAGCACCATTTCACTCTCAGCCTCTTGCCTCATACACCCCTGGGTCCATCTGTCCCCCCTCAGCCCCCTGCCTGGATGACACCTGACCTCCTGGGCCGAGGCCTGGTGGGGGACACTGTGAAGCTGGCACAGCCCTGGGAGCCGGCGCTGTGATAGGCTGCCCTCTGCCTGGGCCCTCCCGGCCACCCCAGCAGCCCATCACCCCTCGTCACATGCTCCACTCCTGGCTGGCCATGTCCTGGCCTGAGGTTCTGAGGTTCCTGGCCGAGAAGCACCGATCTGTCCTCCTGTCCACACCCGCTGCCCCACAGCCTGGCCCCATTCCTGCCCCTTCCCCGCACTTACCGTGTCGGACCCCACCTGGGCCTTCTCCGGAAGCTGTCCCCGACCTCCCCACTGGACACCACAGGCCTGAGATGACACCTGCGGGCTCAGGTGTGGGCTGCCAGCATTCGCACCCCACTAGGCTGAGCTGTCGCGCTGGCACCCCAGCACCCTGCTCACGGGTGAGTGGAGGCGTGACTGGACACGTGGGGAAGAGGCCCCTCAGGACGGCTCCGAGGCCATGACCCAATCCATCCAGACCCTGGACGGGCGGCTTCCTCCACCTGGAGTGCCCACCTTGAGGTGTCCCCTTGCCTTTTCGGGGCCCCCCCAATGCTGCCTCCTCAGAGGAGGAGGCCTCAACTCACACAGCCTCTTGGAGGCTGGGATCCTGCCCATCCCTGTGGAAAGCGTTTAAAATAAACACACAGATCCTAGGGGTTCAGTGTCTGTCTGGGGCCTGGGTCTGGGCCAGGGCTGGGTTCTGATGCGCTGGGCCTGGTCCGAGATCGGGCTCGGGCTAAGATTACAAGGAAGACAGCACGTAGCCAGGAGTTTGGGTCAGCTCCGGGGTGGGCGGGAGGTCAGGCAGGTTTCACCCTGAGCTGAGAAGCTGTGCTTCGGGCCTACGCATGCCGAGCCAATGGGGTCGGGGTT
>NW_006791731.1:1084407-1086458 GCF_000442215.2 Lipotes vexillifer
GGGTGCAGCAGGAAGGGGTTGGGGTCTCCTCGTAGGTCATTCCCAGGGCAGGGGAGGCTCAGGCCGAGGGCACTGGTCTGTGTGAAGCCAGGGGTATGGTTTGGGGTATTGGTTCGGCTTCTCCAAAGCAGATGTCAGAACTGGATTAAACTACAAGAAATATATCGGGGTACGCGCTGGAGAGGCCAGGAGGCTGTCAGACCCCCGTGAAGGAAGGAAGGGCGGTTGGTGGGAATGTCCTCAGGGGGTTCTTCAGCCTGTCACCCATCAAGGAGGCTCCAGCTCCCAGGCCTGGGGGGTCCCCCCTCAGCTTCCATGGCTGCAGGTGGGGCCCACGAGGAGCATCCTCACAGCTGCCCAACTTGGTCTGGGTCTGGGCCTGGGCTCAGCAGGAGCCCGGTGGACCTCAGTGGCAGCCCCCACAGGCAGAAGCAAGCCTGGCCCCCACTGCTTGCAGCCGAGGAGCCAGAAGCTGGGTGAGCATTTGATGCCCATTTCCCCCACCAGGCACACGCTTGTCCCACTGCAGAGCACAGCTGGGTAGGCTAGTGGCAAACCCCACAGTGATGCCCACTGGAAAGGAGAGCCCAGCCTCAGGTGAGGGCTTGGGCAGGCAGCACCCCGCCTCTTCTTGCGACACTTCCGTGATGCCTGGGCTTCTTAGGCCTGGGAGCCCGTACTCCTCCCTGTAGCGGGCCATGTGGAGTGCAGGCTTCTCTTGCATGATCAGTCTTGTGTGCACCTGCCTTGCCATGGTCCCCTGCCCCATCGCTGGAAGCCCTGCTAGACTCCCTGCTTGCCAGGTGTTAGGTTCACTTAGAGCCTGTTGCTTTGTCCTGGGAGTGTAACCCTTCTTGGGGATTTCTCTGCTGGGATCCTCAGGGAGGCTCCAGGTGGATCAGTGCTGCCATAGCCCTGCTCCCAGGCGAGCATCGCTGGTCTGTGAGTGCCCAGGCTGTCCAGGCTGTTCCAGTCCTGTCCCCCTTGGTTTTGCCTTTCAAGTCCCCCTAATGAGGTTCCCAAAGGAGGGGCGTGGGCCCTGGTGAACATAAACAGGCTTGAGAGGCGTCCAGCTTCTCCTCTCCCTGTGTGAGGGGTAGATTTCTAGGGCTTTCTTTTTGCTTTTTTAAACATTTATTTATTTATTTAGGCTGCAGCAGGTCTTAGTTCGGCACTCGTGATCTTTGTCGCGGCAGGTAGGATCTTTTAGCTGAGGCATGAGGGCTCTTGGTTGCAGCATGCGGGCTCTTTAGCTGAGGCATGCACGCAGGATCTGGTTCCCTGACCAGGGATCGAACCCGGGCCCCCTGCATTGGGAGCACAGAGTCGTACCCACTGGGCCACCAGGGAGGTCCCTTCTAGCAGTTTCTGTACCACGATCTGGGATGTTTGGGGAACCCTCTGTTTTTCGTTTTTTGTTTTTTATAAATTTATTTATTTATTTATTTTTGGCTGCATTGGGTCTTCGTTGCGGTGCGCGGGCTTCTCATGTGGTGGCTTCTCTTTGTTGTGGAGCACGGGCTCTAGGCATGCGGGCTTCAGCAGTTGTGGCACGCGGGCTCAGTAGTTGTGGCACGCGGGCTCAGTATTTGTGGCTCGCGGGCTCTAGAGCGTAGGCTCAGTAGTTGTGGCGCACAGGTTTCATTGATCCGCAGCACGTGGGATCTTCCCAGGCCAGGGCTCGAACCCGCGTCGCCTGCATTGGCAGGCGGATTCTTAACCAGTGTGCCACCAGGGAAGTCCCAAACCCTCTGTTTTAACATTAATTTTACTGTTGGCCTTGATCCTGAGTTTTCTCGGGGGTTAATGTCCCAACCACAGCAGGGCCGATCATCCCTTCTCTTTAGCCAGTCCTGAGGCTGCAGGGCAGCGGTGATCCTGACAGGAGGGGAGCGCGGCTTCCGCCAAGCGGTGGATGGCAGACTGGCTCCCACGGGGAGAGGCAAATTTCTCCTGGCTGTTCAAGCTCCAAGATGAGAGTAACTCCTTGGCTGAATCAGTTACTATCTCTCCTTGCACGAGGGGCCATTCCACCCCCGCCCCCCCCCCCA
>NW_006791731.1:1086468-1090720 GCF_000442215.2 Lipotes vexillifer
TCCAGGGAGGCTCTGAGCCCTGCCGAAGGCCCAGAGACTGCGACCCAGGGGCCCAGAGGCCTCCTCTCGAGAGACTCTTACCTTTGAGCGAATTAATTTGGATGAGACACACCCCAAAGGCCAGTTTCTCTGGTTCGGGTCACTTCCCTGGGGCCCCAGTGCAGCCCCAGCAGTGCAGATCTGTCTGCCTGTCAGTACACCTTTTCTCTGTCCTCTCTGCAGCCCCGGAGGGCAAGGACAGCCCACGCTACCTGCATCAGTATGTTCTCAAGTTCCCTGAGGCAGACAAAGAACCATCCTGAGGGCTGGAATCACCCTGTCCCATTCTTTCCAGGCCAGCCTGCTGGGGGAGGGGGCCAGGAGCCTGGCCATGTGGCTGCTCACTCCGGAGTGGTCCGGTGCAGCGCAGGGAATGCCCCCTCAGCCCCACGGGAGAGATGCCTGCTCTCAGCCCCCAGGTCCCTCCCCATCTCTGCCCGACCCCTGACATGGGGCCCCTCAAAAGCTCAGTGAGCATTTTCCTTTGTTCATCACATTTATTGTCTTTCCTCAACTCCCAGGCCTTGTGGGGAGCTGCCCACATGGCTGGGTGTGGCTCCTGGCAGCTGGGTGGGCATGAGCTCTGCCCCGACTAGAGAGCTGCCCTGCGGGCAGGCTGCAGGCTAGCAGAGCCGGCTCAGCCTGAATAGCAGTGCCAGGCAGGCGTAAAGCGCACACGCACAGCCCTGGGCCTCCGGTTTCCAGCACACCTGGGGGGCGCCCACCTGTGGCTCAAGGCCACACTCCTCCAGCAGGACCCAGGTGGGTGCCTCTGAGCCCCAGCTGCTCCCCAGGAGCTCGGGCGGCAGGGACACGGCCCTGCGCTCCTGCCATGGGGTGCTCTGCTCCAAAAGGCTCTCCACCTGGCAGAACAGGGTGGGAGGTTGTCAGAGGGGCCCCCAGGCTTCTGGCACCACCCACACCACCCCAGCCCAGATGCATTGGGTCCGCACCTCCGGCACACCCCCTCCCCTACAAGCTGGGCCCACTCACCAGTTTGAACGCCCCTGACAGGGCCCCCATCTCCAGCACCTCAGCCAGCAGCACGTGCTGGGTTGCACTCAGCACTGGGAAGAGACCTTGGGTGAGAGGGGGTTCCGGAAGGCCAGCTAGGGAAGCCCACATTCCTGCCCCCTACCTGTCCCACCCCCGGAGCCCCTCACCAGCTAGAGCTTGCAGCAGGTAGAAAACGGGGCCGGCAAGTTTCTCCTCCAGCCTTCTGGAGGAGGGCACCAGGCACTCGAGGACAGCACCCACCGGACCATCCCGAGGCTCCAAAAGCCCGCCCCGCAGGCCGTGCTCCAGCTGGGGGTAAGGGCATGGGGCGGGCGGGTGAGCGTGGGGGCAGGGCGCAGGCACCAGCTCCGCCCACCCCCCCCCCCCACAGCACGCCCCCCACGCCCCACCCAGCTGTCTCACCGACTCATCCAGGGCTTGCAGGGCGGCCTCGTCCCGCAGCACCTGCCCGAGGGCCCCTAGCAGCTGCCCACAAGGCTCCCTGGACAAGCCCTCCAGGCCCACGGCCCAGGCCTCCACTTCTGCCTGCAGGCCCTGGAAGTCTTCGGTGATCGCCAACCGGTCCTCCACGGGCCCATCTGTGGGGACAGGGCTGCCATTGCCCAGGTGCCCACATGGCCCCGGGGAGCCCTGGTTATGGAGGGCAGACCACAGTGGGGCAGAAGGGGAGCCCACCAGGGGGGTGGCCAAGAAGGTACTGACCCGACAGGAACTTGAAGTGGACAGAGAAGAATCTCATGGAGGCGAGGCAGGAGGACCTCTGCGGCTGGCCACCTGCGATGTAGGAGGGCCTGTAGCCTGGACGAGGCAGGGCTGGTCTCCAAGCCAGAGAGGCCTGAGGCCTCCCCTCGGCCCTCACAGCCTGTCACCACCGCCCCAGTACTGGCAGCCCGGGACAGGGAGCAAGGTCGAACCAGGCTGGTGTCAGCCTGTCACCGTGTCACGTGTGTGTGTGTGTGTGTGTGTGTGTGTGTGCGTGTGTGCGCGCGCGCGCGTGTCCCTGCGTCCCCCGGCTGTGCTGTGCTGGGCAGGAGAATGCCTCATCAGCTCATCCATCCCATTGCCCAGGTCCACAGGCCTCACCTTTCTGCTGTGGCCTGAAGGTCGTCTGCTTCTTGTCCGGGAAAAAGAGGATGTCTGGCAGCCAGGCAGGAGCAGAGGTGGGGACAGCAGGTTGGCGGAGCACCTGGCCTCTCCCTCCCAAGCTGGGACCCCCTGTGCAGTACCCCCATTGTGCCCCAACCTCCCAAATGCCAGAGCAAGGGACCCTCGGCCACCCCGACCCATGAAGTTATGCAACCAGATGCCCCCAGTGACCCCTGGTGGCTCTTCCAGGCCTCTTTGCCTCTCTGCCATGGAGTCTGGGCCCCAGAAGTCACCGTGGTCCTGGCTCACCCCAGTCAGAGTCAATAACCAGCTGGGCCACCCGAAATGCGAGGATGCTGCCCGACGGGATGGTGACCATCTTCTTCTGGCTCAGGTGGCCCTCGCCTCTGCCCTGAGGGATGGACATGGGCTCAGGATTGGGCTCTGGGTTATGGGGCCAGATGTAACAGGGGGCTGGTGGCAGGGGTCTACCCCACTCTGCCTCCCCAGCCCGAACCCCCGCACACCTGCAAGCACACCTGCAAGCACACCTGCAAGCACACCTGCAAGCACATGGCTCCCGGAAGTGCAAACTGGCCGGAGCCCTCCTGCTTTTGGGTCCGGGTGACTTCCACCTCCTGCTGTGTCTGCAGCACCTCGGTCACGACGAACACGTCATCCCCACGATTCCGCAGCTGTTGCAGGACTTTGTGCTCAGGCTGCCGCAAGCGCCTGTGGTGAGCGGACCAATGGGAAGCTCGCGGGGGTGCACCCTGCGCTCCCCTCCCCCTGCCACGGGATGGGCTTCCATTCCCTGGACCTCAGCCTTTGTGGCCATAGGGGTCGGGGGCGGTGACATGGCTGAGGAGACCAAGAGCTCTGTGGATGCCCAGGCACGGGATACCCATCATTCCCTCCCTGGTGCTCCCAACAATGTTCGTGAGTGGGTGGGGTGCAGGAAGAAAAGACAAGGTCCAGTGGGGACGGGCGGACACCTGAAGACCTCTGGAGGGGCCCACCCTGTTGGCCGGTTGCTCGCCTGGCTGCTCCCCCTCCAGTCCCTGCCGCTCCCCTGGTTCAAATCTCATGTCTCCGCTCTGAGCTAATGGCCCTTCTCCCCAGGTCCCTGTGTCTGCTCCACCCCAGCAGCCCAGCCCCCTCGCAGTGGCACTTGGTCTGACCCCTGACCCTAGGGCCCTGCCTGGCCGCCCCGGCCCGCAGGATGCAGGCCCCCAGGACCTCTGCAGCCTCCTTCCCTGCCCACTGGTCCCAGCACGCCCCTGCCTCTGGGACTTCCCTCAGCCTGGCAGAGACCCCCTGTGACTCCTGCTGCCCCGAGGTCCTGACCCAGAGGCTGCCCAGTTTCAGCAGGGCTCCGCCACCCCAGGGCTCACCTCTCTCGATGCATGGCTTCCCAGGTGTTGGGCGCCACTCGCAGCATGCACACGATCATCGAGGCGCTGGAGCTGCCGGACACCGCGGCCCCGCCTGACAACTTCCCCTGTCCCGGGGCCGCCAGCTCCACGCTGCCCTGCAGCTGCCCATCCATAGCATCGTGGAAATGGAAGGTGCTGCCACACTCCACCGCTGGAGCAAGACCAGAGCTGAGGCCCATCCCACCATCCGCCGCCTGTCCGCCCGGGTGGAGGGGCCTCTGAAAAGTGCCTCTCCTCTGGAAGCAGAGAGCCCAGAGGCCCAGAGCAGGTGGCAGCGGGCCTGCCCACCCCTCCCCCCACACGACCCATGGCTCTGACTCAGTGCCAAGTGGGGTACCTGGCTCCGGGGCGTCGGGCTCCAGGATGTCCCTGATGGACAGGTTGACACGTGTGTAGCGGTGTTTCCAGAACCGTGAACTCGAGGACTTCCTGCCCAAAAGGCAGTAGAGCTGGAAGCTGGTGGAGCTCTGCAGGCTGTCCACAGGGGTAAGCTCCCCACCGTGGTCCAGCTCCTGGACCACACTCCTGGCCACCCTCGCAAAGGCCGATGCCATGCTCCTGAGGAGGGCAGCTGGGTCAGGCCTTGCACCCGCAGGGCTGGAAGAGGGCGGGCGGAAGAGGGGGAAGGTAGGTACCTGGACGTCTCCAGCGATGGGGAGCTCTTTACCTACAAA
>NW_006791731.1:1091027-1109633 GCF_000442215.2 Lipotes vexillifer
TCTTTCCCTCCAAAGCAGTCCTGCTTGGCTAGTCCTGGGATGCTGACTGGCAGAAGGCGCTTGCTGCTATCACCCAACACAGAAGCAAGCAGAAGTGCACCCAGTCATCCACTAACCCATCTTTCCAAGGGGCCATGAGCACCTCCAGGGTGGGGCGTCATTCACAGCCCTCAGTGGGACTCAGGCCACGCACACCATCTGTTCTGTGATCAGAGCGCCCACAGGGAGCCCGAGAAAGCCCTGGGACTCAGCGCTTGCGGCGGGGGGGCAGCCCTGGCCACCCACCAAGGCCTCTTGTCCCTTTGTCACCTCAACAAGGCTTAGGGCTGCTCACGAAAAGCAGCCACTGAGGAAGGGCAGGGCAAGGCTGGGGCCTTGGAGTGACCCCAAGCCACTGCTCTGTCTGCTGTAGCAGCTCCCCCCACGGGCTGAGGTGTTCAGAGGGGAGGGGAGGAACCAGAAGCCATCACTTCCTGGGCAGCTGGTGCAAAGGCCCACAGTAAGGCCCAGCCAAAGTGTCCCCAGCAGCTCCTAGACGTGTCCTCCAGGGCTTTCTCTGCGCCCGAAGCTCCGTGAGCCACTAGTCTGTGTCAGGGGTCAGAAGCCAATGTGGGCCTGACTCAGGACCCAGGACATCTGGGCTCCAGGCACGGGGGCCAGCCCTTAGGAAGCCTCTGAGCTTCAGGGATGGTCTGAAGTCTGAGAGTGGCCCAAGGAGCACCTAGAGGGCCTACCTGGAGTTAAGCCCAAACCAGCCGGGCTGGGGAGGGCACCCCCTTCCCAGAGGCCTAGGGCTTCCCCAAACCGGTCTGGGATTGCGAGTCCTTGGGGGGCTTGGGGAAGCCGCAGCAGGGTGCCCGGACCAGGTCTCCACCCAGAGGAGCTGGCCTCCCCGCACCCAGCACTAGGGAGAGCCCCACCCTGGAGCCAGGGCAGGCAGTGGGGTGTGGCGCGCAGGGGGGGGGAGCAGGGTGTGGGAGCAGCTCACCGTGACCGTGACTGTCGCGTGCCCGTGCCCACAGAGCTGAAGCCAGGCCGCTCTGCTGGCTGGGATCGGAGGGCTCTGCCCCAGAGCTGCCGAGTGAGCACACAACCCAAAGGTTCCCAGATCCAAAAGTGAAACCTCGGCCGGCCTGGAGCAGCCACAGCCCGGAAACACCCCCTGTGAGCCCGCCCCGCAGCCCGGCAGGGGTGGGGGAGGGTCAGGGTGCGCCAGCTCGTGCTCCACCCGCTGCTGCCTCCAACTGCTGGGCACCATTCTTCAGTCCTTCTCTCTGGAAACTCTGGGCCACGGCAAAGGGTCTGAAGAGACATTTCCTCAAAGAAAACGTATTGCTACAAATGGCCAACAAGCGCACAAAAAGATGCTCACACTGTTAGCTGTCAGGGAACCACAAATCAAGCCACAGTAAGATGCTCCTTCACACCCCACAGATAACTGTATAGAAGAGAAGTAACGAGTGTTGGGGAAGATGGGGGGAAATTGGAGCCTCACACACTACCGGGAATGTAAATGGATGCAGCCGCGGCCGTGCAAAACAGTCTGGCCCTTCGTCAAAAAGTTAAACAGAGAATTACCATTAGATCTCATTCATTGCACTGCTAGGTGTGTATTCAAGAGAAGTGAAAACATACGTTCACGCAAAAACCTGCACATGGATGTTCCCACAACATTATTGTTAGCAGCCAACACGCAGAAGCGCCGCAAATGTCCGTCGCACAGACAACGTGGTCAGTGCGTACGATGGAAGACGCATGACGGTGTGGTGCTCAGTCACACAAAGGAATGAAGTTGTGACTCACGGCACAATGTAGATGGACCTCAAAACATTATGCCAAGTGAAAGAGGGCAGGCATGAAAGACAATATCTCGCGTGATTCATGTATGCAAATTGTTTAGAACAGGCAAATCCGTAGGGACAGAAAGCAGATTAGTAGTTGCCAGGTGCTGGGGGGCGGGCATGGGGAGTGACACAGCCTCTTTTGGGGAGATGGAAATGTTCTCAAGTCGATTGTGGTGATGATTGCACAGCTCTGAATATGCTAAAAGCCCCAGAGTTTCACACTTTTAGTGGGTGAATTGTATGGTATGTGAATTATATCTCAATAAAGCTGTTACTTTGAAAAGCTGAAGCCAGGTAACAACACCCAGGCCTGTCTCAGGTTCTCAACACCCTTACTCTCCTGGGCTGCTTGCGGATCATGTCCAGTGCAAGGCAGCCAGGAGCCCCGTGCTCCCTTTTCTCCACCGCTCCACCGCCACATCCTGCCTCTGGGCCCCGTGACACTCTGGAGCCCGCACCAGGGCCCCTGCCAGTTGGCTGGCCTGAGACTCACCCCGCAGGCTCCGCCACATGCATTAATTTGAGCCATGAGTGTTTATCAGCACCTGGTGCCATGTGCTCCTGCAGATGAGGGCCCCTCCAGGTAGAGCCGCTGGCAGCGGCCCCGATGCCAGTGCAGGGAAAGTGACTTCCTGGGGGGGGTGTCTTGGAATGTGGCAGTGACCCGGGGCTGAATGAAGCGTGGACAGGGCATTGCTGCAGCAACTCCTCGTTCACACGTTCAGTTCTTTGGCAATAACCTAAACAAGAGGCACTGGGCTTGGTGAGTGGTTGTGTCACTAGGCTCCTGAGGGCAGAGTCAGCCTGAG
Organism: Lipotes vexillifer; assembly: GCF_000442215.2. Lineage (NCBI taxonomy): Eukaryota > Metazoa > Chordata > Mammalia > Artiodactyla > Lipotidae > Lipotes > Lipotes vexillifer. The sequence continues at coordinate 1,093,681 of NW_006791731.1, forward strand.
ATGACAGGAAGTGAGTCCACTGGGGAGAAAAAGCAGAAGGAAGGTGGGCGGGGCTGGCCCTGCACCCCCTCCCCCTACCCCGTTTGGAGGCCTGGGGAGCACCCGGACATCTCCAGGGCCAGGAAGTCTGGGGCAACCTCCCATCTTCCTCACAGCCACTCTGTGATATGGGGGTGGGTGAGGCCTCCCTGGGCAACGTCTGGGCAGACCCTGGGGGTCCAGAGCCAGCTAGGACACCGCGCCCTGGGGGGAGAACCGTGACCAGGGGTGGGAGCCTGGGAGGGGGCCTGGGGCTGTGTGCGGGGAAGGGCTAGCACCTCTGGGAGAGCTCTAAGAGGAAGCTCACCGCAACCCGATGCCTCCGCCCACCCGGCGTGGGGCAAGGCCGGCCAGGCACTTCTGGGAACTGGGCAGTGGAGGCCACACAGCCTCTGCCCTGGAAGGGCCGAGCCCCTGGGAGGAACAAGGACAGGAGATAACCAGGACAGCCCTTCGGAGGCAGCGGTTGGGATACCTCAGAGGACATGGGAGAGTGGGCTTAGGAAGAGGAGGCCTGAGGGCGTCCAGGCAGGGCCTCCAGGCAGGGACAGTGGAGGCCAGGACCGCGTGAGACGGGGCTAGGGGGTAGTCGGCCCGAGGAACCCACCCAGCCCCGGCCATCGGGCATCAGGGACGGCCAGGGTCCAGGGAGGGGTAGGGGGAGCTGTGGGCCTCGGGCTCATCTGGGTCCGCCATGTGGGTGGTGCAGCCCAGGGGGCTGGCTCCACCCTGTGCCCGCCTCCCAGTGACACTTTGGGGGTTCCCAGGGTGCCGGAAGTCGGCGCCCAGGATGTCGGCAGCCGCGGCCCGCGCCGCCGCGCCCCCAGGAGCCCGCGCGGGCAAGAGGCGCCCCGGAGGGCCCCGTGTGCCCGAGGCCGCTCGGCCAGGAGCGAACGAACGCGGAGCGAGAGGCCGAGAGGGTGCCAGACGCACTGAAGTCCCAGGAGTCCTTTCCTTTGGGAGTTGAGTCCCCGCGGGGCTTCCCTCCCGTTCGCCGCCCCCGCCCCCCTTGCTGGCCCGGACCCTCGGCGGCGGCTCGGACCGCCGGTCAGCAGGGCCTGTCCAGCAGGCGCTCAATCAACGCTCGGCGGATCGCTGGGCGACGGGGCGGCCCCAGAGCAGGGCGGTCTCGGATCCAGGGGCGCCCCAGGAGTCAGGAGGGGCGTAGGCCGCAGGAAGGGGCGGCAGAACTGGCGGGGGGAGGCAGGCGGGGAAACTACTCCCCGCAGGTCGGGATCAGCGGAGGCTCACGGTGCGTCCTGGGGGCCGGCGCGGGTGACTAGCGGTTCCCTTCGCCCACGCCCCGCCTCCAGCCGCCCCTCCCCCGCGCGGCCCTCCTGTCTTGTTTCCTTTTGGTCCTCGGTCCGGAGGCCTGCGGCATCCTGCCTGGCTCCCGGCACTTTCTGCTGCCAGGGGTCGGGGGAGCGGCTCAGAGCCCTGCCCCACTCCAACTGGTCCTCTGCAGAGGGAAGCGGCCCTATGGCTCTTGTTTCCGACGCTCTGAGCCTCAGTTCACTTTGCCCCAGCTGCAGGGGGTTCTTACTGCTGGGATCCAGGCATTGCTGGGCTGCGGGTGGTGGTGTCTCTTCCACCTAGTGAGGTTTGCCCAGTACTAGGGCATGTGGGAAATTGTGGTGGTGAGATTCACACCATCCATCCACCGTGGCCCCTGAGAGCCTCGTGGAAATGCTGCCATCTAGGAAACAGTAGATTAATCAACTTTTCTCCCAAAAGGATCTGGTTTTGAGGCTCGTGCTTTGCCATGAGGGTGGAGGGTCAAGTGGGGGACTGAAGGCTGGGATGAAGGAGGGGCCCACAGAGCCCTCAATGGCAGTTCTCTCCTACACTCACTTCCTGCCTCTCTCCCTCTGGAATAAAAGGCAAGGAGGTATCCATGGGGTAGCGGTCCCAGCCGGCCAACCACCTGTTCCCACGCGAGGGCCCGGTGAGTCAGGGTGCCTGACTCCCATTGCATGCAGACCTCCTGGAGGGAAGGAGATGGCAGGAGGGGGACATTCCCCAAGGGAGGTGCAGGCTGGGTTGGTGGAGGGGGGATGCAGATACTTTTGCAGGCCATAGAACCAGGAGACAGGTAACAAGCTCAGGAAGGATTTGACATTTTGTGCTCGTGCCCTGGTAAAAGTGCATTCAGTACAGCTGCGTTGCTTTCCTACTCTCCCACCCCCTTCAGAGAGGCTGGTGCCTGGGGTAGCCTTATGTGGTGGGGCTGGAGAGAAGGGGGCTGTGCAAGGCCAAAGGCAGATGTGGGTGGGGGGGCCGGGGGAACAGCTTGCGGCTCGGGAAGGCTGCTTGGGCTATAGGGCGGTGAAAGGAGCAGGAAGCTGGGTGCGGGAGAAGGGAGGAGAGGTGGGAGACAACCCCCCCGTGAGGGCGGAGGGAGAATCCATGGGAATGGCCTTCCGGCAACTGGTGCGTCTGTTCCTCAGCACTTGTTTGCTGAATGCCAGGAATGGAGTCCTGTTTACGGCCCCAGACCTGCACCTGGGCAGCCCTATGGGCAGGTCCACTGCGGGGAAGAGAGAAGGTTGGCAGAGAAGAGATCGCTCGGAGAGTGGGCAGCCAGCAAGAAGAGGCCACTGGAGGACAGAGGTGGCCAGGAAGCAGTTGGCCCAGGACACGCAGGAGTCTGGGGAGGGTGAGGCTACCCTGTGATTTGGGATGGGAGATTGACCCCCTTTGTGTCGGTCTCCTCGTCCTTAAGTTGGAAACGACAGGGTTGTTGTGAAGACTCAATGCATTAATGTGTGTTAACACTAGAATGGGGCCTAGGGACTTTCTTGCTGGTCCACTGGTTAAGAATCTGCCTTCCAATGCAGGGGACGCGGGTTCGATCCCTGGTCAGGGAACTAAGATCCCACATGCCGCCGCCCAACTAAACCCACGTGCTGCAACTAGAGACAAGCCTGCAACAAAGAGCCTGCGCAGCCAAAATAAATAAATAAGTAAACAAACAAACACAGACCTGTGCTTTAAAAAAAAAAGGGGGGGGGCCTGGCACACTGTAATGGGCTATAAACATGCTCGATATTTTTGTTCCATGTAAAGAACTCAGCACCTGACTTTAAAATTTTTAATTTTTACTGACGTCTACTTGATTTACAATGTTCTATTAGTTTTTGGTATACAGCAAAGTGATTCAGTTATACATGCATATGTATTTTCATGTTCCTTCCCATTATGGTTTCTTACAGGACACTGAATACAGTTCCCTGTGCTATACAGTAAGATCTTGTTATCTATTTTATATATAGTAATTTGTATCCGCTAACCCCAAACTCCTAACTTATCCCTCCCCATCCCTTTCCCCCCAGCACCTGATATTTTTGTTCATAAGGCCTTGCACATGTTTCATTACCTCTTTTGGGGGGATTCTGAAAAGTGAAATTCCTCAAACGGTATTCAGGGTCTTGGCACGTGTTGCAAATTGCCCTTCAGAAAGGCTGTGCCAACATCCAAAAAGTGAATAGTGAAGTCTCTTGCCCTCACCCCCAAACACTGAAGGCAGACTGTTTTAATCTTTGCCAGCTTGATGGACGTCAAAGAGTTTTAAGTGTAACTGTCAAGGTCAGTTTTAAGGAGTTAATCGTGACAGCACTTACATCCCACTTACAGTTTCACAACTCCAGGAGACAAACCCACAAACCTTGCCTCCTCTCAGCAAGTGGCTGGGCTCTCCGCTCCACCACCCCAGGACTGAAGTCCAGGAGCAGAGAGCTTGTCGGGCACAGAAGACAAGTTCAGTGCTAGACCCATGAATCCGTCAGTTTGTGCTAATAAATCACCCCAAAACCTAGTAACACAAACATCTACTGGTTTGCTCATAATTATGTGAGGTGCCCTAAATTATGACATTTAGGCTCATCTCTGCTCCACATGGTATCACCTGGGTTCATCGATTTTGTGGCTAGCTGGCAACCACTGGCCTCATGTGTATGGCAGATGGCTGGCTGTCAAGAGGGTCAGCGGTATTAACTAGGCATGTGTTGTCCATCCTCCATCAGGCCAGCCCTGGCTCATTCATAAGGTGATGGCTGCAGGATTCTCAAGAGAAGCAAGACAGGTCAAGTCCAAAGAAGTGCTTTTCAAGATCCCTGGTGGGAAATTCCCTCATTCCACGAGAACTCCCCTACCCTGCCCTCGGAGTTCGGCCAAGGCCTAAGGGTCTTACACAGTGTTCAGCTGGTGGGGCACGACCTGTGGCTCACCCCATCTCACAGCCTGAGTGCAGGGGCCATTCTATTGTCTGGTCTTCCTAGCCTGGGGCCACCTCCACCAAAGAAATCCCAGGGTGCCCACTGCTGTATGTTGAGTGGAGTGACACTGACTCCCTAAGGTGCGTTCAGGTGCTGAGCTAAGAGGCTGTGGGCTGCATCCTCACCTGCAGGAGACAGAGCACGTGACCCCTTGAATCACTGGTGGCATATGTTTTACCTCTACATATGTTATAAACCCACAATACGTTTTTTTTTTTTTTTTTTTTTTTTTTAAATTTACTTATTTATTTTTGCCGTGTTTCTGTGTGAGGGCTTTTTCTAGGTGCGGCGAGCGGGGGCCACTCTTCATCGCAGTGCGCTGGCCTCTCACTGTTGCGGCCTCTCCCGTTGTGGAGCACAGGCTCCAGACACGCAGGCTCAGCGGCCATGGCTCACGGGCCCAGCCGCTCCGTGGCATGTGGGATCCTCCCAGACCAGGGGTCGAACCCGTGTCCCCTGAGCTGGCAGGCGGACCCTCAACCACTGCGCCACCAGGGAAGCCCCCACAATACGTTTTTATTATTTTTGCTGTATCTATTTGTCTTTTAGAGAAAATAAGAAATGAGAATTAAAAAAGAATTACTAACATATTTCCCGTTTCCTGTCCTCTTTCTTCATGTAGATCTGTCTCCATATTGTATCATTTCCCTTCAGCTCGAAGAATTTCCTTTAACATTTCCTATTTTTCAGGTCTGTGCAGACACATTCTGTCCACTTTTTCTTTTATTGTGGTAAATAATATGCAAATTGTTATATAATCATTTTAAAGTGTCCAATTCAGTGGCATTAAGTACCTTCACAATGTTGTGCAACCATCACCACTGCTTGTTTCCAAAACTTTTTCATCGCTCCAAACATAGACTCTCTACCCAAAAAGCATTAATTCCCCATTCCTCCTCCCCTCAGCCCTTGGTAACCTCTGCTCTACTTTCTGTCTCTATAAATTTCCCTATTCTAGCTATGTCATGTAAGTGGAATTTTGCCGTATTTGTCCTTTTGTGACTGGCTCACTTCATTTAGCGTAATGTTTCTGAGGTTCATTATGCTGTAGCATGGATCAGTACTACATTCCTTTTCGAGGCTAAATCCTGTTCCATTGTACGGATATACACTGTTTATCCATCCATCCTCATGGACACTTGGGCTATTTCCACCTTTTGGTTATTGCGAATAATGCTCCGTCCAACACCGGCACACATGTTTGAGTCCCTGTTCTCACTTCTTCAGGGTATATACCCTGAAGTGGAAGTGCCGGGACAAACCCTAATTCTGTTTTTAACTTTCTGAGGAAACACCAGACTGTTTTCCACAGCGGCCATACCATTTTACACGCCCCAGCTCTACAGAGGGATTTACACACCTGGTTTTATACTTGTTTCCACGGATACACCAGAATCTTTCATGTTTTCAGAGGTTTAACACGTCTCTGTCGGGCCTCTTCGATCTTGGACGTTTCTTCTCCTGTCCTGGCCCGCGCAACAATAGAGTCTGTTGGGCCCTCATCCCACCAGGTCGCCGTTGGGGTGGGGTCTGAGGTTCGGCTCTCGCCCAGTCCCGCAAGGAACGAGAGTTCTTGGCGGAGCACCCGGCCAGAGCGCTACAGGGCGGCGACCACCTGCCGCAGTGGCCCCTCCACACGAGCGGTGAGTCCACTTGCCGGCGCTCCGTAGTGACGTTCCACCACCACCACCCCGCTCTGCGCATGCGTGACCCCGCCTCTCCAGCCATTGCCAGGGCGACGGCGCATCTCTTCTGCTCCCCCTCCCTGCGGCCCGGCAGTCGCCCAGGCCTCGCCTCAGTGCGCAGTCTCGGCACCTCCCCGCGCTCCGCCCAGCCCGCAGGGAAACGGTCGCGCGGCGATGACGTCGCGGGGGCCTGGCCGGGCGTCGCGGACTCTGGAGATGGAGGAAAAGGAGCAGTTGCGGCGGCAGATCCGTCTCCTGCAGGGTGGGTTGGGTCAGGTCGGGTCGGGCCCGGGTCGCGCGTCCCTTTCTTCCCCTTCACTTCACAGCGGGCCCCTGCCCGCCTTCCCTAAGGGGGTGGCTTTCAGCCCGCGGTCTCGGCGGCTAGGTCCGGTCGGGTGGGGAGGTAAGTGGGGTCGGGCTGGGTCTAGGAGACCCGGAGGGGCGTCCCGACTGGCCTGGGTCACCTCCAGCTCGGGTTTCGACGGAGGGTGCGAGCGTTTCCGGCGCTGCCGCTGGTGGCGGCGGTGCGGTCGCTTAGTAACCGGCGGGCGGGAGGGGGGGCCCCCCCCCCCCCCCCCGCTTCCCCTTTGTTCCCCGACTCACCACTTTTCCCAGTACTCCTCCTGCTCTGAAACACACTTCTGCAGCCAGTCTTTTCAGTAATGCAGGATTGACGTTTAACAGAGACAAAAATAATTCTCTTGAGTGAGCTATTTTCTGCCCAGCTTGGGGAATAATAGCTCAGGGTGACAGGCAGTCGGGGTGGGCGTGGAGAGGAGGCTGGCCACGGGCCACCCTTTGGTTTAGGGCCTTCCCCATGCCCCACACCACACTCACCCTGGAGCAGGAATTTCAGGGAGGTGGAGACCTCAGTCAGGGGCTCCAGACTACCAGCTGTCCCCCCTACCCTCCCACCTGTGGATGCCAGGTGAGGGGTGACCCCCACGCGCGGGCACGTACTCGGCGCCCCCTGGGCGCTCCCTCGCTCCCCGCTCCCGACAGTGGCAAAGCCCGCTCAGGGCCAGGTGTGTGTTTCTTCCCAGGACAGCCCGTTTTGACGCTCCTTCCGTCCGTACAGTCACACTCTCCGTGATATTCCCGGCCCAGACTCCCCAGTCTTCAGTTTCCAAACTTTTCCATTTTTAGACCTAATGTGGTTTGCTATACTTAAAAAAAAAAAAAAAAAAAATTCCCCTTGTAAAGTTATTCCCAAAAAGAGAAGACTTAAGGACTTGGAAAGTGTGTATGGGGGAGAGTTCAGGTGGGCTGAGCCCACCTTCCAGGCACTTCCTGGCCTTCCATCATATCTGCCCTGAGGTGTCACCAGGTCTGCACCTGGCTGTCTTTGGGCCTGCGGGCGGGACATATGGTGGGGGAGCGTTGTAACTGTGGGGCTTGTTGGCTGAGTTGTAACAGCTTGGGTTGTTTCAGCCGAGGCCTGTGCCCCACCTGCACGGGCACAGCTGTCCAGGGGCTTCCTTGGCAAGGCCCCGTGGCGGTCCACTGCACTGCGATTCCAGATGATTAGGCCGCTCCTCTCCTCAGGGGAGGATGGTGTGACATTCTTGTCAAGTGTGGAGTACCCAGGGGTGTCACTTACCTTACCCTCACTGTCTTGTGTGCCAGGCAGTGAGCTCATTAAGGTGCAGCCCTGCTCCCTTTCTATCTGTGGGCAAGCCAGAGGGCCTCCACGTCTCTTGAGGCATTACAGCACAGGGCCTTGCTGGTCTTTTCATACTCAGTGACACTTCTCAAAGGATTGTGCACCCAGCGTAATATTCCTGGAGGGTAGGGAATGTGCCGCAGGGATGCGTTTTAAGGATAAGCAGCTAGAAATGGGATTGAAGTAGAAATGACGGGGAAAGACTTATGCAGAAGCTTGGCCTGGGGAATGTGGGCCGGCTTTCCGTGGTTCTCACGCACTGGCAGCTGCCCCTCCTGCACTGGGACCTGACAGGATCCACTGGGGTCTGCGGGGTGCCTGGTCATCTGATGCCCCTCCAGGGAATTCTCACTGATTTTACTCACCCTCCGGTTAACGGGGCCTGTGCTCCTGTCTCCTCAGGTCTGATCGATGACTACAAAAACCTCCATGGCAATGCCTCTGCCCCAGGCACCTCCGCCGCTTCCCAGTGGCAGCCGCCCACTTTCAGCAGCGGCAGGGCCTTCGGTGCTCGCTGCCCTCGTCTGAGCCGGAGGGGCTTCCCCCCGAACCATGGGCCCGTGTGGCGCAAGAAATACTCCCTTGTGAATCGGCCCTTGGGATCCTCGGACCCACCCGGCGACTGTGCTGCACAGCCGCCCCTTGGGGCTGGGGGCAGCCAGGGTCCCGACCCCCAGCAGTACATCCTAGAGAGGCAGGTCCAGCTCAGTCCGGATCAGAACATGGTCATCAAGGTCAAACCACCGTCAAAGCCGGGCTCAGCTAGCACTGCAGGGGTCCTGCGGGGCTCCTTGGAAGAGTACGGGGATCCCCCCTGGAGCAACCACAGGCCTCAGGAAGGTGAGGGTGAGCTTCCCGGTGGGCAGCGGCAGCCCTCGAGGCCAGGAAGAGCTAAGGGGAGCTGCAGTGAGGAGGACCCCCTTCTGGTCTGCCAGAAGGAGCCTGGCAAGCCCCGGGTGGTGAAGTCGATGAGTACTGTGAGCAGCAGCCCCTCGGAGCCCCGGCGGATGGTCGGTGAGAGCGCAGTTGCGGCCAGGGCCCGCTTCCCGCCCTCCAGCCCGCCCCAGCGGGGCGGCACGGCCCTGGGCCGGAAGGTGGGCTCACACCCTGTGGCCAACTGCAGCACACAGCTCCTTGGGGACGGGAGAGCGAACGCCGGCCATGCAGATCAGTCAGCTGCCTCTGGCCTGGTGGCAGGCCCAGCTAGACCTGCTGCTGGACCCAGGCAGACCCGGGAGCCCTTGCTGCTGGTGCCCTGTCGAAGCAACAAGTTCCGGCAAAACAACTACAAGTGGGTGGCTGCCTCGGCGAAGAGTCCCCGGGCCCCTCGGAGGGCCCTCAGTCCCAGAGCAGTGGCGGAGAATGTGTGCAAGACCCCCTCTTCTGCAGCGGAACGAACGGAGAAGCCGCAGCTCAGAGCCGACCTGGACGCCAAGCCCAGGAGGTCGGCCGCAGCCTCCATGCCTGGGGCCTCCCCGAGCAAGTACAAGTGGGAGGCCTCCAGCCCCTCGGCCTCCTCGGCCCCCTCGGCCTCCTCCTTCCGTTGGCAGTCAGAGGCCGGCAGCAAGGACCACGCCTCCCAGCTCTCCCCAGTCCCATCTAGGTTCCCCCCAGGGGACAGACCAGCAGTGGGACCCAGCAGCTTGAAGCCCCTCTTCAGTGAGACCCCGCTCTCGGCCTACAAAGTGAAGAGCCGCACCAAGATCATCCGGAGGCGGGGGAGTGCTAGGTTTGTGTCCCTGCCCCGCCCCCGGGCCCTGTCTGGCCAGGCAGGCTCCGCCTTGTATGCAGAGCAGGTGGGAGGGCCCACCTGCAGGGGTGTGGGAGGCGGAGAGGAAGCACCACCCCTGACGGGGCCTGAGCGTCAGGGGCCTGAGTGCTGAGCTTTGCCTGTGGTGGTGTCACCATAGTCAGTAGGAATGAGGCCGGGGTCACTGCTGTCCCTTACAGCTGAATGACAGGGCTCAACCTGGCTGCGGGCTGGCCTGGGGCCCCGCAACCAGGCGGGGACAGGTGGAGGTGGTGGCAGCATCCCACCCTTTCTCCTGTGGGCAAGAGACCAGAGACTGCTGGGTGGTTTCTGTTCTGGGCCCACAGGTTTTGTGCCCAGGCCAGGAGCAGGGCAAGCAAACCCAGGGCGCAGTGTCTCTGTGGGAGGGGTCGCCTTTCCACTGGGGAGGAAGGCTGCCCCTTGATGGCTGGGTGACAGGGTGAGTCACTGGCTCACTGAACCCACGTCACCTTCCCCGCCCTCTGTCCTCTTGGGTCTAGAGGAGGCTCGAGGACGGTGTCATGGCCCAGTGCTCCTTCTGGGGTCAGGGACTTAATTGTGGTGGCTGCCAGTGGCAAGGGCAGAGGGCCTGCCTCTGCCGTCAGACGTGGTGACACTCGCTGACCTCCCAGCAAGTCCCACTTCAGAGGTCCTTCCTGCTGTCTGACCTGGTCTTGGGCCCTGCTCTCCCCGATCGGTGCTGTCTTGGGTTCCTCGGGCTCCCTGCCCTCCTCACTTTTTCTGAACAGCGGCCTCTGTTTCCGCCAGTGTGGTGAGGGGGTCACGAGGCTGGTGGCAGCGCCTCCTCCGTACAAGGCCTGCCTGCTTTGCTTCTCCCCCAGCTCCAGGTGGGGGCTCATCTTGCCTGGGGAGGTGCAGGAGGTGCTTGTGGAGCACTGGGTGGGGGTCGAGGGCTGCTCTGCTGCGCTCTCCGCCTGCCTTGGCTCTGGGATCCCCCAGGGTTGTGGCTGCGAGCCTGGGGGGGGGGCGGGGGGGGGGGGTCTCCCCCCACAGAGCAATTCTGCTTTAATCCATGTTAAATCTTGACCTTCCATGACTTCGAACAAAGGGCTGAACCAAACTACTCTTCTAGACCAGAGATTCTGATCAAGGTGGTCTTGATCCCCTCAGGGGACATCTGGCATTGTCTGGAGACATTTTCAATGGTAACAACTAGAGGCAGGGGTGCTATTGGCACCCAGGGGGATGGGCGGGGAGCAGCCTTCTGACGGCTGCTGAGGTTGGTTACCTCCCGGGGCTGAGTGCATGTTGCTGGGATCTGGGCGGGCTGGGGTGGGGAGGTGAGCCACTGGCTGGGGGAGCCTGTTAGGAGCTGTGGGCTCTTTGTCTCCGCAGCCTCCCCGGGGAGAAGAGCAGCGCCCCACCTGCTGCCACGGCCAAGAGCCAGTTCAGCCTGCGGCGGAGGCAGGCCCTCCGGGCGAAGAGCAGCCCTGTGCTGCTGAAGAAGACGCCCGGCAAGGGCCCGATGCAGCTCAGCAGGCACCGGCTGTGCTGCCTGCCTCCTGGCCGGGCCCACCTCCCCACCAAGGAAGGTATGACCGGGAGGAGGGGCTCCCTGGGCCTGTGCTGGCTCTGCTCCCCGTCGGGACCCACCTTCGCCGTCCACCTTGCGTTGTGGGGCCCTGGCCCAGGAGCGCTCAGCCCGGCGGGCAGTGGGTGGCCTGGGCTGGTGAGCGGAGAAGCGGGGCGCCGCGCCCTGCGCTCTGGGTCGGGGAGGTGCTGCCAGGCAGGCGTGTGGTGGTCTTTTCAGCGCATCCCTCCGTGTATGTGCAGCCGAGTGCCCCTTGGCAGGAGGAGCGGGAAGGTAGATGAGAGGGTGGCAGCCACGCAGCCCTGAAGGGGGAGGAGACGTGGCTTGTGCCGCCCAGGGCCTCTCCCTCCTTTCCTCGCTGCCTGGGCCGCAGGTCTACCCCTCCCCTCCCTGCTGGCTGCTGCCTTTGCTTCGGGAAGCCTGAGCTGGCCTGGGAGGGGTCGGCTTTGCCCTCTTAATGAGTCCCTGGAGTCCAGCAACAGAATGGGGAGCGCTGTGGGCGTGGCCCCCGCAGGAGGCTAGCTCCCCACTGCCGCGATGGCAGTGCTCTGGGGAGGCTGCAGAGCCAGGCTTCATCTGGGTGCCTGGTCCTGAGGTGGCCCCTCTGAGTGGCGGGGTGAACGTGTGGCAGCGGCTTCTAGACTGAGCCATGTGAGATCTGGAGGTGACGGGGTTTGGGGCCGGGCAGGCTCGGCGCTGGGTGCTCCAGCCGGGGCCTTGTGCTCTAACAACTGTGCTACGCTTGGTGCTTGGGGAACCCAGCTGAGGGCGTGGTCCTTGGCCTGGCCAGGAGGCTTTGAAGAAGGCTTCTGGAGGAGCTGGTGCCTGGGCTGTGCTGAGCATCTGCGCGGAGCCAGCCGTGGGAGGGTGGGCCGTGGGGTCCCAGGCAGAGGGTCGAGCGGGGCGGCGAGAGGGCTGTGGGGAAGTGAGGCTGGAGGGTGCCGGCCTCCCACCCACTCTCCTTTGGCCGTATCCCGTGTGCCATGGCAAGTGTGGATTTCATGCCAGGTGACAGAGCAGAGGGAGCCCCGTTAGCGGCTCCTGGTTGCTGCGAGGTGGCTGGATTGGGGGGTGGGCCTTGGCTGCAGGACTGGCTGGGAGTGAAGAGGTTGAAGGTGACCAGCGGTCAGGCTGCCGCGGGTTGACTGGAGAGGACGAGTTGAGGATCCCCCTCGCTTCGAGAGACTGATGGCGGGGGGGCCCCCAGAGAGCTTGAGGACAGGTGGGGGTCAGGTGACCTCTTGGGGCAGCTGGGAGAGAGGCCAGGAGGTGGTGTCTGTGGACATCTGGGCCTCTGTGGGGACTCATGGCCCCTGTTGAGATCCTCTCTGTCACGGCGTTGTCTTAGCCGGCTGAGATGTCGGGTGTGCAGAGAAGTTGCAGACAGATCTGTCCCCACAGATGAGGCGTCACGTGGGATGGCAGCGTGCAGGCCGTGATGGTGCTCAGGGCCGGCTGTGAGAGGTGGGCGGTCCAGGAGACCCAAGGCAGGAGTGGTCCCTCTTGCCCTCTGGTGCCTGCATTCGAGCTGGCCAGCTGCTGAGACATTCCCATCGTGACTTGCCACTAGCAGGGTGTCGGGGTGACAGAGAGGGGGTGGCCAGGTAGGGCCCCTCGTGGAGGCAGTATTTCAGCGAGGCTTGACTGACGGACGTGGTTGGAGGTGGCTTGGGGGAGGAGGGTCCCAGCCGGGGCAGCGTGCTGGAAGGCCCTAAGGCCCTGTCCTGCCTTCTTGGGCCCTTCCTGACAGCAGAGCTCTTGGGGGATCCGGTGGGCATCTCCTGGGCATCGGGCCCCCTTGCTGGGCCTGGAAGCAGGTGTGTGTGGAGCACCTGCTGGGCAGGTGTTGAGTGTGGCATGGTCGTGGCAGACAGGGCCCTGGGCCTCTTGGCGCCCTTCCTGCCACCCAGGGGTGCTGAGTCCTGATGCAGGTACGCGCACTGGCCTTGACTCTGTCCCTGCCAGGCCTGTGCTGCCCCTGCCCCCAAGGAGCCTGGCCTGGGGGTCGACAGGCCCAAGGCAGGCTGCTGCTGGCCTGTGCAGTGGGCACCCCAGGGAAGGAGCACCACGCGGTCGAGGAGGTCCTCCTGTCTCGTGGGCTGGGGACCCACGGACCGAGGGGCCCTCTGCGGACGGGTGGGCAGCAGTAGCATCGGGAACTCTCCTCGCAGAGCCAAGCTTTCCCACCAGCCGACCAGGTGGTCCTGGGAGCCCTCTCTCCCGGCTCCAGGCCGGAGGGCTCTGGTGCGGCTTGAGGGCTGGGGTGAGGGCTGCCCCAGGCACGGGAACAGCCTGGCAGCAGCCTTGCTGCAGGAACCAATGGCCAAGGGGCGGCCGGGGAGCTGGAGAGCTGGGTAGGGGCCTGTGGGCAGCGTCCCAGGGCCATGGGCCAGAGATGTTCTGGGATGCTCACCCGGTCGCGGGGTGGACAGAGGGGTGAGGGGCTGGCGGGGGCACAGACGCTGGGCCTGCAGATTCGGTAACCAGGCCAGGTGGGAGAGGAGGTGGCGTGTGTCGTCCCTGGAGCTGCACCTGCACTTGTGAATAGCCTGGCCCCTTTGTAGGCCTAGAGCAGAGTTGGGTGCAGGCTGGGGACGGTGGCGGCTGCCACATGGTACTCGGTGGGAGGGGGAGAAAGGCTGAGGGCACCTCTGGGTGTGGGGCTGTCAGGTGGGGACTGCGGTGCCTGCCAAGGGGGCTGCCGCAGTCCCTGCCTTCACGCTCCTCTCCACTAGGAGGCAGATGAATCAGCTCATAGTTATAGACAGTGTGATAACCACTCACAGAATGCCCTGCGGGAGAGGTGGAGGCAGAGGAGGGGAGAGGGTCCTGTTGGGGGAAGGGCTTGCAGAAGGCTTCCCCTCACTCAGCCCCTTGTCCATCCCCCCATGCCTCCTCTGTCCTCCACCCCCTCATCCCCTCCCCATCTCCTGCACGTCTGTGCAGGGCAGTGTGCTGTCTCCTGGGGTGTGTGTGTGCTGGGGCTGTGCTGCGTTGCTGGACATAAACGGCTCCTCGGGTGCTTGTAAACAGACTGAAAAGTTGCTTTCAGGGGGAATTCCTTGTCGGTCAAGTGATTAGGACTCAGCGCTTCCACTGCTGGGGGCCCGGCTTCAGCCCCTGGTCGGGGAACTAAGATCCCACAGGCTGCACAGAGTGGCCAAAAAAAAAGAAAAGAAAAGTTGCTTTCAGGTGGCAGAAGCACTCTGAGGAAAAGGAGACAGGCAGCAGTGTTGCGGGGAGCTCCGGGGAGGGTGGGCGGCGGGGACGTCTCTGAGGAGTGACATCTGAACCGAGACCTGCGTGAGGAGAGGGGCGCGTGGGCACACCTCTCAGCCGAAGTCACAGGTAGGCTGAGCTTTGCCTGTTCCAGGAACAGAGACTGGTCCTGGGTGGCCGGTGTCCTGGAGGGTGGGAGGGGCCGAGGCCAGAGGGCAGGCAGGACCAGGGATGGGAAATGGTGCTAGGCCACAGCAGGGAAAAGGGGGTTCTGTTGGGAAGCCCCTGAGGGACAGTGGAGGCACCTGGGCCTGCATGGGTGTGCTCAGGGACACAAGGCGGCTGCGTCGGGGCCGCAGGAATGTCCAGCGGTCCCGGAGGGGCAGCAGCCAGGATGAGACTGCGGGTGAGGCAACTGAACTCCAGGCCGAGGGGTGAGGTCCTCATCCTCGGGACTTGACGGCAGGGAGCTCACTGGAGAGGCTTGCGCTGGCGGAGGCGAGTGTGCTGGGCAGGCGTCGTGAGGCCAGGACAGGTGGAGGTCATTTCCCTGGGCTGACGGCTCCCCCAGCCTCCTCCTCTCGAAAGGCCTGCCCGGCTCCCCACTTCCCAGCTCTGCCTGCCTGCCCGCCCTTGGTGGGCCTGAGCAGCTGTGTGTGTGTGTGCGCGTGCGTGCGTGCGTGCGTGCGCGGGGCGTGCTGTCTCGTCTCTTGGAAAGTGCTGACCCCACCTATGGGCCACTGGCAGGGCCTCCCTGGGAATGGGGGCAGAGGCTGTCTCTGCGTCTACTTGCTTCGAGGCTTCTCTGCCCTGTTTCCCACACAGACTTTTAGTGCCAGATGCAGCCCTCCGCTTGGAGCTGTGTCAGACCTGACCCCTTTGGGACGCCCTCACTTGCTGAGGCCGGGAGGGCTGAGGAGGGGGAGAGGGAGAGGTGGGCTTCCCCGCCTGGGGTCCCCACTTCAGGCCGGCTGTGCAGCCCGGTGGCCAGCAGAGGGCGCACTTGCCCCTCTTATTCTTCATCCATCTTTTTCTGGTAATTGATTGCCTAATTTCCTCTTTACGTGAAAGAAAGCAGATATCGAGTAGTTTGCAGCAATAACCTGCTAATGCCGGGCCAGTATCGAAACTCCCCTGTTCATTTCAAGTGGCAGATAAAACACTAATACATAATTATCCTTGCAAATTGGATTGTTTTAAATAACCAAAAGGCTATGGCCAGGAGAAAGCGATCCCATCTCCCTTGAGTTACTATTGCAGTGTAATTGCCGCGTTCAATCAATTTCCCTGGCATTAGAAATTCCATCACAATCAACATTACGCTTTATTCATTGTGATGGCTAAGAGCCGGGCCATTTCTCCTCTTTTTCTTAACTGGCCAGATTAATCAGGGAATAGATTTAAACATTTCCCCGTTCGAAAGAGGTCAGCCCTGCCACTGTATTGCTCAGCAGATAAGGGGGCTAATAAAAAGAAAATTCAATTACTAATGGTCACCAGGAACAGAGTATATAAAACCTGGCAATCGCCGGTTCAGGGGAAGGGAGAATCCATTTTCTCGGGACAAGGTGCGCTCATTTTTTATTTTGGCTCGTATTATCAGCAGTTTAGTTTGAGGGCGCGTAAACAGGAGGAAACAGTTAGGGAATAATGAGCCCGAGGTGTACAGTGCCGCTGGATATATGCTGCGCACAGTTTATTTGGCACAGCAGATAATCGCTTTAATTGAATTCGAAACTGCGTGTTCAGC
>NW_006791731.1:1109802-1119266 GCF_000442215.2 Lipotes vexillifer
AGGCCTGTGGCCTCGTGCCTTGGGGACCTGGCCTTACGAAGATTCCAGCCTGACTCCTCCTCTCCCTCTGCCCCCCGCCGGTCCTCTCTGGCCGAGCCCTCTGACCCTCCCGCCTAGTTCCCTGGGCCTAGAGTCAGACTTTGGCTGGGGGGTGGGGCAGGTGGTCCCTGGGGGTCCCCACGTGACACCCCTACCCCACCCCGTGCTCCCTGGGGGATAACCGCACCTTGGCTGCCAGAGGCCCCACTTGATCCGCCTCAGGGCTGACAGACCCCAGAGAAGGCAGCAGAGAAGAGAACTTTTCGTAGACCTCAAAAATAGTTTCCGATTGGCCACCCGTTCGATTGCGGAAGTTAGTCGTCGCAGCCCGCGGTGTGGACGTGCGCTTTCCTGTGCAGACCTGGGGCTTCGGGGCCAGCTCCGGGGCTCCTCTCCCCCGGCCACAGCGGGCCCAGCGCCATGACTCGGGCTGCCCTGAGGTGACAGGCTTCGTGTGTGCAAAGAGGGTGCTGCCTGGTCCACACCAACCCAGCACGACGCTTGCGGTGTTGGGGGCTGGCAGCCCACCCAGCACACTCGGCCCCAGGCTAGGGGGCTTCCTGGTAGCAACAGGCTGTGCGATTCCTCCCAGTCACTTGGAGAGGTCTGCTGTCAGGTGCCAAGGAAAAGCCATGGGCGGGTGGGCGGGCAGTGGCGTCCTCACCTCCCAGGGGTTGCCCAGGACAGTGCATGTGGCGAGAGCCCACCCACCTCTCCTTCGCCTACCTCTGCACAGACAAGTGGCCAGCGCGGTGGGTGGGGTGTGGGCCTGGCGGGTCGCTCAGAGCTGTGCCGGCAGGGCTGTGGTTGACAGGAAGGGCCCAGTGTTCACGGTGCCATCAGGTGTGGATCTGAGCGCTGCCGAGGCTTTCACTCAAGCCGGGCCTCACACAGCTGCCTGCCTCTGGCTCAGAGCTTGCCAGCATGTGGCGGGCGCTTCCCACACGTCCCTTAGGCCGCCGTGCCAGCCACGCAGTCTGGAGGATCTGCTGTCACCTGTTTATGGATGCAGTGGGCGGCCACTCATCCTGGGTCAACGGCAGAAGAGGTAGGTGTGGTCTTGGGCCCTGCCGGTCTTACCGCGCCCCAAGCCTCTCCCAACAGGCCCCGCCTCCCCTCTGACCAGATGTACCCAGTGGACACGGGCAGGCGGCGGGCCAGGTGCTAACACGGCAGCATCACTCTTGGGAGGCAGCCCAGAACCCACTGCTTGGTGCTGGGCAGCCCTGTGCATGGCCTGTGCTGGCCTCAGGACCGCGGGAGGGCAGTGGTCAGAGGGAGCACAGCGAAGCCTCGCCCTGGGTCTCCGTGTTCATCAGTAGTTGTTTTTTCACCGCCAGTGCCCACTGGGAGCACTTTGGGATGATCAGGAGCCAGGGCAGGTGGGAGGAAGGAGGCAGGCTTGCTGTGGCCCAGAGAGGTGGACGCAGGGCCGGGGCTGGGTGACCCCTGTGGTGTCCCCGTCCTGTCCAGTGCTCTGGTCCTGGGTCCCGGTCCTGAGGTGTGGGCAAGCCCTGGTTCTAAGCCTCCAGGCTGGTGCTGGCATTGCCTCGCTCTGTTCCCACAGCTGTGGAAGGTCATCTCTTGGAGGTTTCTGTGCGGGTTGCGGGGATGGGGCAGGCTTGGCGGATCCTAGGCTGGGTGGCTGCTGGAGTTTCCCGCCGTGGAGCGGTCTGTGGTCCATCATCACTCGCTGGTGTGCAGTTGGGTTGTTTAGCTTTGCTACGGCAGACGCTGAAAAGGGCGTGAGAGCAGTTCAATCTGGAGCCCTGCTTTCCTAAGGGAAAATGAAAATGCTGAAGTAGGCCCTGCAAAAGGCAGCCGCGGCGATCCTGAGCCTTGTGTAAGTTATCAGTCGTGTCGGAGGCCTCCAGTTTTACGTTCGTCGTGGCCGTGCTAATTAATTACTCCACAAGAGCTGGCGTGGGAGTGCGTGTACGTGTATGCGCATTGCCTGTGTGCTGCCTGGCAGGCGTGGGGCCTCTAGGGGAGCTGTGACCTCCGCGGAGTCAGGGGCACCTGAGTGATTCCATGAGGCTGAAGCCCTGGGAGCCTCTCCTCACCTGGGAAGGAGGGGTGATGTTCTCACGATGGCCAGAGCTTGCAGCCCTGGGGTCTCGTGGGCCAGGGTCCCCAGGTGTCCGACGAGTGTAGATGGTGTGCTGAGGGTGGCCCGCCCCTGTGTTCTGGCTGACTGAGTTAAGCCCAGCCTCTCTGCCAGCTGGGCCTGGGCTGGCCTGGCCCGAGGGTCCCTCAACCGGTGCGCTCTCAGAAGCCCGCCCGTCAGTGGGCGCGGGGTGCAGGGTGGACTCTTTCTAGGGCTGCTTTGTCTCCCGGCCTCCCACTGGGCCCTCAGTGCTCTCCCTGTGGCTGCCGCTGGCCCCTCAGGTGGTCTGTCCCACCTGCTCTCCTGGGCCCAGCCCCTTCCTCCCTTGGGGAGTGGGGGCCACCTGGTGATGGGGGCGTGGTAGCTCCTATCTGCTGGAGGTGGGCCGTGGCCTTCCAGGTCCTGGAGTGTGGCACCTTCTCTCCGCAGCTTCAGGATGTTGCTGGGCACCCCATCCAGACCCAGGTCCCACTCCTCCATGCTCCCACGGTCCCAGTCCAGGAGCCCGCCCCGGGCTGCATCACGGAGCACCCCTTCCCCCTCACACCTCGGCCTGGCCCTGTGCCAGGGCGGCCAGTGATGCAGTGGCCTCCTTATGAGACTCAGAGCCGGGGGTCTGGGCTGGAGCTGCTCTTCCTTTGCCCTCTCTTTGAGTGAAGCTGGGGGCACCGAGGTGGGCAGCTGGGCTTGGGCACAGAGAAGGCATCTCAGAAAGGAACTCCAAAGACATGTTTCCCCTGTGGAGCTCTCTTTAGCTGGGCTCTCCTTACTGCTTGTGTTTTAAAGGGGGAAGATGCCAGGTGGGGTGGGGGTTTGTGGTCTGCATCTGTCTCAGGCTGCCACCTCCATGCTGTGTGGTCCCCTCGGCTTGGGAAGGCAGGGCAGCAGGGGGAGGGGCTGCAGGGGGAGGGGCAGCAGGGCCACACTGCCCCTCTTGCTGCCCTGACCCTGGGGCCAGCCCGGGTGTGTATGTCCTTGACTCTGGGCCGTGAGACAGTGCCCCAAGGGGCAGCACGTGGGGAGACAGGCAGCCGGGGAGCAGAGGCCGGGGCTGGGGGCTGCTGTCCAGGGTCAGAGCTGCCCACACGGCCAGTGGGTCTGAGCTTGGACGGAGCACAACAGGACCAGATGGCTGGACAGTTGACCTCCAGGTTCTCTTTTTTTCTGAAATATGCAGGTGTAAGCTTATAAATTCTCCCCTGGGCATAGCCTTAGCTGTCTTCTGCAAGTTAACTATTTTTGTGTTCCTCCAAAATTTTTTCTAATTTTCATTGTAATTTTTTCTTTGATCCAGGGTTATTCAAAAGGGATTGCTTCATTTCCAAACCCCTGGGGCTTTTGAGTTTCTTTGTAATGACCGCTCCCCAGCTTCACTCCACTGGGCGAGCTATCTGTGTGATTTCAGTCCTTTGAAGTCTGCTCAGAGTTGTTTTAAGGACCAGCTTAGGGTCAGTTTTGGTAAAGCTCTTGTGTGTCCTTAGAGAGAACGATTCCATTTGGGGAGTTTGGGGCTCTGTAAGGTAAGTTGTATTAGTTGTGTTGTTCAGGTCTTCTGTATACTTTCTGATTTTGCGGGGCAGGGAGGGTGTCTGCTTTATCCAGTCACAGAGAGAGAGTGTTAAGATCTTCCACTGTTCTCCAGTTGTCACTTTTGGGTTAAGCATTTTGAGGTCATTTGACTGAGTGTAAACCACGTAGAATTGTTATATCTCCCCGGTGGATTGAATCTTTTACTGCTACGCAATGTCCTTTTTTATCTCCAGTAAAGCCTCTGGCCTTAAAATTTACTTTCTCTGAAGCAGGTATAGCTAGGCCAGTTTCCTTTTAGTTAGTGTCACAAAATGTGTGTATATACACGTGTACACACACACACACACACACACACACACACACGTTCTATGCAAATGTATTTATGTGTGACATGTGCAAACATGTTTACTTTCATCCGTTATTATGTTTAGATTTTTTTTTGTATCCAGCAAATAGTTGTTTTTTAAGTGCAATCTGAAATTGTTTTTCTAAAAAAGGGTTTCGTCTGTTCGCATTTAATGCAATTACTAGGGTATTTGGGTTTAAATCTACTGTCTTACTATGTACTTTGTCTTTGTTGCACCTATTTTGTTTTTCTTCTCTCCTTTGTTTTTCTTCTTTTGGATGTATATTTTTTAATTCCATTTTCTCCTCAATTAGCTTATTATACATTCTTTTATTCTTCTTTTGGTGGTTTCCCCAGAGGTTTTATTGTGTGTTCTTGACTCACTGTTATTGGTACTTAGAAATTACTGTCTGGTCCCTCCCTAGACAATGTAAGAAGCTTGGAGTACTTAAACCCTCTTTTCCTCTCTTCCATCAAATGTGGGGAACTGCCATGATTTTAATTCTCCATATATTTTAGACCCTAGAAAAAACTGTGTAGTCAGCATTGACCTAGACTACGTGTTTATCCTCCCTTTTCTCTTCATCCCTTCCTTGCTTTCTGTTTGAGAAACACCTCTCAATATATCCTGTAATATTGCAGGTGTCCTGGGGACCATTGCTCTCAATAGATGTTTATCTGAAAAGTCTTTGTTCTTGCCTTACTCTCTGGAGAGTGGTTTTGCCTGGGAAGCCGTGGGGCTTTCGGTGCTGGGGAGAGACCCTTCCCATCGCCAGCTGACGACTTTTGGTGAAGTCAGCTGTCCTTCCCAGGAGGGTAGCATGGCTCTTCCCCCTCTGGCTGTGGGGCTTTCTCTGTCTTTGGTTTTCAGCAGGTGTGCTACAGTGTGCTTCCTGAACATTTTATCTGTCCTGCTTAGGGTTTGTGGTATTTCTTGAATCTGTGGCTTGATGGTTTTCATCAACTTTGGAATCTCAGCCATTCTGTCTTTAAGCATTGCTTCTGCTCCATTCCCACCTCTCCTTCTGGGACCTCAGCTGCATTGGTACTGAACCTTTTCACCACACCTTACATGTTTCCTGTGCTCTTCTCTGTGTCTTCTGTGACTTCTCTCCATGCTGAAATCGGGGTAGTTTCTTCTAACCTATTTTCTAGTTTAGTTATTGTCGTTTCAGCTTTGTATAATCTGCTACTACAAAACGCATCCGTTGAGGTCTTAGTTTTAGTGACTTTTAAATTCTAAAATTTCTATTAAAAAACTATTAGGTCTCTGCCAAAATTTGCAATCTTGCCTTTTTTTAAAAAAATTAATTTATATTTGGCTGGGTTGGGTCTTTGTTGCTGCGCGTGGGCTTTCTCTAGTTGTGGCGAGAAGGGCTACTCTTCGTTGTGGTGCGTGGGTTTCTCATTGCGGTGGCTTCTCTTGTAGTGGAGCACGGGCCCTAGGCGCGTGGGCTTCAGTAGTTGCGGCACCTGGGCTCAGTAGTTGTGGCTCGCGGGCTCTAGAGCGCAGGCTTAGCAGTTGTGGCGCACGGGCTTAGTTGCTCCGCAGCCTGTGGGATCTTCCCAGACCAGGGCTCGAACCCGTGTCCCCTGCATTGGCAGGCGGATTCTTAACCACTGCGCCACCAGGGAAGTCCTGCAATCTTGTCTTTAAGCCCTTGACTGTATTAACCGTTTTAAAGTCCGTGTCTGACCACCCAGTTATCTGGATCCCTGTTCATTCCATTGCCTGTTTTTTTTCTTCTTAGTTTTGTGTCAAGTGTTATTTGCTTGTATGTCTGGTTATTTTGTATTGAGTGGTGGACGTTGTGTATGGAGTTCTGGAACTAATTCAAGGCCGGATGATGTCATGTTCCCCCAGACAGGGTGCGTGGCCCCTGGGGGAGCAGACCTACAGAGTCAGGGCAGTGTGGGCAGTGAGAGTGCCCAGACACTTCCTGCCCAGGGAGGGCCCCGCGCTGGGGTGGGCTCACTGCACCGGCAGGCTGGCCTGCAGAACAGGGTCTGTGCAGGAGAAAGGCGAGGGAGGGGCAGTGGGAGCCCACTTGCCCACCTGTCCCCAGTGTGTGCTTGGTGGGGGAAGAAGGGTGGCTCCCTGCAACCCCCAGCGACCTGTGTCCTGGGGACAGGAGGGGCCCACTGACCCGTGGCCTCTGAGAGGTAGAGGTCTCTGGGTGTGGGGTAGGTGGGGCAGCCGTGGGCCTCCTGCACAGTGGCCTTGCTCCTGTAGGCCTTGCCCCGCCTCTGCTCCAGGCCCTGGGAGGGGCCTCTGGCCGCCCTGCCTGCTTCCATGCAGAGCCTGCTGTAGGGGCCGGGCAGGCCTGGGCACAGGCGGCGGAGGCCGGGTGAGGGGCCAGGGGTGCTGCCTGCCCAGGGGCGGGTGACGAGTGGGGTCGCATGAGAGCTGGGGTGGCGGCGCTTGTGTCAGTAGGGCCTTTGGTGACTTCCAGGGAGGGCGCTGGATTCTGAGGCGGCCACTGGCAGAGGGCCCTGGTGCACAGGCTGCCGAGGGAGGGGGGCAGCCTGGTGCGGACAAGAGCTGACCGCCTCGGGGCACACTTCTCTGGGCCCGGGGCGGGCAGAGGCCTCACCCTGGGAGGGTGGGTGTCTCTCTGCCCCGCAGGGCGTCCAGGCTGGGCCGGTGGGGCTCAGACGTCCCAGCAGCTCCCTCCCTGCTCCTGCAGCTCACATGGGCTGGAGCTGCTGGCTTTGGGGAAGGAGCAGGACCTGGTGACGCTTGGCTCCCAGCTCTGTTGTACCTGAGGCCACGTCTCTCCTCTTGGGGTGGTGGGAAGGGTCGTGGGCAGGAAGGGCTTGCTGCCCCAGAGCCGGTGGGCAGCGATGGTGCACTTGCTTGGAGCCCCCTCGGCTGTGTCCCCTTGGTCGCCCCCCGCCACCGTGTCCTCCTGGGAGCATGTTGACACAGAGGGAGCCCAGTCAGGGTGGGCACCAAGGATGGGCCTCCCGCAGGCTCTGAGCTGAGGCCCTCTGCTTCCCACCCTGCCGGGGCCCCGCTACTTGCTCTGCCGAGGGAGGCCACGAGGGCGGTGGGCTCAGTTGTCCTGGAAAGGGCGGGGCCGTGTGTCCCTCTGCCGGGGGCTTCTGGATAGGCCGTGTGACCCTGGAAAGGCGCCGGTGTCCGTGGGGCCCTCTGCTCTTCCTAGCCCTCCTGCCCTCCTGCCTTCCCTCTCGTATCCATGGGAAGTGAGCAGGGCTTCCCCCAAGACTGAGCCCTTTCCAGGCAGATCCCAGGCTGAGAAGGCACCACAGCCCAGCTGGGCCCTGCTGGTACCACCTAGGCATCACCTGTGTGGCCCGGGGCTCTCAGCGATCACAGGTATCCTTCTAATTTGAAGCTTTGGCCCTAATGCATAGACTTGATGGAATTTGCAAAGAAAATCTATAGCACCACGCAAGGACTGTAAACCTATCAGCTTCTAATCATTAGGTGCGCCCTTATTTGTTGGTTTGCCTGAGTGTCTTCCAGGTCTGGCAAGAGGAGCCCTGACCCTTCTGGTTACCTCTGGCCCAGGGGTCCCCAGGGGTCTGCACTCTTCCTGCTCCCACTGCCAGCTGGTCCGGGCAGCATTGGGACAGGGTGTCTAGCTCAGGGAGGTGGCAGGTCCCCTGCCGTGGGGTTGCAAGCGTGGAAGTGAGCTGCTGCCCTCCCCACGCCCTCCTGTGCCCCCCGGGGGCTGAACCCTCAGGTGCTGTGTGTGGAGAGGCCCGGGTGGGTTCTGGGGCCAGCGTTCTCTCTGGGCGGGGCACGGGCCACTGACTGCCTCTGCCCCGGGACCCATCCTGGGATGCTGTGCCGGGACCCATCCTGGGATGCTTCGGGGCGTCTGCAGGGTGTGGCGCCGGCCCAGGGGTCTTGTCCCTGGCACACTCGCCCCCTCCCATCTCGTTAAAGTTTTTGGATGTGGCAGGGACCTAAGGGACGTGCTGCCACTTCGCTTCTGCCTTTCCTGCCCATCTGTGGATGGGGAGACTTCCGAGATGCTCCACCCCCGGCTGGCTCTGCCCAGGAGAGCCGTGGGCCGGTGGGCAGGGCCCGTCCTGCCTGTCCCCCAGCGCTTGCCGGCCGTTTGTCGTCATTCTTCGGGGCGCTGCACTTTCTAAATTAATTCGGAGCTGTTGTGTTTCCTTTTCACGGTGTATCCCAAGCTGTGCCAATCCCTGATGGACTCTGGCAGTACCAGCGGCCGTGCGGGTAGGTGGCAGCTGAGAGTGGGCGCAGCAGCACGGCCGCTGGCAGCAAGTGGCCGCCCGACCGGGCAGGTGGTGTCCTGTGAGGCAGCGCGTGCTTGGTGTGGGGAGGGGCGTGAACCTGCTTGGCAGGAGACGTCTTGTAGCGCGAAGGATGGCTCACTGCTCGCACCCCGCACGCTGGGCTGCAGCAGGGCAGCCGCCAGACCCTGAACTGTCACGGGCCGGGGGAGGCGCATGGGGTGGCGGGGGCGAGAGGACGCACCTCCCTGTGTCTGCAGGAGATGGAAGGCCGGCCTGGTGTGAGAGAAGCTGAACTCTGTGGCCCGGGCCTGCCGCAGAGTCTGGGAAGGCCGAGGAGAGAAGCTTGCTCTGTGCCAGGCCCTGCTCGAGGTGGGAGACCGGGGGTTCGAGCAGGCCCAGGCCCACCAACTCCCAGCGTGTCTGGGGTGAGCCCCGCTGGAGCCCACGGTGGTCCAGCAAATCACCAGCGCCATGTGTTCCCGTCACTGCTCGCTCTACACCCGTGTGGGGGTCTGGAATGTTGAAATGGGGGGCGGGCTGGACACCGGGACCTGTCCGGCTAAGCTCAGGCACCCTGGCTGCCCCTCCAGGCCGTTGTGCCAGTGGGCACCGTGACCTGGGGCATCAGCACTGGGGGGCAGCCTGCGCCCCAGGCCTTCTCTTGGGAGCCCCTCTGCTTCCCTCTCTTCCTTCTGTTGAGTTTCTTGGGGCTCCCTTTCCCCCACCAGATGGCATGTGCATCAGGTGTGGCGCCCTCTGCTTGAGAGTCCACAGAGTGGCCTGTGGGCACCCACCACCCTGAGTTTCGGAGGCCTCTGCCTGCCCTGCCCGGGCTAGCCCTGTGCCCCACAGCCCTTCCTCAGACCCCTGCACCTACTTCCCTCCTCCCTGCCCCCTTTCCTCCCCCTTCCCCTCGCCCCTCCCCCCTCCTTCCTCTCACAGAGGGCTGAGACCCTGTCTTCTGCAGGAGCCCCAGCTCTCACAGATGGGTGGGGCTGCCTTGAGCCCCCTTTCTCAGGGGCCCCCAAACGGCCCTTGGCCCTCCTCACCCGTATGGCCCCAGCTGCCCCCAGCCTTACATTGGCCCTAGCAGGAACTTTTTGCCGGCTGTGTGCTTGGGAACTGACCCTGAGGCAGGCGCTGCTGCTGGCTCAGGGGCTGCATCCTGTGCAGGGACTGGAGGATCCCAGAGGGGAGGGGAGGGGG
>NW_006791731.1:1119338-1135941 GCF_000442215.2 Lipotes vexillifer
GGTGGGGGAGGGCAGGGGAGCGGAGGGCTCACTCCGGAGTTTGCTGGCCCAGCACAGCTGCAGCCACAGCCAAGGCCAGGCTCCTGCCTGTGGCCTCCACGGAGCTGAGGGTGGGGAGGCAGGGATGTGGCCCCGAGCTCCCGTGCTCGCGCGCTGCCCTCCTTCTGCTGCCGCAGCGCCCGGCGCCGAGCAGGCTGGCTGTAGGGCTGAGTGAGGCCGGGGCCCCCCCACACCCAGGCTCCCCTCCGCGGCCTGCTCGCTGCCCCTGTGCTGCAGCCCTGCCCCTTTGGCCACCAGCAAGGAACGGGTGAGCAGCCGGAGAGCCCGGGCAGCCCGGAGCCTGTGAGGGGGTACGTGGTTTTCTCTCCATGGCCGCTGCTTTTTATAGTGGGCTTATTTCCAGGCTCTCTTGAAAGCGTCTCTCTCTGCCCTGACTCCGAGGAAGCAGGGCAGGGATCCTGAGAGGCTAGGCAGTGGCCAGCAGGAGCGCTGCCCTCACAAGGGCCACCGGCTCTGGACCACGTGGTGGAGCCGGGCTTCCCTGGGGTGGCTGAGGCCCAGTGTCTGTCAGACACCTGCGGGGCTGTGCTGCCCACCCTGTGTCTGCTGGGGGAAGCCCCCCTCTGTGCTCCCGCCCCTGTGGGAGAGGATGGGGGGGGTCCCTGGGGGTCAGAAGGGCAGAGGCAGGCTCGTCGGTGCCCGTCCCGTGGTGCCCTGTTACTGTCACAGCACCTGCCGGGGCGGGGGACGAAGTGTGTTCTGCAGCACCCCCTTCAGGGGCAGGGACTGGTCCCTCTCCGTCTCTCGTGGCTTGGAACGTGGGGTATCTGTCCACCTGGGACTAGTGGGCAATTTCCTGCTCCCCTGAAAGCCCCCAGCAGAAGCTGCCAGGGTGGGGTGGGCCTTCACCTCACAGGCTGGGCTTCGTCCCCTCAGCTGGGCTGGCCCGGCTCGTGTGGAGGCCCCGTTGCTGTCGGTGGAGTGTGGACAAGGCCCCTCGATTCTCCCTCGGGGACTTGGGAGCCCCTGTTGCTCCTCTGGGCTCTGGCCTTCTAGAGTTTCAGCCCGGTAAGGGAATGGATACCCCTTCCAGCCCCCCTGGCACATATGGGCCAGGCCCTCAAATGGAGGGGCGTAGTGATGACAGAGGACTGCCCTTTTGTGAGGACAGAGACACATGCCAGTAGACCCAGTGCGGGGCAGGTGTTGGCTGGTACCCGGTCCATCCTGGGCAGTCAGAGGCCTCTGGCCTCCGCATCTGAGCATGTCAGCCCCAGGCACAGCGTAGGTAGAGAGGCCTCGGCGTGAGGTCTTGGCCTGCTCTGGGGCCTGTCCTGCTGGGCTAGCTTCACTTCCTGTCCCCTGGAAGGTGCAGGGTGCTGGGCTGAGCACCGTGCCCGGGGCGGGGGCACTGTGGCCGGCTCCGTGTTTACCTGGATGGGGGTCCCCGCAGGCGGCCAGCAGCTCTGTGCTTCGTCCCACCTGGATCTCAGGGAGTTCGGGGCCACCAGTGCTGGGCCCTGCCAGGCGGGGAGACCTGCAGCAGGTGGAGAGGGAGCCTTGGCATCGGGTGGGTGGGACCAAGGGGTCATCTGAGCCCCTGGGCACCAGCACGGAGGGGGGCCATCTTGAGAGAAGTTTAGGTGCTTCCGGTGGTGCTGGCCCTCCAGAGCCCCTGAAACCCTGGGCAGGAAGGGCTTGCCCAGTCCAGACGCTGGTGCGGACGCTCTTTGTGTTCAGGGCTAACATATCAAGTGCTACCTCTGCCTCTTCCAGCATGCTGTGGAGGGACCTGCCCTTCCCGGGAGGAGCTGAGGGGACTCTCCTGCCCTGAGAAGGGGCGCTTGCTGTGTGTGCTCCCTGCCGCTTCCCCAGAGCCCAGAGGCCAACATGCAGCGGGCTCGCCAAATGTCTGTTGACTGACTAAGTGAGCTCTGTGCAAGGGACACACTGCCTGGTGCTGCCTGGGCATCCTTTCCTTAGCCCTCTGGCCTCTGGGGTGGCTTTTGTCAAGCATGAGGGTCCAGTTCCCTCTCTGGCTTCCTCCATGGTCTGCAGTTGCTTTTAAAACACTTCCTTTTCACTGTTTTCTTTCTAAGCTTTTTCATGTCCCTGGTCACTTGATTCCACGTAAGGAATAAGTGGACCTCAGGCCACAAAAGCAAAAGAGGCTGTGAGATGGCAGGCCTGGCTCGGTGTCGGGCTGCAGATAGATGGCTGATCACCTAGCTTTGTGCACTGTCAGCGTGGGTCCAGTGAGGGGGCCTGGGCCCGGGATGCCCGATCAGAGGGCCGCAGGCGAGCAGGAGTGGCCAGTAGGCTGCAGAAGGGCCAAGGGGCCCCAAGGGTCACTGTGGTCAGGGCTGGGCTCAGAGCCTAGGAAGGCACAGTCCTCCATGACCCAGGGCCAAGGGAGGAGGGGACCAGGGTGGGCCCCCCGGTTGTGAGCTCCGTCTCTGGAGGCTGGAGCTGAGCCTTAGGACCTGCTCCCCGCTGAAGGCAGATTCCCGTCTCTAACATGCACGTGCATGCCCTCACCTGTGAGGCCCTGGGGGCTCGCATCGGTACATCCATGGCCACCCCACGCGCTGTCCTGGACACTGGCACCTCTTGTGCCTGCGGGTCCTGGAGCCCTGCCAGGGCTGCTGAGCCAGAAGTGGGTTTGCCTTTTGTCCTGAGTAAGAGGTGGAATTTGCTCATCGGGGTCTGAGTGAAAGCGGACAGGGTAGAGTACCCAGTCCCAGGATGTCCTGTCATAGCTGCTTCTGGCTGAGGTCAGATAGGGCACTGAGGGGAGCAGCTGGCCTCCCAGTCCGGTGCCTACAGGGTGTGGCCCGAAGTGGGCAGGGGCTGCTTGGTCTGCTGGGGAAGGGGTGAGCACCAGCCGTGCCCCTGGACGAGCCTGCATCACGCGGACGCTGCTCACAGCACGCTCGGGCCTGGTCCTGTCTCTGGGGGGCGGTCCTGGGAGGGCGCGCTGTCTGCCTGGCACGGACCCTGCCTTCCCTGCCTTTGCTTGGGGCTCATGGCCTTGGGGTGCAGCCGCCTCTTGCTCCTGTGGGCCCCACTCAGCGAGTTTGCCCCCTACCTGGATCTCCCAGCAGCACGCTGTGCTGTCACCTCCACCTTCTGGGGCGCGCCTCCCTGGGATGTGCTGGGGCTCCCTTCTCCCTGGGCCCAAGGCCTGCAGGTGGGGTGGGGGCTGGGAGGTGCTCGCTTTCCCCTCTTCCATCCTCTAGAGGGATGGTTAAAAGGGGAGGGAAGACCCACCCCCATAATGTACAGCGACTGTCAGGGAGCAAACTACTGCCATTTCATACAGACGGGTCAGTGTCGTCGCGCGATCGATGGCTCGTGCACAGTAATTATAGGAACGAGCGGCATGTGTCGCTTGAGTGAGTTTGAGAAGAGTAGAGTCTCAATCTTTCCTCTAATAGGGGCCCGACAGTCCCAGCACTGCGTGTCTCAGGCTGACAGTGTTGTCATTAAACACCAGGTAGTGCGGGACGACAGAGAAGGCGGCCGCAGGGACAGGCAGCTGACAGCGGCGGTTTGTCATCACCCAGCTGCCCACGCTCCTGTTGCGGCGGTGCCGACCGCTGCTCCATGACGTATGGCCCTGTCGGGCTGCCGCTGTGACTTAGTAATCAGTAAATGTTTTTTTTTTTTAATAAATTTATTTTATTTTTTATTTTATTTTAAATTTTTGGCTGCTTTGAGTCTCTGTAATCGGTAAACGTGTGTCAGAGGCTGGTCCCCAGTTCATACAGCAGTGCTGCAGGAAGCCCAGCAGGGTGAGGCCCTGGGCCGGGGGCCACTCCCTATCCCTCGAGGGCCAGACCTCTCCTCCCAGGGCCTGGGGTCCCCTCCCCCCACCGTTGCAGATGTGTGCACCGTGTGTGTGTGTGTGTGTGTGTGTGTGTGTGTGTGTGTGTGTGTGTGTGTGTGTGAGCGAGCACGTCCACTCATCCTCCCAGGGCCGCCCGTGTGGATTCTGGCCGGGAACGCAGAGGTGCTGTGGCCACCTGTGTGTCGGAGTCTGGCAGGGCCTCTCCACAGGCTGCCCGAGCCATTCCTGAGGGACCTGCATGAGTGCTGGCCTCCAGTGGCCCCAGGGTGCAGAGCTGGGGTGTCCTGGGTGCCTAGGAGGGGCCTCTGGCTGTCCCGTCACCTCCTCTGTGACTGCCACCGGAGATGAGGGCTGAGCCGCCTGATTGCAGCAGGGCTTTTCCAGTGTTCAAAGTGTCGGGAACCATCAAGCACAGGAAAAGTGGAGTGATTTATTAGACTCATAAAAATTCATACTTTGCGATCCCAGTCATCCCACGCCTGAAGCTTGTTAGAGTGCGGTCCCTGGCAGCTCCCGCCGTGGCAGGGGCGGGGGCGGGGCGTTTGCCTCCTCCAGCCGGCTGCCATCCCTGCTCATTTGGAGAAATGGACAGGCATCTGCAAGCACGTGAAGAACCGTTCACGGGGCTGGGGATTTGTCATGATATTACTGTGTTCTCGTGGGTGGGAGCAGGACGGCCAAGCCCCGTCACCTGCGTGCTGCCCGCACCTGCAGGGCCTGGGCTGGGACTGGCTGGAGCTGGCTGGGTGCCGGAGCACTGAATGCAGTGGGCCCAGGGCTGGCACCAGGTGAGCAGTGCACCCGTGTGAGAATACAGACAGAGGTCTGGGGCTGCAGGGGGAGATCTGGGAGCACAGGTGGAGATCTCCAGGTACAGGTGGAGGTCTGGGAGTGCAGGGGAAGGTCTGCAGGTGTGTTTCTAGCTGTCTTTATGGGATGGAGCGGTGTGTGTCTTCTAGGCTGATGTCAGTGGGAGTTGAGTCCATCTCTGTCCTTCCTGAGAGACTCCTGAGCAGAGGCCCCTTGGCCCAGTGCCCCCCTGGCCCAGCCTGGGCCGCATCCTGCTGGGCATGGGGCAGGTCATTTTCCTTCTCTTAGGCCTTAGTCTTCTGATCTCTTCCCCGGGGGGCTGATGTGCCCTGTCAGCTCGGCTGTGCGGTGGGCATTGTGGATTCTGTGTGAAGGGGATGCGGGGACAGAGGGTCCTCACTTCTGTTGACAGGGAGGTGCCACCTGAGCTGGCCAGAGCCAGTCCTCCCTGGGTCCTCACCTGTAAGCAGTGGAGGGGCCTGGAGGTCTGGGCAGGATGAGGGCCCAGCCCCCCGTGGGACCGGCTTCATCTGCTTCTTCGCAGGCAGCGGCAGGGTCCTCCCAGCAGGTGTCTCGCCCGGCTCTGCTCCTGGCCCGGCCCTTCAACGAGACATGAGGGGCCCGCGGGGGGGCTGCCGTCCCCATCCACCACCCACCTCCTGGACACCTCCTGGGGCCCACCGCTCTGGCAGTTGCTCTGGCTGTGTGGCCTCCTTAGCGCCTGCCTCGGCCTTCCTCTTGCTGCTTCCTGATGGTGGCGGAGCTTCTCCTTGTGGCCCCTGGGGTCTGCTGGCCCCTCCTCAGCCCCAGGGCGCTTTTCACCCCCAAATGCTGTTGTGGCCTTGCTGTCTTCAGGACTGTGTCACTGAGGGGACAGCTCAGATGGGGCTGACTTTCGGAAATGCCCTGGTAGACGGGCAGTGTCCAGAGAGGGCAGCGCCCCTCATCGTGTGGTCTGGCAGGGTCTCCCCACCCAGTAGCAGCGCACCCTCAGCGGGAGATGCAGCGTCTTGCTGGCGTGGCCTTTGCTCTGGCTCCAGTCATGGTCAGTGCCATCCCGCCAGGCCCAGGGCTCTGCACACAGCTCAGATGTGCAGCAAGCCTGCAGGTGCTGTGGAGGCCTCTCAGAAATGCGTGCTGGCTCTTCTGTGGCCACTTTCCCAAGAGGGCGGCTCGGCCATTGTGGGAGAGAGGCTGCCTGACCCCCGCTTGGCCGGGGTCCTGTGCGTCGGGCTCCTGCATGTGGCTTCCTGTCCTATGTGAGGCCCGCCTGCTGCTGCCGAGAGGGCCAGGAGCCTCTGGGCACCCACAGTCCAGCTGCAGGCCCGGCTTTCCTGTCAGATGGGTGGGAAGGTGAAGCCCTGGAGAGGCCGTGTGATGTGTTCTGAGCTGGGTATCAGGGGCCCGTCTGGGCTCGGTCCCTCCCACTGGCTCTCTGCGGACCCTTCCCTGGCTCAGGCTCTGTGAGCTCATTTCCTGCCCGCTGTCCAGACCCACTGTGCCCCTCGGCCCGGCCTGTCCTTGTCCCCATGCTGGTGCAGAGTCTGGGAGCGAGGTGTCCCATCTCCCTCGCTCTGATGGACAATCCCAGACGCCTCCTACAGCCTCTCAGCAGTCACGGTCCTGGAGCTGTCGTGCTCCGCACACTTGCAGTGGCAGCTCTATACTGACTTTGCTCTCCTGTCTCCCTGCTCCCTCTCGCCTGCTTCCAAAATTGCTGTCTTCCAAATACCCCGTCTCTATACCCCAAACTCTCAGGCTCTGTGCTCAGGGGGACCCAAACTGCGGTGACTGGTACTGGACGGGGGGACTGCAACCAGGCCCCGCTGCTCAGAGGCCCACAAGCCTCTAGTGCAGGGCTGGGGTGAGAAAGCTGGCGCAGCATCAGGAGGCAGGGCCTTTGCGGCGGTAGTTGGAGACAGGGCAGCAGGAGGGGAGCGCAGGGTTACGTGGTCGTTCTTGCCGTCTAGCCATGTGGGGCAGTGGTCTTCGGGAGGCCCGTGGGGTCGCCTGTCCTTTGTAAATGTCCTGGACGGCACTGAGGAGAAGGACAGGCTCAGGGCAGCCACCCCCAGGGGAGGCCAAGAGCCAGAGGCCCCCGTAGCTGTTCTAGAGCCTCAGCTCCCCACTGTGGCTGTGCTGACTGTGGGGCACACGCTTAGCCATAAGGCCAAACGCCAAGGCTTCTGAAGACACAGGCTGGCCCATCGCCTTGGTGGAGATTAAGGCCCGGAGAGGGGAGGAGCAGGGCCCTGGGGCGCGGGGTGGGGATGCTTGGCGATGGGTAATGATCTCGGTGTGCCAGACAGTGAGCAGCTGGCCAGGCTGCTGCTTGACTTGTAGAACCAGGAAAGGCCAAGAGATGGGGAGGGGGAGGCTAAGATGAGCCGCCATGCTGGAGAACCCAATCCCTCACCCAGATCTGGGCAGTTCTCAGAGCCGGGGCCCGGCAGCGGGGAGAACCCTCTCATCAGTCTCCTGACCTGAGGGGTAAGAGCCATTACGTTGGGAAGGGCCAAGTGGAAGCCCCAGAAACTGCCCCCAGCCCCGGCCAAGGTCCTCAACCAGCAGCTGTGCTGTGCACACACGGCCACCTCAGAGCAGAGGGATGCAGGGACGGTGGCTCCACCACAGCCCCATTCGGTCCACCTGTGTGGCCCATGAACCACCCGATGGCTCACGCCTGCTGCTGGGAACCACTGAGAGCTTGCCCAAGTGTAGGCTTGGCTTCAGCTGCTGGGCCAGACGCGGCGCCTGTGATGGGCAGAGCAGCAGCCCCTTGCACTCGGGAAGGGACGCTCAATTTGGCAAAAGTGTTCATCCACAGCGGGCCGGTGGTCACTGTGTTGATGACCTCATGCCAACTGGATGCAGTGAACGCACTGAAGCGTTACGTGCTCCAGATACCCTAGAAAGATGCCTGCACGGCAGAGGGTGGGGCAGAACCTACAAAGGGCCGGGGTCACGTCGAGTCTATGGCGAGAGGCCCAGATCTCGGTGTGTCTGGACAGACAGCTGGGCGGCTGCGGGGGCTGCTGGCAGCCGGGCTCCTGGGGCTTGTCCCACAGCTACCTCTCTCCTGCCGGCGGCCCCAGGCAGTCTCTGCTCAGAGGAGTCCTGGCTCCCTCCTCACCCATTAGACAGCGGCGAGATCGGCAGCGCCCCTTCTTCCTAGTGCTCTCCCTTTGAAGTTCCATAAAAACCTGAACTCCCTCTCAACGCCCCCAGTTGCAGTGAAACAGAGCGAGAGCCGTGACCTCTGTCTGATGGGCTCTGCCATCTGTGGTGGCTCGTTGAGGCCGGGGCCGGAGTCAGCTGGAGGCCGGGCTGCTGCAGACAGCGCCGCCTGACTGGCCACGCGAGCTGCGCAGGCCCCGGGAAAGCTGGCGCTCTCCCCACTTCCGCAGCCCGAGTGCCAGACCGCCTGGGCTCTGCTGCTGTCGGTCCAGTGTCCGCCTCTTGGCCGGTGGCCTCCCTCCCCAGCTCGCTCACGCAGGAGCCGGGCCCTGCTGATAGATGGGCTCGCATCCCATTCAGATATGATGCCAGCAGTTTTTTCGTAGTTTGTCTTCCATTGCGGTAGTAAAGTTTTTAATTAGGGAAGCTAATGAGATCGATTAGTCATTAGAAGTGACCTCTGCACGGCAGGGCGGAGAGGGCTGTGTGTGTGGGGGCCTGATAACGCGGCGCCCGGGCGTCGTTGGCAATAAAGGCACGAAGGGTTTGATTTGAGTGAAACGTGCCACGGGGAATACATCATGCGGAGAAAAAAATTACAGCCCTGGGAGTCTGTAATGAAGGGAATTAAACCAACATCCTATCTAAATAACATGATTATCTACACAAACCCTCAGCCTGCCAGGAGGAAGGGGAGAGTCTGCCGCCTGCCGGGGCTGCTGCCGGGGCAACCCTCCAGCACCACAGGGCCGGGGGGAGGCCGGGCGCCCTGCCCACGGGGAGCTTGCCCATGCCTGCCGCTCTGCCTTTGCACTGGGTTCAAGGTTCTGGTCCCTGTGTGCCATGTGTGGTCTGAGGAGCTCTCACTCCTATCAGCCGTAGGATGGGGGGGCGACACCACCCGTCTATCCGCCCTGCTGAGCTCTCTGTGCCCTCAGCACGGGCACCCTGGCCTGTTCTCTTCAGAGCCGTTGTCCTGGGTGCTTCCACCCCCATGGCCAGGCTGCTCATGGGGAAGACCAGGAGGGTCTGCGGGGCCAGGCTGTGCGGGTCACAGCCCCACTCTGGGGGGCGGGGCATGGGCTGGTATGCTCTCCCCTCTGCCTCTCGGGATCGCGAGGGCTGGGGGTCTAACGGGTGCCGAAGTCTGGGTGGTGACACTTAGGCTTTTAAGAGGGGGGGTCTACTTTATTACTTTGTATTTTCTTAGAAGTGGTTATCAGGTACTAATAAGTAAAATGCAGTAAGTTAGTGAAAAGTTAAATTTCACAGTGGGGCTGCATTGCAAAGGAATGTTATAAATACTGATGCCCGTTAACGGCAGGAATGAGGGCCAGGCCCAGAGGTGGTATGTCCCAAGAGGAACTTTGCAGAATGCAGAGTCTAGTCCCTTGGGCATTGGGGGCTGGGGGCTTCCTGGAGGAGGTGGCATCTGGTGGAACAGGGAGGGGGATGGGAGAAGCTGATGTTGTGCATCTGGGCGAGGGGGGGTGAAGCTGGCCAGGCCTGGGGCTCCCGGTGCTCAGGATGAAAACAAAGTTGTTGAGGAGGGGCCCTGCCCCAGCACAGCCCAGCCCTCCTTCCCACCCTGCACACTGGTGTCCCCTGCAGAGGGGGCCCTGCAGAGCCAGGGCCCTGGGGCTCTAGGGTGCGTGTCGCAGCCCAGACTGGCAGGTGGTGGCTGGTGTGGGAGCCCCCCCCCACCTCAGAAGGGGGCCGAGGGCGGGTGGCCCCAGTGGCGGCGGAAGGGATAGGCAGGTGGGCTGTCCAGGTGCACAGGCTGTGGGAGCAGGGAGTGGGTTTGGAGGCCATGGTGTCAGCGTGGGGCTTGGCAGTAACTTAGAGGAATTCCCGTGTTCCTGAGTGCTTAGTTGGAACAAGCTAGTATTGATTTTCATTGGTCTCTTCTTGCTTGTAAGACCTTGAAAATTCAATTCAACAAACAGTTATTTACTGATGCCCCCTGTGTGCTAGGCTCTCCCGTACATCCCAAATGTGTGCGGGCTGCCTGGAGCTAAAGAGTCCCTCACTTTGGTCACTCAGCAGGATCAGGCATCCCGGGTGATGCCCGGCGCTTCTGCCGAGCTTCCCTCTTTCTCCCTGACTGCCCCATGAGCTGCCACCCTTGGAAGGAGAGAGAGACGGAGACGGAGATGGAGACTGTGGGGTGCTGGCCTAGCCTGGCGCGAACTTCTGTGGACCCCTGGTGGGCAGCCGCTGTGGGCCCCTGCCTCCAGTCCCGGGGGCAGAGGCGTCCTCCGCTCTCAGAACTCCCTGGGCCTTGCAGCCCCATGTCCACCCCGACCCCGGCTGGGTGCGTGGAGCCTGCACATGCTGCTCCTCTGGTCTGGAGGCTCTCAGGGGGGGCTCTGAGCCAGTGCTGTGTCCTGGCCTTCTCATGTGGGTGCACGGGAGCCCTGTTAGAAGCTGCAGTGCCCCAGGGATGGGTTTGGGGACACCTGAGGGAGGGGCTCTTCCAGCATCTGGACAAGGAGGCATAGTGCTGTCCTGATGGCTGTGCAGGTGCGGTAGCTTCCGTGGGCGCACTTGTCCTGCCTGCTCCCAGGCAGGCCCCGCACACCACCACCCATCAGGCTGGGTGAGCCTTGGAGAGAAGGCATCTGGGCCAAGGTGCTGATTGCTGACTGGGGGAGGGCCTGGCTGTGGGCTGGTGGTCTGTTGTGTTTAGGGCTCTGGAAGGTGACTTTTACCCAGTGTTACTGTCACTGTTCACGGAGCAGTCACCGCTTCTCGTGGAGTTTGCAGGTGCTGGGAGGATATGTCCTTGGGGCCCAGGGGAGCAGGATCGGGTCGTGGAGCACCGGTTTGTGCTGTCAGGGAGCGGGGTGGCTGGCCCTGAGCAGCCAGGAGTGTGGGAACCTGTGGGTCTGGCACCACCGTGCCCCTGCTGTGCTCCCTCTCCTGGGCCACCCTGGACCCCAGGCGGCCTTCAGCTGAGGGTCAGCTAATTCTTGCCCAGGGATCATAGGCCTGTCCTTGTGCCCAAGCTCTGGTGGTGAGAGCACGTGTGTGTTTTCCTGGCCTCCTTGTCTCTGCCCCTTCCCATTCACCCTCCCCCACGCCTCTCACCCCCTGCCTGGCTGTGCTGCCCAGAAGCTGTCTGCTGCTGGAGTGGCCGGTAGGGGCCCCCCTTCCAAGCAGAGCCCTGGGCTCTGTGCAGGCAGGTTAGGTGGGGCCACAAGGAGGCGCCGCTGGGAACCAGGGTCCGAGCAGCCTGGCCTGAGGGGCTGGGGTGCTGGATCAGTCACAAGAGGCAGCAGCGCCTGTGTTCCCGTGCTGCGTTAGCTTTAATTATCTGGGCAGTTACAGCTGTATATTATGAAAGTCGGGCAATTAGATGCGTTCCTCATAGCTGTGGGGAAATTGCTGGCTATCAAGTGGAAGGGAACTGGGGCAAAACAGATCCCTGTTAATTGCATGAAACATTCAGCAAGAAATAAAGCTGTGGTGTACATCACCCTGCAAAATGTTCTGAAAACAGAAGTGATTAAGTACATAAATCTACATGGATGCCCGGTGAGCGTTCCCAGAGAGGGAGGTGAGCGCTTCACACCCACAGCCTCCCAGACCTGACTGTGGGCTCCTCCTCACTGCCCACGGGAGCACCGGCCTGCCCCCACCTGCCCCACTTGCTCTCCTGGAGGCCGCGCTGGCCGCCTCCGGCTCCAGCAGCCCGGGGCTGCTGAGCTCTCTGGGAGTGGGCGGGGGTTGGATCAGGGGGTGATGGGAGGCCCCACCGACCTCCACTGACCACCCGTGTCTGGGTTTCCCTGCAGCCTCCAGCCTGCACGGCCAGCGGACCCCGCCCACCAGCAGAGTGATCAGGACCCGCTACCGCATCGTCAAGAAGGCCCAGGCCTCACCTCTCAGCCCCGCCCCCGGGCCCCCGGCCCCGCCCTCCTGGCGGGCACTGCGGCTCTCCCCGTCCAGGTAGGAGGCCTGTGTGTGCTGTGCACTCATGCAGACACGCACGCTCCCTGTCCGTTAGCAGCAAGCTGCCAGCTTGGGGCGGGGGGATGCAAAGGTCCATTCTTTTTCCTAACATGTTTACTACCTTTTTGAGAAAGTAGCTTCAGGTAAGGCTTAACATAAAACCCCTGCTTTGCACACAGAATACTTAAGAATCAAGAAGGATGGTAGGCAAGGACCAACTGCATCCCTTGTGGAATACAGTCTCCAGGGAGTTGAGAGCACCAGAGCTCAGGCTTCAATAATGCTTTATAAGAAATATAGACTGCGTTTCACCATTGGAATCAGCAAGAAACTCACCTGACCAACTTAGGGAGGGCAGCAGCTCGTTCATTTCTCTCCTCCTTCTTACCGTTCTTTTTGGACTAGAAACTTAGCCTCATGTTGCACCAAACTGAATTACTTTACACCAAAGGAAATTGTGCCAAAGGGAAC
Source organism: Lipotes vexillifer (assembly GCF_000442215.2). Classification (NCBI taxonomy): domain Eukaryota; kingdom Metazoa; phylum Chordata; class Mammalia; order Artiodactyla; family Lipotidae; genus Lipotes; species Lipotes vexillifer. The sequence goes on from NW_006791731.1 coordinate 1,131,601, forward strand.
TGTTGTCAGCATTTTCCAGTACATTAACTTTGTTTTCTACCCAGTCCCCTCCTCTTCTGTGTTTCTATCACACATCATCAACATTTTTCTATGTCATCTTAATGACAACAAAAACTCTTCTACACCATCATATTAACAAAACACTATTCCATGGTGTGGTTGTATCATAATTTACTCCATCAACCCCACATTATTGAACTTTTAGCTTGATTCCAACTCTATCTTTATAGACAACGTTAGCATTGCAATATCTGTATATCCACGATTTCTGATATAAGCGAAATTGTTGCATACACTCAACTATGTGCTGAGTCAAAGGATATGAAAATGTTAATGGTTAGAAATTAAATTTTTCTCTAGAGCTGTCTTACCAATTTACATTTCTACTAACAGTACATAAAAGAGCTTTCCTAGACCCTCCCCTATTCTGGGAACTATCATTCTTTTTGCTGTTTTTCCATATAATAAGCAAAGGTCAATATCCTATTTAAATTTTTAAAATATTTATTTTTTTGGCTGCGTCACGTCTTCGTTGCGGTGCGTGGGCTTCTCTCTAGTGGTGGCGTGTGTGTTTTCTCTCTGTAGTTGTGGCGCACAGGCTCCAGAGCCTGTGGGCTCTGTAGTTTGCAGCAGGCGGGCTCTCTCATTGAGGCGCGCAACTAATTGTATGCAACAATTTCTCTTAAAGCAGAAATTGTGGATGTACAGATGTTGCAATGCTGATGTTGTCTAAAATAATATAGTAGTTGGAATCAAGTTGTGGCGCGCGGCTTAGTTGTCCCAAGGCATGTGGGATCTTAGTTCCCCGACCAGGGATCGAACCCTCGTCCCCTGCATTGGAAGGCGGATTCTTTACCACTGGACCACCACGGAAGTCCGTTGTTTAAATTTTAACCTTTTTTAAAAAACAATTTTTTTTTTTTTATGTGGACCGCTTCTGAAGTCTTTATTGAGTTTGTTACAATACTGCTTATGTTTTATGTTTTGGCTTTTTGGCCACAAGGCATGTGGGATCCTAGCCCCCTGGCCAGGGATTGAACCTGCACCCCCCTGCATTGGAAGGAGAAGTCTTAACCACTGGGCCGCCAGGGAAGTCCCTTAACTTTTTTTATTAGTAATGAAATTGTACATTTATTTCATGTGCTTATTTGTCACTTATATTTTGTCTTTGGGTTTGCCTATTCATGTCCTCTGCCCATTTTTTCTAAAAGAGTATGAGTCTTTTTTATAGTGATTATCATATTGGTCTATTGTATGTATAGCAAATACTTTTTCTGGCTTGCTGTTGCCTCGTTTATGGTGCCTATAGAGTTATTGTATAGAGAGATGTTGAAAATATTTTATACAAATTAAATTCATCATTCTTTTCCTTTATTGGTCTTTCCTTTGGTCATTTTAGAAAGGCCTTTGCCACCCCCAAGATTATACAGATATTTTATGGTTTCTTTTTTACATCAAAAATAGTTCATCTATTGTTCTCATATAAAACCATATTTCTGGGAGGACAGTGGCGGGGGGGGGGGGGGGGGGGGGGGGGGTGGCGTGGTGGTCTGGGAGCAGCCGCCGCCAGACCATTGAAGCCACACTACCTGGGTGTCCCTCAGGGAGAGACTTCTGGTGAGAGAGGCTGGGCCATCTCACTATCGATGTATTGATTGTTACGGGCGGGGGGGTGGGGGTGGTGAGGCTGTGTGCCTCTCCAGCCGCCCACACCAGGGTCTGGCCTGCACGCTGAGCGCTGTGGCCTCGCTCCAGGCTGCTGCTGCTGGAGGGCATGTGCTGTGCGGTCGGCTCCCTCTTCTTTTCTGGGTCCCTTGGGTCCAGAAGCAGGAGGGCTGCAGAGGTTGGGGTGTGGCTCCTTCCTTCAGTGAGGCAGGGGAAGGGGTGACAGCCGGGGGGGGGTTGGAATCAGGCAGTGGCAGGTCCCCTCCCTCTGTCCTCTGTCCTTCTGAGGAGCGGTGTGGGAGCCCCTTGGCCCAGTGTGGGCTTCCAGCTGGCTGTGCTGGGCACTCCAGAGCACATGGCCTCGGGCCTTGGGGCCAGGGGGCCATTGTGCCACAAAGGGCTGGGCCACGGGGTAGAGCAGCTATAGTCCTGGGCAGGGGCCATCCTGCCAGCCCCCCACGGGCCCCCCACTCTCTGGACATGGGAGAGGAGGTGCTGGCCTACTGGCCCATGGTAGGTGTGCCTGGAGGTCAGCGGTGGCCACTGCCCTCCTCCCTTCCCACCAGGCCGCACGGAACTTGGCCCTGCTACCGACTTTTCTGGAGGCAGTAGCTGGAAGTATATTTTAAATTAACTTTAGTGCACTTTTTGTAGTATTTTTGTTTTAAATAGATTTATAAGCGTCTTGGGGGCTATTTCTACAAATTTATGAAGATAATTTTCACTCTCTCGATAAGGTTAAATTTACACCTGCTATTTCCATATTAATTCACAGTGCTAAGTGGGTCTAATTTTCTTCCGTTCTCCTATCTGGTGAGCATGGCCTTTCCTAATGCAATTTCCCCCTCACTAAATCACTGTGATCGGGAGTCATGATCGAGCTAAATTAACTTAAATTAATTTACTTAATAAGAGCCCCAGATCTTCGTGAATGAGGTTCAGATTTATTGATTCTTGCTCCTCTCTCCCCCTCCTGCAGTCAGCCTTCCTGCCCGCGTTGGCAGCCCTGGCCTGGCCCCGCCTCTCCCAGGGGGCCTGGCTGGGGGCCGGGGGTGACCTTCGTCAGGGAGGCACCAGCGGGCCTCTCCTTCCTGGCCTCTGAGTGCCACAGAAGCCCAGGTGTGGGTCCAGCTGGCCCAGTGTTGAGTGTGCCAGGCCCTGATGTGGTCGCTGAGCAGAAACAGGTGCCAGGCTTAGGGGTTGAGGGCTCCTGAGGAGGGAGGTGGCTGGGTGCACCCCCGAGGCAGCAGCCACCTCATACTTTCAGCCGGAGTGTCAAGCCCATCAGGCCGAGAACAGCCCGGTCAGCAGGAGGGCGGGGAGTGTGCCTTCCCCTCAGTTCTGGAGACAGGTGGGGGCTGCCTCATGGACAGGTGTGTGAGGTCCACACTCGGGTCAGGTGGATAGGATGGGCCATCAGGACAGGCCCAGCCCAACTGCCAGCCCCGCCCGGCCACTGATTGCCTCAAGCTCCCAGCGAAGGTGGTACCGGGCCTTATGTGCCAGACGGCTCAGGCCCCGCAACCTTGGCCTGTGCTTGGTGTCTGGGCGCTCTGAGGCAGGTCCCCAGCTGCACCAGGCCCCAGTGCCCTCCCTGGGCATGGAGGTGCAGCCGAGCCCACCCCAGGATGGCCACGTGTGCACTGAGGGCATGTGTGGGCTGTGCTCAGTGAGGCCTCCCTCAGCCCGCCTGCCTCTCTGCAGGCCTGCCTGACCCATCGCCACGCACCTGGGAGGCTCCTTGAACCCAGAGCCCTGGACCCTGAGGGCCTGGCCTCTGGACGTGGTCTGCGGGGCAGCAGGGCCGAGTGGCCAGGACGCCCTGGGAAGCGTGGGTTGGGCTGCCAGTGGCCCGGGTTTCCTATGCTCAAGGCCACCTGTGCCCTGGTGAGGCTGCCTTCTCAGCAGTTGCCACCCGCCAGCTGCCCAGCCTGCCGTCGGCTGTACACGCCGGCTCAGCTTGTCGAGGCAGCAGGAAGGGCTTGTCTCCAGGGCCGGAGGCCAGTCTGATGCCCTCCCACCCTCCTCCTTCAGCTCCATCAGAGCTGGGCCTGCCTGTTTATGGTCAGCAGGTCCCAGAGAGGTTATGGGGCCAACTGGCTTTGGCCTTGGCCTTGGCCTTGACCTCGACCTCTGTCCTGTGCAGCTGCAGGTTCCTCAGCTCTCCCTGGCAGAAGTGGGGGGTGGGGGGTTGGGCTGGTGGCTGGACTGAGGCCAGTGTGGGCTACGGGCTGCTGCAGTGATGAGAAAGCAGGGCGGTTCCACCAGGCAGCGGGGCTGAGCCCAGGAACGAGGGGCTCTTCTTGTGCCTCCCGATCTGTGTCCCCCATGGAGAGAGGACACCTCCGAGGGGCGGGCTGGCAGGCAGGCCCCAGCGGTCCTGGAAATCTCAGTGGGCAGAGTTGGGGGCTGGTGGACACAGGTGGGAGGTGAGGCGGGTGGCCCGGCAGCTGAGTGCCAGTGTTAGCATGAGGTGGCCCTGGACCCCACCCCCCTGCAGACCCCTCACTGTGAGTCTCTGCAGAGAGGAAGCTGTGTGTGCGTGGCGGGGGCTGCCAGCCTGGGGGAGCCCAGGGAGCCCCCGGTAGGCGGCACACAGCGTGTCACCCTGGGCTCAGCCCAGACCCGCGCCTGACGGCCACGGCCTTGGCAAATCCCTGCCCTCCCTGTGCGACG
>NW_006791731.1:1136051-1145757 GCF_000442215.2 Lipotes vexillifer
CAGTGGGGACGCCACACTCAGTCCCGCACCGTGAGGGGCCTGGCTTTAGAAAGACTTCAGAGGTGGCGGGGCTGCCGTGAGCCCCCTCCCGAGAGGGATGCAACAGGGCGCTGCCCAGGCTGGAGACGGGCCCCTCCTCCACTCTCAGCCCGGCCCTCACTCCTGTTGGGGCCCTTCGCCTTCCACACTCCAGGGGCGGGGCCGGCGGCCTCAGGAGAGGCGTGGCCTTTGAGCGCTGCGGCCTCTCCTCCCCACCCTGCTGGCCCTGGGTCGGGCGGCACAGCTCCCTGCCCGCTCCCTGCCCTGGGCGGGCTCGGGAGGTGGGCATCCCCAGGCCTGGCTCCTGGTGTCTGGGAAGAGGCAGAGGGTTGCAGGACCCTCGGTCTCTTCCCCTCCCTGGAAGCCCGTGTTCCGCACCATGACTTGAGCCACCGTGGCGGTGTGGCCACCACTGACAGTGCTGTCCTGGGCCGCAGGCTGCACGTCTGCCTTGCAAGGCGGCTTTGCACTTTGTTTCCCGGTTTAGACAGAAACCTACTCTGAGCCTCATGTCAGTTTTGGCCTAATATGTGGGGAGCTGAGGGGCCACGTGGTAACCCACGTTCACAGCAGGAGTCCTGGGGTCCCCTTCCCCCCACCAGCTGTCTGGTCTGGAGGTGGAGGAGGTTCTGGTGCCTCTGTGGTGAGGCCCTGACTCCAGAAACATCCGAGAGGAGAGTCAGCTGGAAGTAGGGCAGTTAGCCCGTCAGTTCTGTCGGCCGGTCAGCCCTTGTCCACGCTGGGGCAGACGGAAGGTGGGAAACCGCCGGGCAGCAGCTCCTGGACGCCGTGGGCACTGCCCATCCCATCGAGAGCCATGGGCTGGATGAGGCAGCCGCTGCCCTGGCCAGGGGAGCGTGTAGAGGCCGGAGCAGGAGGGACACAGGGTGCGGGGTGGCTGCCCCTCCTGGGAAGGACTGTGGCCTGAGTGGGGCGGAATCCTCGGCACCACGGCTCCGGCTTTGGGGCTGCCTGCGTGCAGGGGGAGTGGAAGCTGGCCCGGGCAGGCCAGGTCCAGGGCCCCAGGAGGCGTGGCTGGGGCTCGAGGACTGCACAGCACCGCTGCCCAGAGCTGGCTCCCAGGACCTGGGCAGCAGGGGGGCCCACGAGCACACCCCGGGGCTGAGGCGCACACTAAGCGAGGATTTAATTTTTTTTGTTCTAAGATTTGTGGATTTGCCTGTGTCCTCGCCAGCTTCCAACAAGTTCATTAATCTGAACTGAAGCTGAAATGTGACTTTTATCCCTAAACTGCCTGTCACTTTTTTTCTTTCCAAATTCATTTGACGTGAAAGTGCAGAATAAACAGAAGCCCCTGTGCTTGAGCAGATGAGTCTGGCGGCTGCTCCATCCCGACTACAAATGGTGCTGTCACAGGGGCTGCCGCTCGCTGGGCTGCCTTATTTTATTTTATTTTTGTGTCTGTGCGGTAAATCTTAAGTAATCTCTGGGCAGTTTGACGAGGTTTGGGCTGCGATTTTTTTTCTTTTTCTTTTTTTTTTGCGTTACGCGGGCCTCTCACTGTTGTGGCCTCTCCCGTTGCGGAGCACAGGCTCCGGACGCACAGGCTCAGTGGCCATGGCTCACGGGCCCAGCCGCTCCACGGCATGTAGGATCCTCCCGGATCGGGAAACGAACCCGTGTCCCCTGCATCGGCAGGCGGACCCTCAACCACTGCACCAGCAGGGAAGCCCACGAGTCATTATTAAAGAGGAATTCGGGGCGAGGATGGGCAGTGTCTCTGCGGGGTGGCCTCGGCTCCACGTCCTCCCTTCACGCCTACCCTTGCTGGCTCCCTGGAGAGCAGGAGGCCAGCCTTGGCCCTGCTCGGCCTCCTTCTCACCTCTGGTTATCGGGGTGTTGGGCACCTCGGGCTGCCGTAACAAAACGCCTCACACGGGCGGCTTACACCACAGTTGTGTGTTCCTCACAGTCTGGAGGCTGCACGTCTGAGGTCAGGGTGCTGGCCGGGCCCATTTCTCCTCCAGGTTGCAGACAGCCACCTGCTCGCTGTGTCCTCGTGTGGAGGGAGAGCAGAATTCTCGGGGGTCTTAATGAGGACACTAATCCCATCACGGGGCCCCACCCTGACGACCTAATCTCACCTTCATCACCTCCCAAAGGCCCCACCTCCAAACAGCATCACACTGGGTTTAGGGCTTCAACATAGGAATTGAAGGGGGGGACAGCCTTCAGTCAGAGCAGGGAGTGTCCCGCGCAGACCAGTGGAACTGGGGTCCCCACAGCCTTCTGCCCTGCCCCGAAGGGTGTGGCAGTTAGAGGGACCCCGGGGAGAACCCTTCTGGGAAACCAGTGTTCCCTTCCAGTCGCCTCCACCATGGCCACAGTCCGGGGTCCCGCTCTCTCTCTGGCGAGGCCCCAGCCTGATGGTGTGCAGAGACCCCTCCCAGCTCAGCCCTGGCCGCAACCCTGTGACGGAGCTAGTAGGGTGCCCAGTGCTGGGCAGCAGGGCTCCCCTGCAGATCCCTGCGGGCAGCTGTCCTGTGTGGGCGAGTTCTCTGCCCACAGCACTCGCCTCCCAGTAGCAGAGGTCAGGAAGCAAGCAGAGGTTGAAGCGAATACTTTCATGGGGTGGCGAGTGCTGGGAAGCGCTGAGACTCACCCAGGGTGGACAGGCCACCAAGGAGCCCAGAGAAGGCTCCTCTGGGTCTGGGGCCAGCGGGGGTCAGTGTGGGCCGCATTGTGAGGGCCTTTCCCGGGGGGCTGGGAAGGAGCCCGGGATGTCTGCTCAGAGGGCAGCGGAGGCTGGCGTGGAAGGTGGGACCTGGGCCCTGCTGCTGGACCCGCAGGGGCTGGGGGGATGTCAGGGTGGGGGCTGCAACCCTTCCTCCTGGTGGCCCCCCCTTCCCAGGCTGTGACTGCTGTGTGCAGGCCCTGGGCACACGCCGTGGCCGACCTTGACCTTGACCTGGCTTGCATGGTCTTGGGGGTGCCCACCTGCCTCTGATGTGGAGGCTGGGGAGCTGCACGCCGCGCCTGGCTCCGTCCAGCCCTGTGCCTCAGGCTGCCCCACAACAGCTCTGCCCGTGGGCGGCTTGTACTGACAGCCGAGGAGGCTGCCGGGCCGAGCGCCCCTCAGGATGCCTGTGAAGGGGCTGAAGGAGTTGTGGCGAGTGGGTAGCAGAGCTCTGGACTGGTTCTGTTACAGCGGAAAGAGCCTGTTTCAAGCGAGGAGAATGTTCCCCTGGTCTCACTGGGACGCCCCCTGGGCTGAGGGTCCCGGATGCCCACTTCCGGCCCCGCCTGATCCGTCGGCACCGGGCAGTCAGGACTGGCCTGGTTTCGTGTCAGAGGCAGGGTTTCCCCGCCGCCCGCCCCCGCCCGACTTGTGCCTGGGGTTGGGGGCAGTGAGAGTGGAGGAGTGGGACCGGAGGGGTCCCCCAACACGTTCTGTGGAGCCTGCTCTCTGCCCTGACGGGGCTGTCCCCTCCGGGAGAAGGGCCTTCCATCTGGGCTGGAGCTTGGGGGTTGTTGGGGTTGTGGCTTTCAGTTGGGTGGCACCTGAGCATTTTCTTTGCCTGGTCCCTGTGTGTTGCAGCTCAGGCCTGGCGGAGCAGAACAGGCGGAGTCCCCAGGCAGGTGGCTAGTGGCTCCCAGCTGCCCCTGGGCCTGCGGAAGAGGAGCCAGTCCACTCGCTCCCCAAGTGTCCGTAGAGGGCCTGTCCTGTGTCAGGCCCCTGCCTGCTTGGAAGCTGCGGCCCAGGGCCCTGCTGCCCACTGACCACCACTCTCTCTGCCTGGCCCTGCAGATGGTCGCCACTGGGCTGTAGCCCTGCCCTGTGGCTTGTGGCCTGAGTGGGCCACTTTTACGTCAGCACATTGTGGGCAGCGCCCTGTTGCTGCTGACCACCCCTCAGCCCCAGGAGAGCTGTGAGCCGGGGGCTGTCGTGTGGGAGGGATGCATGGAGGAGCCAGGGCGGGCCTGGGCCAGTGGGCAAGGGCGGGGACGGGGGCTGTCGCCGTGCGCTGCTGGCTCACTCCTGGTCCCTCCTAATCAGTGTCTTGCGTTTAATTTTGGGGGGTAACTTTATTTCACATACTTCTGAACTTGTAGAAAAGTTGCAAAAGTAGTACATGGAACTGCTGTGTATTCTTCACCTAAATCCACCGGTTATTTGTACCTTGCCGCGTCTGCTGTATTGTTTCCACTCTCTGCACAGACCACTGTTTTTGAGGACATTGCAGCCTCGGTGCCCTTGACCAGGGCAGCAGAGGTCTCCTCGTGTGTGACGAGACTCAGCTTCGCCGTTTGGGCAGGAGCGCTGTGGGTCCCTCTAGGTGTTTGTGGCGTCGAGCCTGTGTGGGCGTCCTGTTCCTTGCTGGGCCTCATCGGCTCCTTCTAGACCCTTAGTGATTTCCAGCCCCTCGTTCCTTGCATATCGGTTGGTCGGGGTCCTGTAAGGAACTGCTGTCCCTCATCTCCTGTTGCCTCGTATATTCATTTATTTATAATGGTGTGGACTCGCGATTCTTATTTTTCAGGCTATAATCTGTTGACGTGATTCATTCGACCCTCCGTTGGCCATGGTGCTGGCCCGCGGAGGCCCCCTCTGGGCTGGCCCTGTCTCCTTTCCACGTGGCACCGTCACTCACCGAGCCTCCCTCACCTGCCCAGTGGAAGCTTCCAGGCCCACCTGGGACTTGCCCTCTTCCAGCCCGGAACCAGCCGCGTCTGCGGACCCCGGCTCCTGGCAGCACGGTGGCTCCTGGCCGCTCGCAGCTGCAGTGCCGAGGGGTGACGGGAGCATGTCGAGCGGATCCGGGCAGTGGGGTGCGTCCTCCTTGCAGGCCTTCCTGGGTCAGAGTCTGTGCACCTGTGCGCACAGCTGTCTCCGTGCTGATGCTGCTGCTGCTGCTTCAGGCCACCTCCCCCTGTGCCCTCGTGACTCCCCTGAGGAGCCCTCTTCTGGCCGCTTTCGCTGTGGTCATTTTGGCTGGTTCTTGCCGCAGGGGAGGTGCACACTCGGCACTTCCGCCTGCAGCCACCCCCAGCGATTACTGATTGCCCTGCTCTCGAGGGCGGGCGGCTCCCCGCTCTCACAGGGCTCTTTGTGTAGACCCGGGTCCCCTCCCGGAGCAGCGCTCCCTTTCTGTTCCAGTTCCCATCGCAGCACGTTCTCAAGGTGCCATGGCATCTCGTCGTGGTTTAATTTGCATTTCCCTGATTATCAGTCATGTTGAACGCTTAGGCATGGGATTGTTTAAGGCCGTTCTTGTGTTCTTTTGTGTCTTCTTTTGTGCTCACATCTTTTGCCCGTTTTTAATTGCTGGTTTGTCTCCTGTTCTTGAGTTGCGGGAGTGGTCCACTTGTTCAAGGCCCTGTGTGCCTTTCCTGGCCAAGTCAGCCTCAGCTTGAATGAGTGCCTTGTATCCTGCCCAGGAGTCTGGTGGTGGGTCCACGGGGTCTCTTGGCCCTCTGGGGGGCTTGTGCCCCGTGGCTGCTGTGCTGCCATCCTCAGCCCCGCATTCAGAGTGTGAGGTCAACGACCCTTCCCCCCGGAGGCTCTCACCTGGCTCTGCTCTCTGCCAGCATCACCTCCCCAGCCCCCGGGGGAACCCTACAGGCCTGGGTCTCCTGGGGGACCTGGAGCCCCAGAGGGGAAGCCTGGCCTTAGGCGCACTGGGAGTGCAGGCTGCTGCTCTGTGCTGGACCCCATCCTCCACCCTCACTCACATACACCCCTTACCAGCCCCGGGCCTGGGAGTGGTCAGAGGACAGCCTTTCCTGTGCCCCTGGAGCAGCCAAGAGCATTCCTCAGGGTGGGATTGGAAGAAACAGGTAAAGAAATCAGAGCAGGAAGGACTTCCCTCGGGGGGAGGGGGCACAGTGGTTGAGAACCTGCCTGCCGATGCAGGGGACCTGGGTTCGAGCCCTGGTGCGGGAAGATCCCACATGCCGCAGAGCAACTAAGCCCGTGTGTCACAACTGCTGAGCCCACGTGCCACAATTACTGAAGCCCGCGTGCCTGGAGCCCGTGCTCCGGAACAAGAGAAGCCACCGCAATGAGAAGCCCGCGCACCGCAACGAAGAGTAGCGCCCCGCTCGTCGCAACTAGAGAAAAGCCCGTGGGCAACAACGGAGACCCAACAGAGCCAAAAATAAATAAATTTATTTATTAAAAAAGAAAAACGGATTATGAGAAAAGAAATCAGAGCAGGAAGTTTGGCCTGAGGGTGACAGGGAGGTGTGACCCAGCTCTTGGTGCTGAGCTTTGGAGAGATTAGGGTGGGGCCTCTTTGAGGGAATTGGTGGGCGCCAGTAGGGGTCAGGGAGGGACCTGGTGTGACCCTGCCCCCTCCCCTCCTGCCCCCCACCCCCGCCTGCTTCCCCACGTGGTGCTGAAGCAGGTCTCCTCTGGCAGGTGTTTTAGAATTTTATTTTATGAGAACAGGCAGTTACGGCTCCCCAAGTGCTGTAAAAGTTAATGTGATGGCCTCCCTGTGCCTGGGCTCATTTTTATAATTTTTTATTTTATGAAACAGGACAGAGAGCTTAGTGACTTATTACTATTCATTTCGTTTCAATGCAGTAAATATTGATTCAGTTGGGGGTTTTCAATTTAAACCACTCGGCGATTATATAAAATATTACTGGCCTCTGAAATTATGCTTACCGATCCCTTCGGCTGCTCATTAAGGAAGGAGTGCAGTTGTAGGTCCCTTTGCCCTCATCATTCTAATAAATGGGCTGAGGTGCGTTTCTGCACGGGAGGTGTCGCGGAAACTGCTGGCGGGGGCCTGACAGCAAGGATGCAACTCTTAATTTGGAAGTCGGTTCAAAGCGCATCTTGCTTATTTGTTTCTCTCTCTGTCTGAGTCTAGCAGGCCTTTCAGCTGTCAGCAGCCCTGAGGCCTGAATGCCCGCCTGCGCTCCCCGGTGGGTTTGGGGAGGGCCTGGGCGACGATGTGGGGCCTTGACCCCTCCCCCCCCGATGGTTTCAGGGAGGTGAGGGAGGAGACCAGCTTTGCCAGGGCACAGCTGCCCCTGTCGGCACTGAGGCTGGGATGTCGAGGGCTACCCTCTCTCCCTCCGGAACCTGGTCCAGAAGGGGGGCCTTTCTTGGCCACGTTAGAGCCCAGCCCCTCGCTGGCAGGGCCTGGCCTGGGATGCAGGACTCTGAGGAGAGGGCCCTGGGCGCCGGGGCCCAGCTGGTGCACAGGCCGAGGTGGCCCTGCTGCCTTCCTTCTCTTCTGTGCTCTCTGTCAAGCACCGCCACCGGTGTGGGCTGGCACGTGGAACCCCCCGCCCTTAGGAGCCGAGCACCAGGCCAGCCTGTCCCTCTGGGTCCGGGGTCTGTTCGTTCTCTCAGTCCCCGTCCTGCCCCGTGCCGGCAGCTCTAGGATGGACCCGTGTGATGTCGGGGGACATGGCCAGCACTGCAGGGAGTCAGCACTAAGGGTCCGGAGCCCTGAGCGAGGGGAGGCTGTGCTCGGCCGGGCCACCCCAGTGCCACGTGGCCCCTGCGCTCCCAGGCAGGGGCGAGGCTGAGCCATGCTCCTCCTCGGCTGTCTGTGCTGGCACTGCGGGGGCATTGACATGGGGTGCGCGGGTGCTTGGTGTGGAGTGGGGCCGGGTGGGGCTCACGTGCCTCTTCCCCATCAGTCTGAGCCTCCGGCCCGTCCTCCCAGTGGCCACACAGCCCCCCGTGACAGTTGCCCCCAACGCAGCTCTGCGCCGCCACTTCTTCCCTGGCCATGGGGACCGCTGGTGTGGGCCCAGGGTCACGGGCACTGTAGCCAGAGTGTTTGTGGCGAGACCACGTGGCAGGCGGCACCTGTGTTCCATCTGCAGGTGGCGTGGGAGCAGAGGCTGGCGGCCTGCACTGGAGCCCCCGTTTGCTCCGTCTCAGGCCAGGGGCTGCCGTTCCGTGGCCATGGTCCCTCTCTCTCCGGGCCCGTGGTGAGCTGGCCCGGAGCTCGCTGGCCCAGGGTGCACCCCTGGGTCAGTGTCCCTGAGGGCCATGCTGGTAGGCAGGAGCTGCCGCACAGGGCTGGGGTGCAGGGCACAGCGGCCCCCTGAGAAGGCCAGGGCGCTCTGCCCCGGGTCCCTTCTGGGACGGTCTCTGTCGTCTGGCCAGCCCCAGCCCTGATGGTGCCTCGTCTGTGTGTGACTCGCGGGCCCTCAAGCCTTCGGTCCTCTTGCTTCATCCCTTGGCCCTGCTTTTTTGTCGCTGCCTCCACACATTGGTGTCTTTCTCTCTATGGACGGACGTGCGCGTGCCTCTCTTCTGTCCTTCTGTCCTGCTCCCACTGCCCTGCGCCCTTTTTCTCGCGGTGTGGGGCGCCGCTCCCTGGCGCCTCAGGCGTGCGCGTGGTGCTGGGGACAGGGAGGTGAGGAGGGCGGGCGTGCCGAGTGGCCGGGGCCACTGGCTGTGAGGCGCTCTTACTCTAGAACGCCCGCGCCCGGCACCACCCCGTGGCCCGGCGCCACCCCCCAGCCTCCGCGCCTCGCTGCAGCTGCCCCTCGGGGAAGGGCTCTCCCAGGCCACCCTCCATCCCCGCTGCCTGTGGCCGGGCCTGCTTCACCTGCCGTAGCGCACTGCGTCTTGATCATGAGACGTGCAGGGGGCTTCTTTGCCCTACGGGAGCTGGCTTGTGTGGCCAAGCCCTGCCCAGCAGCCTCCAGACCGGCATGGAAAAGGGTCAGGCAGGCGGGAGCCTCGCCCAGGCCTGGCTCCTTGTGGGCCAGCACTGACGGGACAGCACCCTGCAGGGCCCCTTGTGGCACTGCCACTGCCACGGCCAGAGCACAGGCCACGGCGTGGCCTCCCCGTGCACTTGGTGACAGTTCAGCGACTCACAGAGGAAGAGTGGGACGGGCCAGGTTGGGTGTTTCAGGATAAACCTAGAGAGAGCATCCCTGCCGTTCACCCTGGGGGAAGCTTTGTTCTGAAGGCAGCGGGACTGTTGGAAGGAAGCTGGGCAGGTCCCGTGGGGTCCCTCCCCGTGGGGCCCTGTGGGAGATGGCCCTCGGGGGTGCCCAGGCCCTGGCCACACCTTGCACTGTGGGCCCTCGTGCGTCTGTGTCGGTGTCCCGGGGGATGAGGAGCAGGGGCAGCTGAAAGTACTGCCCCCGACGGGGAGACAGAAAGCGTCCTTGTCCACCAGTGCTTCCTGGGTGCCTTCCACAGCCAGACACCGTTTGAAATGCCACTTTTATCCTGGCTTAGAGGTGGTAGTAAAGCATCGTTCAAATAGTCAATACCGTATTTAACTCTTTGCGTGTGTCCAGCCTCCTGCCTGATCTTACCCACGGCACGATTCCCCTCGGGGCCGAGCCGGGGCCTCTGGAGATGGGTTGTGGGGAGGCGTTGTTCTAGGGGTCTGGGTAGCTCAGGAAAATGGGCTCCCTGCGTTGGCTGTGGGGTCCGGGGGGCTCCCCTTGCTGAGGACCGCGCCCAAAGGGCTCCCACAAGCAGGTGCCCACTCAGGCCCCTGGTGGGCCTCAGGCAGCCTGGCCGCCACCTCCTCCCCGTGCCCCACCCTGTGGCATCAGCCCTGCTCCACGTCACCCTCAGCTTCTCTGGGCAGGGGGCTCCCAAAGGGCACAGGGGCACCCAAGTAGCCGCTGGGCCCTTGGGGGGTTGGGTGGGCATGTCCTCCCCCTGCCATGGCTCGGCACTTAATCTCCCCCCCCCCCCCCCCCC
>NW_006791731.1:1146016-1147492 GCF_000442215.2 Lipotes vexillifer
TGGGCCTTTGGTTCGCCCCTCTTCCACCCCTGGCCATTGAGGGCTCCAACCAGGACCGGGGTTGCTGAGCCAGAATGTCGTCCATCCGCTGTCGGGGCGTCCACGTCACATCTTCTCCCACCTGGCACCCTGCTAAGGCTGTCAGAGGGCCTCTCCAGCCACTTCACGTGCGAACTGGTGGACAGTGGAGGAATCGTGGGGTGTCTCCTTTTAAACGTTTGTCCCAAGTGGAAGGGGCTGCGGTTGCAAAGACCTCTGTGAGTTGGGGCAGGCCCGCTGACGGCTGCCCTTGCCCCGGCCACCCCTTCTGTGGGGCAGTCACCGCGGCCAGGCAGGACCCTGAGCCCAGCTCCAGCTGAGCCTGGCCCTGGGCCTGCACTCCCCTCTCCTGGAGCCAGAGCAGCAGGCGGGTGCAGAGCCGGTTTATTTTCCTCCGATTTTCTCCGAAGTCAGCAAGGTTTCTGTGGCTGTCCCACCCACTCCCCAGAGTAAGGAGCCCTGGTTTAATTTGCGGTTAGATGTCTGTTAAGATTGCGTCCACTTCCCAAGTCAGCACTTAATTGGCAAGGCGCTTGATTTAACAGCGTGGGAGCCTCCAGCGGAAAAATGGCTTGAATAAATCACCGTCTGACGCCAGAAAATAGATATAATCTCAGCATTAACTACATTAATAGTAGCAGGAGCCGAATTAAGAAAGCCATAAAGCATAGGCGGGGGAGCATGAATTATGGCCCAGGCTCTGTCCCCTTGGCAAGGGGGATCCTCTGGGGGTGGGGCAGGGCGGAGGGGGTGCGCCAGGCCCCTCCCAGTCCGCCCTGCCCTGCCCACCTGCCCGGGTAGGGGCCCAGGCGGGTATGCCCAGCATGTGGGACTTGCATGTGGGCGTGGCCAGGCCACCTGTCCCACCCCGCCCTGCTGGGCTCCGGTGTCCGGCCCTGGGAGGGAGGGTGGGCCTGGCCGCTCTGCCCTCCGGGGCTCCCCCCACCCCACCCCTAGGGCCTCCTTGGGGCCGGGCCCTGGCTGAGCGCTTTCCACCTGCACCATCCTCCACCAGCAGGTGCTAGCAAGGTCTCTGCCGTCTGAGACCCAGCGCAGATGGGACCGCACTGCCGCCACCTCCTCCCTCCCACAGATGGCTCTGCCCCGTGGTGTCTGCAGCCCGGAAGTGTTCCCGAGGCAACATTTGGCTTTGCCGCGTCGGTGGCTACAGCCTGACCCGTCAGTGGCTACAGCCTGGCCCGGCTGTGGAAGTTGTGCCTCTGTTGTCCACCTCACTGAGGTCGGTCCACCCAGGAGGGGCCGCCCTGGTTCAGGGCTTTAGGGAGAGCCAGGGGTGCACCTCTTGCCATGCTGGTTTGCATCTTCTCGTGTCCTTCTTGGCGTTAGCTGCCACTGCCAGAAACTTTTCGACAATTTACTGGAGGAGAATGCTATCCAGTTTTCATTTCAGTTTTTTTTTTTTTTTTTCCCCCCCAC
>NW_006791731.1:1147661-1161538 GCF_000442215.2 Lipotes vexillifer
CCCCACACCAATGGCTTGTGGGAATCTCAGTTCCCCGACCAGGGATTGAACCCGGGTCACAGCAGCGAAAGCGTGAAATCCTAACCGCTAGACCACCAGGGAACTCTTTTAATTTCAGTTTTATTCATACTCTTTGTCAAGTTCAGCATTCTTTATGTGTACTGTTTATTTGTCTCTGGACTGTTTCTTACAGGTTTTCAAGACTCTAAGTATTTGGGGTGGGGGGCACCCTTTTGGATTTTTAACAGAACTTTTAAATTTTCTGTGTTCTTAAATCTGTCAGTCTGTTAAGACTTAGTGTATTGATTTGCTTAGAACAGCCTTCCTCATCCCAAGATTACATGAGTTCAGTTATTTTCTTTTAGTGCTATGTTTTCAAGGTTTGCATTTAAAACTGTAACCTACCTGGACTTTATTGGGGACATGGTGTAAGACTAAAGGTCAGATTTAATTTTGCTTAACACCTACCTGGTTGTCTCTGGACCACTAGACGTTCAGAGTTTTTTTCCAGTATTTAAAAATGTCACTTTTGTCATGTACAAATCTTGTTCCTGAACTTGGCCTTCTGGACAGATCTTTCTCTTTGATTTCCCTTTGCAAAACATTTGTGGTGGTTTGTATTTTCAGTGGTCAGTTCTGTGGGTTTTCATCTTGCATGCCTACCGCACAGGTCGGGGTATGCCCGTCTCCTGCCCCGGGAGCTCCCACATGCTCCTTCCCATCACGTCCCCAGCCAGCCACCCATAGGTCCCACTCCTCTGGCCTCTGGCCTCTAGACTAGCTCTGTCTCAAAACTTTTGAACTTCATACAAGTGGATTCATATGGTAGGTACTGTTTTGTGTGTGGCTACTTTTGCTCACCGTTTGTTGTGGACTGAATCATCCAAACTCATAGGCTGAGTCTCTGAACCCCAGTGTGGCTATATTTGGAGACGAGGCCTTTACAGAGGTGGTTAAGGTTAAATGTGGTCATTTAGTGTGGGGCCCTAATCTGATAGGTTTGGTGTCTCTATAAGAAGAGGAAGAGACACCAGAGCTGCCAGATGCCACCTGCAGGCCAGGAAGAAAGGCCTCACCAGGAACCAGCCCTGCTGGTGCCTTGAGCTGGGGCTTCCGGCCTCCAGAACTGTGGGCCAATCTAGCTGCCCGTCTTTGGTGCCTTATGGCAGCCTGAGCCAGCTGAGGTGGTGCTGTGTGCAGCAGAGGCGTCTTCTTTTCCCTCACTGTGCCGTACCCCTCTCAGGGTGTGCCACACTGTGCTCGTTTTGCTCTCGATGGACATCTGGGTTATTTCTGCTCTGCTGCTCACTGTCCTGTTGGGCGTGTTGCCGAGTGACTAGGAGCCCTCCTCTATATGGAACTGCAGCCTCAGCGGGTGGATGGATGCTGGGCTGTATCAGGGAAGGCCGGTCTCCCCCATGGCTGTCCTAGCCTGCACTTGTGCCACAGCGTGAGGGTGCTCCAATCACGGGGGCTGGGGTGGCATCTCAAGTCCCGATGACTCACGGTGCCAGCGTCTTCTCCCACTTCTGCAGACCTTCGTGAAGCGCCCTGTGGAGTCTTTTGCCCACTTTTGCATTAGTTTTTCTTTTTATTGATTTGCTAGTGTTCTTTATATATTATGGCTGCATTTCTCTGTCAGATATCTTCTCACAGTGTGGGGCTTGCCTTTCAGCGCTGTCTAATTTATCAGTCTTCTTTTACGAGTAGGTGCTCTTTGCGTTGTGTTGAAGAAATAGTTGCCTACCCCTGGTCACGCTTCCTTCTAGAAGCTTTGGCTATTTTAGCATATTTATATTCAGCCTATGATCCTTCGTGAGTTCACTTTTACTCGCCGTCTGAGGTGGGGGGTCAAGGTTTCTTTGTCTCCTCACAGAGACGTTTGTGAGGAGACGAGCCCCTCCCCCCACCAAAATGCAGAGCCAGAGACTGTGCTCTTGCTGGGCTGTCCCTCCTCACCACCCACCTGTGTGTCTGGCCTCCGTATTCTTCAGGTGAATCGTAGCAACACTTGCTCAGTTTCTCAGCCTTCCCCAGCCAGCCAGCCTCCAAACCCACCCACCTGCATTTAAGCTCCTCATTCTGCCCTCTGTGCAGGGCTCGCCTTGTCTCGCTGCTGCAGAAACGGTGTCGCGTGGGTTTTGCCTGTCTGTGGGCACACCTGCCAAGGTGTCGCCTTTAGTGTTTTGTTTTGCTTTTTTTTGTGGTCCCAGCCAGTCCTGCTGGTGTCTTGGAGGCTTTGACGGGCGTGTGTTCACTTTGCAGCTAGCTGCCTGCTCACCCTCTGCCTCTCAGGAACTTTTGCTCTTGAGCTCGTGGGCCTTTCCCTGGAGTTGTGTGGAACCCACGTCTGCGCGGCCACCACCCCCTTTCCCGGGGAGCCAGGCTGTGCTCACGTGTGACTCTTGGAGGAGCCGTCCCACTGGGGACTGTGGGGGAGGGGCACCTGCCCCCCCCCCGCCCCCGCCATCTCCTCTCTTCCTGAGTCTCTTTACGTAGCGGTGACATGCAGGTCCCTGAGGGCCGGGGCTTGTAGCATTCGGGGGTCTGGTCGTGTTCCCACTGTGTCACATGCTCCCGCTTGGGCTGCCCTCCAGCGTCTCTCAGCTCGGCCACGTCCAGGTGCTGGGGCCCCTTCGTGACGTACATGCAAGCATGAATGTCCTAGGGGGTCACCAGAGGGACACGGGCGACTGGTGTGGGAGCCAGAGGTGCAGCGGGGGTGCAGGGAGGTGCCTGCTGAGCAGATGGCAGCCCTGGGCTCTGGGGCTGGAGGGGAGCTGGAGAGACGGGGGGGGGGTGCAGGTGGCCAGGGCCCTGTAACCCTGAGCAGTAGGCTGCATGGCGCTCTGCGAGTGAGGGGCTGCGAGCTGCGTCCCGAGAAGGGCCAGCTGCAAGGTGGAGCGTGCTGAGCGCCAGCCGGCAGGGCTGCGGGGCAACGTGAGGGCAGAGGCCCCTAGATGGGCCGCCAGGCAGGTAGGTGATGGGAGGCCTGGCCAAGGAGCGCCAGAGGTTAGGTGGCCTGGCTTTTCACTGGGGCCTCGGCCCATCCCGCCACCAGGGCTCTGTGGGGGCGCTCTCTGGGCTCTCTGGACGCTGGTCCCCGCGTCCCTGGTGATGGGGGTCAGAGCAGTTGACACCAGGGCACAGAGGAGGGGTTGCTCTGAGGATAGTGTGTGGGCAGCAGGGGCTGACGCGCTGGCCCAGCTTTGAGGAGGGAGCTTGAGGAAGCTCCTTCGGCGCTTGGCGGGGGCAGAGTCTGAGGTCTTGGCTCAGGGTGGGACGTGGAGGGGTGGTGGAGGCTGGGCTGGACCTGAAACCTGGGCATCGCGGCTGTTGCCTGGGGGCGTCCTCGGGTTGCAAGGGCCGGGGACCGGACGAGCCAGGCGACTGGCACAGGGCTCCTTCAGGGGTGTCCTCTGGGAGCCAGAGAACCTGGGGCTGGCGCTCTACTGCCTGAGCAGCCTTCCCTCGTCTGTTGCCCACATGGAGCGCCTCCCCAATGCAGCCATGCGGGAGAGGGCTGGGATGGGTGGGCTGGACTTCACGGGCACGGTGAGCCGGCGGGGGCCGGGGGTGGGGCGGGGGGAGTTGGTGGGCAAGAGAGAGCGACGTGGGAGGGGCCGAGGGAGCAGAGGAAGGGCCCGCCCTGCCCCTCACCAGCCATCAGGGGCCAGGGGAGCCCTGGGCGACAGCCCAGCATGGAGGGCGACCCTTGGGTGCAGAGGACCGAGGTCCTGCCCTGGGCTACACCAGCTATTTGGCTGCCTGATCCTGGGCTCCCCCAGCCCCTCAGCCCAGCGAGCTGAACTCTGCCCTCTGGAGTGGGGCCATTAAGGCCCAATAATAACTTGTTTTTTGCAGCTAACATAGAAAACACCAATAGCTTCAGCTGAAATGGATTTTTAAAAGTGTCATTTTATGGAGAATTTTACTTTCTATTTTGTTGTTTATTAGGCTCTTAAAAGGAAAGCTTGTAATGCGTGCATTGATCGAAATACCAATTGAATAGATGTGAGCACATAAAACAACCCAGCCCCCCATCATGCAGCCCCGGCGCTTGTACTGCGGGCAGCACGATTAGTGTTGCCCACCAGATGCCGGCTGGCCAGGGGCGCCCCGAATCATTTCTATTTGTTAGCAGGGAGAGATGGGGCCAGGGGTCCTCTGGGAAGGAGCGGCACCCTCAGAGACGACACCTAGGTGTCCTGCTGGGTCGGGGGGCCTGTGGGAGCCAGCCCCCTGCCTGCAACCCCCGCCCCCGCAGTTCCACCCTCAAGTGCTCAGCCTGTGCCCTGGGCCGGCCAGCCCTCTCCAGGGCTGTCCTGTCCTTGGCGCGACCCACCAGGGCCCTCAGGCCTCAGCTCCCACCCAGACCCGTAGCCCTGCATCCACTGCGAGCAGGTGTGTCCTGGGAAGCCGAGCCATCACCTCGCCCCTGCCCTAGGGTGGCCGAGGCCACATGCAGGAGGAGCACGTCAGGCGCCGGGACGAGGGTCCCAGGAAGCCAGGTGGCCCCAGTCATCCCGAGGCCCGCACCATCCGTCCGTCCATCCGCTGAGTCCCTGGCTCCCGGTAGCCCGTCCTGCCACCCCTCCTGGACCCTAGCCCCCGAGGGCCTCTGTGCCTCGCCCCCAGAACCCAGAACGTTCTGTCAGCACCTGCGCGACAGGATGCCCTGCACGACGGCCAGGACCCCGAGTGAGGCCTCGGCTGGGAGGGCACAGCCTGTGGCGGGGAGCCAGGCTGTCAGCGTTTCCGTGGAAAGCCCGCTTAAGCAGTTTGCAGCCGTCACGGTGGTGGCAGCGGCTGAGCCTGACCTACTTGGGATTCGCCGCGCAGCCGCCTCCCTGGGTGCCCCTGCTGCTGACTGCGCACTCCCCGCTTGCCTAGAGCTGCGTGGAAGCCGCTCCATTTTCTGAAAAATGCTTCCCCGCTTGTTTTCTCTGCTCCCGGCCAGCCGGCCCGCCTCCTGGCCCTGCACTGCCCAGCCCCGGCCTCAGTCCCTCCAGCTGAGCCCAGGGGCCTCTCCTGGTGTAAGTGCTCCGCGTGTCCCGTCTCCCTCCCACCGAGGTCTCCTGTCTGCGTGTCTCCCCTCACACCTCGGGGCACCCCGGTGTGCGGGACCCGGGTGGCCCCCCAGCCTCCCTCCTGGTGTGCGTTCACCCAGCACGGGTCACTGGAGCCCCTGCTCGCCGGCACGGCCCCCGCCCCGTGGTGCTCACTCCCAGGTGTGACACGGCCCTGTGCCATCGGGGTTTGGGGGAGGCTTCCCAGGGACCTGACGTCTGACCTTGGTCTCTGGGTAGACCTGTGTGACAGGCAGAGGGACGGCACGTGCACAGGCCCGGCTCGAGGTGGGTCGCGGTGCCCTCCAGGAAGCAGTGGCTGTTGAGGGCCCGAGAGACCCGCCTGCAGGGGGGGCAGGTGGAGCGCAAGGAGCTCGAGCAGACGTGCAGCTTTCAAACCAACTGATGGGACGGGGACCCCACCAGGGAGCCGTGAATGGGGGCAGGACCCCAGACTGCCTCTGGGGCGAGAGGGCCGCTTCCTCGGTAACAGTGACAGAGGTCTGGGCTGCGTCCCCATCCCGGGGCGGGGCGGGGCATGCGGAGGAGCGGAGCAGACTGTGGGGTCCGGAAAGAAGGTGCAGCAAAGCGCCTCTGTGCCTGAGGGGCCTTCCTGTGGGAACGTAGCCGTCAGTTCCGCCAGCAACTTGTTGTCCAGACGCGGGCTCCCTGGGCCTGGCCCTGTCCCCAGCGGGGTCTGTCCCACCCTCTCTGGGTCCATGTGGCCTGTGCCAGGCTGCCTTAGGACTGGGTGCTGAGAGGCCTGGAGCTCTCAGGAATGGATACGCCGGAGCGGGGTCCCTTCAGCTCCAGTGTGGCCCTGCCATCCCACCTGAGCAGTGACAGCCGAGGAGGAGCCCGCGGGGCTGTGCTGGCGGCCTGAGGCAGCGTCAGTTTAAAGGCCAGTGGACCTGGCGAGGAGGCCCGGGCTCCAGGGTGAGGCCCTGCCCAGGGTGTCCTGGAGGCTGGGGCTGCTTCCAGGGTCTCCAGGGCCAGGCCGGCTCCCTGCCCCTCGCCTCCCTGCACCTGACCGTGCCCTCCGTTAGGAGGAGCCGCTCTGTGGGCCTTCAGGTGACGTGGCCTGGCAGGCTGCCTGTCCTCGGCCCAGGGTCTTGGGTGCGCTGGGGCAGGCGAGGTGCGTGGCGTTCAGGCGCTGGTCTGCCTGTCCACTCCATGCACGCACACCTGTGCCCCAGGCTGCCAGGCCGCTTAGCCGAGGATGCTCTGGGTGGGCCCGTCTCAGCCGTGCAGCCTGAGAAGCGGACCCACAGCAGGGGCGCCCTGCGCACGGTGTTGGGGGCTGCACAGACCTGCTTGGGCAGTGGCCAGGGAGCATGCAGGGAGCCTGGGTGTCCAGGGCCAGCCTTTGAAACCGTTGGGGAGTTGGGGAGCCCTGGCAGGCTGGGCACTCGGCCACTGCCGGCAGTGCGCCCCGCAGGCCGGGCAGAGGTTGTGTCACACTCATCCTGGCTCCTTGGGGAGAGCTTTCCTGTGTTACCCAGACCCTGACTCCCCGTCTCTCGGGGTCCCTTTTCCCTGGGACTTTCTACTCACTTCCCGGGTACAGCAGGTGAGAGGGGCCTCAGAGGGCAGAGCCCCTTGGAGTTCCTGGATGGCCTTGGGCCTAGAAGTTTCTAGCTGCTCCCCAGGCAGCGGACACACGGGCCGCTTTTCTTTTTAAACCTACTTTTGTGGCGTGTGTCTTTCTCCCCATTACTGCCACTTTTCATTTAAAACGTTATCTCCCCCCCACCTGTCCTTCGTGGCCCCCAGGGGGCTGAGGGGAGGCCCAGCCCTCACCCCAGAGTAGTCAAGGTTATGGTGATAAATCCTGGGGCATTGTCACTGCTATTCGGAGTAAATTGGCTGGCCGCTTTCGGGCTGAAGGAAAGATAATTTGCTGTAGTATTTCAAATGGATTAGAAATGGATTTGAAGGGAAAGTTCATGCCTCCCATCACAAAGGCGAGAAAAAGGGCTATCTTAAGGCAGGTTCCCTCCCCGGCCTTCATTATCCTCGCTTAATACCTTTCCTATTTTCCAGCCTTAATGAAATTTCCTGGCGGCATGGGCCTGCGGATGGATGGGAGCAGCCTTTAGATCTGAGGCTCCTGTTGTAGAAAAGGGATTCCAGGCCCTTTTGCCACGAGGGCAGGCGCGTTCTCTGGGTCCTTGGCCCTGCTATTATCTCATTAATTTTATCCCCTCTTCTCAATACAGTTCGTTTCCAAAGGCTGTCCTCTCCATTAGGGTAACAATTTACTGGAGTGCTGTGACACCCACGGCAATGAAAGGCTACAAGGTATTTGGGGCGGGCGGGGGGGCCCCCAGCCCACTGTTCCAGTCCCCGCTTGCCCGGCACCTGCCGAGCCACAGGTCCAAAGTCAGCGGGACCAGAGGGAGAGGGAGGGGCAGAGGGGGCTCTGTGAGACTGCAGGCCGGGCCGGTTTCCACGGGCGGGGGGCCCTCCCCAACCCTTGCCAGCCCTCCCTGAGTTCTTTGGGTGCATCCACCTCCCCCAGGCAGCCCCAGGGCACCATCTGGGAATGCAGCTTCTCCCAGCTTGGCTCCCAGGCTCCTGGGGTGCCCCTGGGAGCTGTGGCTCCAGGGCTGTTCTCGCGCTGCAGCCCTTTACCGAGGCACGCGGGGTCCTCGGGCCCAGGTGTGAGCACAGACTGTGAGCACAGAGCCGGGGCCTCGGAGCAGGAGGCCTGCTGCGCCTCCGCTCCTCCCGGAGGCCCGCAGTCACCCCGCCACTGCACCAGAGCCCAGGGGCATGGCTTTTCGGGTCGGAAAGGGGATGGATCGGTGGTCGTGTTCATCCATAAGAATAATCAACATTGTCCCGAGAAAGAAATGTCACCTGAGACGGGCATTTTAGCTGTAAGAGCAAATCGCGGAAGGCAGTGATTAATGGGGCCGCTTCCTCTCCTGGGGGCGGGGGGTGGCCAACAACAGCCCCAGACCGAGGCTTCTCTGTGTGCAGAGCTGTGGGACGCAGGCCCTCGTGGGGAGCCGCCTGAGGGGGCCGGCACACGCTCTGCCCTGAAGCTTCCAGTTCCTTCTGACCCCAGGACCTGCCGGCCTCCACCCTGCTGGGTCCTGCCTGGGCGGGGCCTCCTCTTCCTTGGGCTGCCACGTGCCGCTTGAATCCCACGGCCCACGGCAGTCGCCTGCGTGGCTGCCTCTGGGGGCGGTGGTCTGTCCCTGTCCAGCCTCAGCCAGGAGCGCATATGCCCACAGCTGGGGAGCTTCCTCACCCCTTGAAGGGCCTGACTCCCTTTCCTCCCCACCGTCCCTCACGTTTGATGGGGGCCAGCGCCCTGGACGGAGGGAGAGGCAGGTGGGAGAGGGGGTGCCCCTGGTAAGGGGAGGGGCGGCTGCGCGCGTCTTTGTTCCTGGCAAGCGCAGTCACACGATTGCGATGCACAGCCTGTGCGGGAGGCTGGGGGGCTGTCCCTGAGCAGCCACCCCATGGTGAGGGTCTGAGTGCCACGAGCAGCCGGCGCGCTGGGGGGCGACCCTGGGTGCACAGATGGGGGCTGCGGAGTGGGGGGGCCCCGACGCTGCCCCTCGCCCAGGGCTGGCCGATGAAAGGGCAGCTGCTTTGTGGGCGGGGAGACCTCTGAGGGCTCGGGACGGTGTGGGGCTGGGGGCCGGGGCTGTTGGGGGCCTCTCAGCCTCGGGCTAAGTGAGCTGTGGTGACCACCGGCCTGGGCTCTGCTCTCAACCTTGGGGATCAGGGCTCAGGCCAAGCTGTGCCTTTCGGGCAGCAGCCACAGCTCCTGCAGAGGGCCCCGGGCTCCCAAGGCTGACAGTGCTCTGCAGTGAGGGGAGGAGACCCCACCCAGCCCTGCCCCTCCTCACACCTCCACCTGGCCTTGGTGTGAGCCCAGGGGACAGGGCAGGTGCCCACTGGACATGCAGATGCCCTGAGGCCAAGGCGGGTAGATCTGCGGTCCCAAGGTCCGGGAGAGCCTGGAGGTCTGGCTCCTCCCCCAGAGGATGCCCACGTGCCCCGTGAGAGGGCAGCTGGAGCCTGTCGGCACGGCCAGCGTGAGCCGGGCTGCCGAGGACCCTTGGCAGGAGTCCTTTGCTCCAAGATTGGTCTTTGTGAACTTAAGTTTTAATTAAGGGAAACTGGGTTACGCGCTTTCTGGCGGGCCTCCTCGGCTTCCCACCTGACGGTGCTGCTTCAGGTCCCCAGCACCCGGCTCACTCGGCTGGTTAGAACGACCCCCAACTCGCAGGTGGAGAGATGGGGGCCAAGGGGTGGGCCAGCTTGCGTGCTAGGGTGCCCGGAGGCCTGCCGTGTCCCGTCTGCACTTCAGACCCAGGTCTGGGCCCCCTCCCTGGCCCTAGGGAGCCAGGAAAGGGTGTGCTGCTGCCCAGGTGGAGTTGGGGTTCATATGCTACCAGGGGAAGGGGCCTCAGCGGGAGCACTTTGGAGAGCCCAGAGGGAGGGTGCCATGTGTGCCCCAGGATGGGCCCTGACTTCAGCCAGCCCCAGCCTGGGGCCTGCTGGGCCCCAGGCTGCTGATGGCGGCACTGCCTGCAGTAGGGCCACCCTCCTCACACCCCGCCCCTCCTGCTGCTTGGGGGCCATCTTTGGGTAGAGGTGACGCTCACGCGACAGCTGGTGCTCCCTTGCCCAGGTTTGCCAGTGGGGCCCAGATGTACACTGGGCGGTGACAGCGTGATTAGCAGAATCTGACCTCATAGGGAATTAAGCTCAATTTGCATAAACAGATTCCTGCTTAAACACACGGTGGGGGGGGCGGGGTGGGGGAGTTGGGGGGGCAAGGCCAAGTCCTTCTGGAGCCCTGAGGCCCTGGGCAGCGGGAGGGCCTTGGACCCCTCGTGGCAGCTCCGGGGAGCAGGTCCACCAGGGCAGCTGCAGGCCCACCATCTGTGGGACCTGAGTCTGTGGGGGTGTGGCCGCTGCCCGCTGTGTGTCTGTCAGGGGACTTCTCCCGACCCGTCTGCCCTTGGGCTGGCCTGGGCGTCCGCTAACCCCAGGACAGGTGGCTCAGTCCTCTGCCAGCCTTTGACCTCAAGGAGACTTCAGTCTTTCCCCTGACACAGCTTGCCAGCGGGAGCGGGGTCTGTGAGGCTGTCCCCTCCCAGTCTCCATGCAGGGCCCTCGGTGCAATGGAAAGAGAGGCAGGGAGGGCGGGCAGTGGAGCTTGCTGACCCCACAGCACGGCCTTCCCAAAGCCGGGGTGGCACCACTGGGGCAGCGTCCAGGAGGTGTTCCCGGGCAGTGGTGATGGCCACAGGCCTTAGAATAGACCCTCAGGGCCACCGTAGTGCAAGCGCCGAGGGCACAAAGGAGCCCCCTCGAAGCCGTGTCTCAGGCGTGCATGTCGGAGGGGGAGGCTCAGTCCCAGCCTTGTTGGTGGGGTTGAGGGTGCCCCCTCCTGTGCCAGTGGAGGGCGGGGGACAGAGGTTTCCGCGACCGCGGGCCCTGGGGCTGGGCTGACATGCGTTCCCTTTCCTTGCAGGTCCTTGGTGCTGAACGGCCTGCGTACTGCTGCAGTGGGTGGGAAAGCCCAGCCCGGCTCCCCTCGGTGGCGGAACAAAGGCTACCGTTGTATCGGAGGCGTTCTCTACAAGGTGTCGGCCAACAAGCTCTCCAAGACCTATGGCCGGCCCGGCAGCGACGGGGGCAGCAGGCCCCTCCTGCGCGCAGGTGAGGCTCATGGCGGGTGAGGGCTGTGCATGCGCCGTTGCTCCAGACTGGCCACCCATCTGAGGCCCCAGGCCTGGGGCTCTCCCGGAGCCAGCCCGGCCCAAGCGAAGGCTTCCCAGACAGCGCCCCAGCCCCAGGGCCATTTCACTCCTGCTCGCAGAGCCTCAGCAATTGCCCCTCACAAGGCTGGCAGCGGCCATGATGGGGAGGCCCCCCCAGGGACGGCTTGGGTGCAACTGCCTCTTGCTTGGGTGCAACTGCCTTTTGCTTGGGTGCAACTTGCCTCTGATTTTCTGTGTTTTGCTCCTGGACAACGGAGATGAGCCAGGTATGGTAAACACGGCCTGGGCAAGTGAACACCTGGGGCTGCAGTGCCTGATCGCTTTGGCAATGCCTCCCCGCTGTGCCTGGAGGCTGTCACCACCACATGCGCCCCTGTGGCCTGGGAAACAGGCCGCAGAGAAGGAGGTGCTTTGGATTTGCTTATTGTGCACGTTGACTAGAAAAATATTTTGGTTTCAGTCCAGTTTTACTCTTTTCCTTTGCTGTCGAAAAGGGAAAAAAACGGGGGAGGTTGCAGGTGGTATGGGGATTGCACAGGCCCAGCCACCCCAGCCCCAGCCCGACCCGTCCAAAGGGGCAGGAGGGAGAAGAGGCCCGGGCCAGGGAGGAGGCAGGGCGTGGGCGACAGCCGGAGGGCCCCTCCTGGAAGCCCTCCCTCTCTTCTCCCAGGGCCTCTGTCTGCTGGCCTGGGGCGCCTGGCTGCCTAATTCCAGGCCAGGTGCCCCGGGCTCCCCAGGACAGGCACTCTCCACCTGTTTCCCACCTTGAGGGGTTGGGCTGTGTGACCTCTCAGGGCCTCTGCCTTGACCTTGAGAGCTTGGTGGTGGAGGAGCAGGTGCCGAGCCCTGGCCAGGCCTCCTCAGGGACTTTGGTGAGACTCAGCCCCGAGGGGCTGCTGCCTTGGGTCAGGGGATGCCCTGAGGCCAAGGCGGGTAGATCTGCTGTCCCACCCCGATTGCCTCTGACACCAGAACTCAGCGGGCCTGTAGCACGTGTGCTCGTAGTCTGTGGGGCCCACACACAGCTGTGGGCATCTCAGAGGGCAGGGACCTCAGACCTCCTCTGTCCATGGCCGCTTCCAACCTGCTGCTTACCCTGAGCCGGGCCCCTCACAGGGCTGTCACAACCAGGCCTGCCGGCAGGCCGGACAGGGCTGTGGGTGCCCGGGCATCCAGACAAACCCACAGGGCTTGCAGCGGCCACTCGGCGGAGTGGCCATCTGGCAGCCCGAGGGACCAAGCCTCTCTGTGGGCCCGACCTCTGGCCCCAGCTATGCCCGAGCCCCTCCACCCCCGCCTCACGACCGGCCCAGCAGGCAGGGCCCTGGCTCCGCTCCCTGCTGTCCTCCCTTGGGCTGGACAGGTTGTGGTTTGGGGCCGTCCTAGCCCTCGCCGGGACCCTGGGCTGCACGTGAGCCTGATCCGAAATGGGCCGGTAGGCCTGTGGGACGGGGCTGCACCCGCCACCTGGGCTCCTTGCATCCCCTCGCATCCCTCATGTCCACATCCAGGCGGAGGAGGCGCCTGGGGGCTGAGAGGAAGAAGCGGGTTTGGACTCAGCCTCTGCCTACAGGCATCGCGGGGCCCCACGTTCGAGCCGCCTGCTGGACGCTGGGCCCCGGGTCTGAGCTGGCAGCTGGCCGGGAGGGGGCTGCGACACTTCTCCCTGGGGAGGATGCCACGCTGCGCCCGCTGCCCTCCAAGTGCTGAGCTCCGCGGAATCCCACCTCCCCGCTCAGACGGAGCGGCAGCGACAGGACAGCTGCAGGGCAGCACCCGGCCTTCCCGGCCCTCTTCCCCCGGCCCTCCAGCCTCTGGGCGACGTCGGGGGAGGGGGGCTCCCCCTGCAGGCCACAGCTGCCCACACCCTGCTGACTAGCCTGCTGGCTGCCAAGGGGCAGCCCTGGGGCTCAGCCCTCCCACCTCAGGGTCGGGGCAGGGAGGTGGGGTTTGGAGCACAGACCACAGGGCAGCCCGTCCTGGGGGCATGAGGCCGGCCCAACACAGCACCAGCTGCCTGGACCCCCATACGGGTGGCCGACTGTTGGCTATAAGGAAGGCGGATTGCTCCCAGCTGTGGGAATGCCTGTGGACCAGCAGCCCACTTCGGTGAATGATAATTAAAGAAATAAATTTTCTCCTCCGGAGTCGACAGAACTTTGACTCCAGCGAGAAAGTGCAGGCCTCCTTGGGAGGGGGCGGGGGCTCCCCCCCCCTCCTCCTGGCTGCCGGCCTCTCTGGGACAGCATCAGCCCCTGGTTGGGGTGCCCGATCCACCCCAGGCTTCGTTGGGGAGAGCCTTGCCCTGCCCAGTTCCCGAGCCCCAGGGGCAGGGCCTTCTAGCAGGTACACCTCGCTTCCCTGGACCCCCAGGGCCAAGCACTTCCTCCCACGTATAAGGTCTGCCCGCCCAAAGGGCCCAACCCTGGGACCCCTCCCCACATGCTTTGGCCTGGAGCCTGGTGGGGGTCCTCCCAGGCGGGGGCTCCACTGGGCCTGGCCTGTGCCTCGGCCCCAAGGGCCAGCAGGTCCCCGCAGTGGAGCAGAAGCCACGAGTCCCCCTGCCAGAGCCGCCTTGCTCAGTCTGGGCTGCAGGCCTGGCTCCCAGGCTTCTTCTGAGCCCCAGGCCCCAGACCGGGGCAGACGTAGGCTGTGGTGGGCAGTCTCCCTGCTGCTGACCTGCCACCACGCGCCCTGGGCAGGTAGTGCGGGGCAGGGTCGGGGTGGGGGCGGTCTGAGTCGCTGCCTGGGCGGGGGCTGCCTCACCGCCTGAGTCTATTTTGGGAAGACCCCTGGGAAGTGCAAGCTCTCCGGAAGGCTCAGTGCCTCCTGCTCTGAGGTCGCCAAGGGTTTTCAGCTGAACTTTTCAGTGCCTCCACACCGCTTTTCAAACAGCTACTTTATGTGCATTTTTTAGCACTGCAAAGTATTTGAAAAGGTGCTTCCTGTTCTTGTAAAAACTCCTACCGCGCGGTGCGCTGGCATTTTTTTAAGAGCAGAAGTGGAAAGAGGAGTAAACCTGCCCGCACCCCCACAACCCCACCCCCCACAACCC
>NW_006791731.1:1161564-1166024 GCF_000442215.2 Lipotes vexillifer
AGGCCAGGCCTGCCGGCCGGTCTGACAGGCAGGCACATGACGCCAGCGGTCCCTGGCGGGAGCAGATGGCGCCACAGCGTCACTGGCAGCCTGGGTGACTGCCCCGGAAGCCGCGCTCACCGACAGTGATCAGATTGCACTGTCACCCTCAGGCTGGCAGGTGGAGGGCCACCGCGTGCCATCTGGACTGGCCTCCACTGCCACCCCGAGGATGGGTGTCCCCGGCCTGGAAACCAGACTCCAGTATGGCCTGGAGCCGTCCTAAGACCCCCTCCCCACCAACCCTCACGCTCTGAGCCCGCTCTCTCCCTTCTGTGTCATCGCAGCCGCCTGGGCCACCGTGCAGAGCACTTCCCTCCCACGGGGGTCTCGCGGCACAGCCCTGGAGCCGCCTTTTTTAACTTGAGGAGACTGAGGCTCAGAGGAGGGCGGACACTGGCCAGAGGGCAGCTCCAGCAGGGCAGTGAGGGCACTGGCCCAGAACGGGCTCACAGAGCGTCCAGGGAGCGGTCAGGGCTTAGCAGAGAGAGGGTGGGCTGTGGAGGAGGGCATCTCAGGGTCCGGCCTGTGGGGCGCAAAGGGGTTTGGGTTTGGACAGGCCGAGTGAAGTGTCAGAACACTGGTGTGACTGGGTGTGGAGCTCGGGAGACCAAGCTGAGCGGGCCCTGGGAAAGGACGCCCTGGGGCGAGCCAGGGAGAGGGCCCTACAGGTGACAGGAGGGCCGCCTGCCCAGGCCTCCCACGCGGCTCCGGCTCCGGTGGGGGGGAGCTCAGGGCCAGGCAGCTTGGGGGCGTCCCTTTTTAAACCTGGGATGCTTTGTCACCGCCTCAAGTCCCTAGAATTTCTGAGTGATGTCACTCGTGCCTCCTGCTGCCAGATCCATTTCAGCAGCTGCCTGTGGGAAACCGGATCTGGTCTGGGAAGGGTCATGTGTGTGTTGAGGAACTGTGGCCATCCTGAGCAGCTCTCACCCTTGCCTGGCCCGCCTTGGTCCTGGGGAGTGACCTGGTATCAAAAAGGCAGGCGGGAGCCGTGTATTAGCCCGGATGCCCCTTCTGTAGGCTGAGCTCACACTGCAGAAGACAGTGCCACCCGCCTGCCCCGCATCCCCTGCCCCCAGGGCCCAGCCCCACCCAACAAACCCCAGCTGCCCTGGCTGAGCATCCACCTGTTCCCTTCCTGTCGCCACTGACCACTTTGTGAGTAACTCCCCTTCAGGCCACAATCAGTGACCTCAGAGAGGCCTTGCTTGGTCTGTGCCCTTGGGGTTTTGAGGAGTGTCTTACAAGGTGCCTCCGAAACTGTGCAGAGCGGGTACCCGCCAGGGCCTCCAGCCACACGGCACAGGCCGCCGTCGGCACACGGCTCCCTCGGGGCCTGGGAGTGAGGACTTCAGGATTTGTGGCCATACATGTCTTTTTCGTTTTTATCTTATGACGCTTTAAATAAGCTATTCTTAGCTACAGCAGGGCCAGGTGGCATTTCCAGGTCACGCGTCCCTGTGTTCTCCAGGCAGAGGGAGGTGGCGGGGAAGCCCCACCACCCACTGTTCCTGGGACCACTTGCCTTGAGACAAGACCACTGGCCAGGGGCTTCCCTGGTGGCGCAGCGGCTAGGAACCCTCCTGCCAACGCAGGGGACACGGGTTCGAGCCCTGGTCCGGGAAGATCCCACATGCCGCGGAGCAACTAAGCCCGTGCGCCACAACTGCTGAGCCTGCGCTCTAGAGCCCGCGAGCCACAGCTACTGAGCCCATGAGCCACAACTACTGAAGCCCGTGTGCCTAGAGCTCGTGCTCCGCAACAAGAGAAGCCACCGCAGTGAGAAGCCCGCGCACCGCTACGAAGAGTAGCCCCCGCTCGCCGCAACTAGAGAAAGCCCATGCATAGCAACGAAGACCCAACGCAGCCAAAAATTAATTAATTAAAAAAAAAAAGACCACTGGCCGGCAGCCAGGGTGGCCTCGGGGAGCTGTGCCACCAGACCTGGTCCCTGAGCCTTCGTCCCCGTCCGCTTCTGCCGTCTCGCCTCGGCCTCTCCCCTGCACGGGGCTGGGAGGTGGCCTGGCAGGGGCCCAGGAGGGCAAGCGGTTTCCTGGAGGGGCGGCAGTGCCCGAGCTGAGGGTGGGGCATCCCAGGGGGCCGGTGCCAGGCAGGTGGGCAGGGAGAGGGCAGAGCCGGGGCGGTGGGCCTGGAGTGACCCGGCCTCTCCCCCCCACAGGCCGCTTGGACCCTGCCAGCAGCTGCAGCCGCTCCCTGGCCAGGTACGTCCCTTGGGGTTGGGGGCAGGGATGCTCCCCGTCCTCCCGGGGCTCACGGACGTCTGCCCCCTCCCCAGCCGGGCCGTGCAGCGCAGCCTGGCCATCGTGCGGCAGGCGCGGCAGAGGCGGCGGCGGAGGAAGGAGGAGTACTGCATGTACTACAACCGCTTCGGCAGGTGCAACCGCGGCGAGCACTGCCCC
Source organism: Lipotes vexillifer (assembly GCF_000442215.2). NCBI lineage: Eukaryota > Metazoa > Chordata > Mammalia > Artiodactyla > Lipotidae > Lipotes > Lipotes vexillifer. The sequence continues at coordinate 1,164,027 of NW_006791731.1, forward strand.
TACATCCACGACCCCGAGAAGGTGGCCGTGTGCACCAGGTGCGCCCACTGGGGCCTCCCTGCGGGTGGGGTGGGGGCTGCCCCGGGCTCCTCGCCCCTCAGACCCTCTCTGTTTGCCTAGGTTTGTTCGGGGCACGTGCAAGAAGACGGACGGGACCTGCCCCTTCTCCCACCATGTCTCCAAGGAGAAGGTGAGTTCTCCCCTGTCCCCTGCGCCCGTGGGCCGGGGGTGGGACCTGGAGGCTCTGCCCCTCCGTCCCGCCACGTGCCCGGTGGCCCCTAGGTGCCCCTGGGCTTGGCGAGGGGCAGCTCTGTGGGGCTGGGCCGTGGCGGAGGTGGGGCGCACAGCTGGGCCGCCCACAGTGCGGGGAGCTCTGAGGTCAGGGGTCAGTGCTGGCCAGGGGGCCGCCCACCGTGCGGAGCGGGGGCTGCAGCGGGTCAGGGGAGGTGGGATCAGGCGGAGGCGGTGCTGCTGCTGCAGCTTTTCCCCTTGAGGAACTTGAAAAGAATCAGCATTTTTCTCCCTAGTAGAGCTTCGAAACTCTGCTGTGAGCAATTTGGAAATTCACGTCGAGTTTCGGGTTCATTAGCTCCGGCTCCAAAGCTGGTGCAGGCTCTGAGCTGTCTAACGCAGAAGCCCCGCACCAGCGCCCTGAATTAATGTTATTGTTATTTGTGTGGATGTGCTGGGTGCAAACAAGGTTAATTGAAATGAGAAGGCAGTTTCCTCTTGATAATGATGCTGACAGCTAGAGGAGTTCCGTTTGGTGCAAGAGTTGGTTTTATTACCCCTTTTTATTAGCGCTAATTTGGGTCCTGTATCAAAACGCACATTAAGGGAATTGTCTGCAGCCGCAGCACTGCCAGCCCCAGGCCGGCCGCTCCCTTCTGCGCTGCAGTTAAAAGACAATTAAAAATAGTCTCCTCGCTAAATCACCCTTTGTTTCTCTGCTTTCTCTCCTTCCCTCCTCAGCTGTAGTCGTATTCAGCTCCCCCCGACCCCACGCCTCTCCCCAGAAAAGTGGCTTTTTGAAGCTCTTGTGTGTCCACTGCAGGCAGGCGGGAGTCCAGTGGGGTGCAGTGAGGAGCCCGGCCGGGATAGGCCAGCAGTGGGGGGTGCCCGGGGACCACGTGGGCAGGGCAGGCAGGTCTGACAGCGGAGGGAGGAGGCCCCTGAGAGGTGTCAGGCCTGTGGAAGGTGTGAGACCTACAGGGTGACAGCCGTGTGAGCTCCTGGCAAGGTTCCATCCCGCCAGGAGGCTGGCCTCACCCTGGGGGGCCCCAACCGAGGAGTCAGCCTGGGCGACTTCAGAGGCACACACCCTCCCCTCCCGCTGTCTGCTGGCCCTCAGGCCTCAGTCCCCCCACGGGGGGAGAAGGGGGGCTGCCCAGCCTGTGTCCCCCACCAGGTCTCCCCTGGGCCCACCTGCCAACAGGCCAGGATGCTGGGAGCCTGCCCCCTGCACCAGTCCTCCACGGTGCCCGCCTGCGTTCAGTGTTCAGCAGAGCCCCGTGGCCAGGCTTCACCAGGCCAAGTCAGGTCTCCAGTTCATGGACGCTGCCAGGTGTCCACGCATCAGGCAGCTGGAAACTCTGCTGGATTTCAGGCCCTATGGGCTGACACCCCACCTAGAGCCCCCATGCGCTGCCTCGCTCCTACCCCCAAGCCCTGCTTTTCTAGACCAACCTCCTCCTGGCCCATGCCACCCCAGCCCTACACCCTGGAAACCAGGCAGGCTCGGGGCAGGTGATGGACTCAGGTGACAGCACATCTGGGCCTGAGCCAGCCTGCTGGGCTGGGTCCCCCGTCTCAGTATCCTCATCTGGACCATGTGAGGGCAGATGAGCTCTGCCCGGGCGACCACACCTTCTGGGGAGGCTGAGGGTCTGACTTCAGGGTGGGCGGCCCCTCCTGCTGGCCAGCACTGTGTTTATTTCCACAGGCAGTGTGTGGCTCATGCCTGGCGGTGGAGCCCTGGGTGGGGCCCTGGGGTCCCGG
>NW_006791731.1:1166098-1169276 GCF_000442215.2 Lipotes vexillifer
CCTGCCTATGAATGGGGTGAGGAGGGGGGCTCGGGGTAAGTGGCCTGCCCTCAGCCTCACTGCCTTTCCACCCCGCCAGATGCCTGTGTGCTCCTACTTTCTGAAAGGGATCTGTAGCAACAGCAACTGTCCCTACAGTCACGTCTACGTGTCCCGCAAGGCAGAGGTCTGCACCGACTTCCTCAAAGGCTACTGCCCGCTGGGTGCGAAGGTGAGGGGCGTGGGCGGGGGGAGGGGCTCGCGGGTGTGTCCTCGCCCCGTCGCCCGTCACGCTCACCTGAGGGCTCAGCCCAGCTCAGCAGCACCGGGGCTGCCATTGTGGGAAAGCCCCCGGCAGCTGAGCAGCCCTCGGCGCCGCAGCTCCTTCTGGGAGGACCCGCCCCCGTGGGCCTGCAGGGCTCGGGGGAGGCTGCACGGGCCGTGGGGGACCCCGGAGAGGCCTCCTCGGTCCCAGTGCCCCGAGAGGGAGCCTCCTCACCGGCCTAGGAGCTGCAGCAAGGCCCGCTGCCACCCTTTCCCCTCCCACTTGTGAGTGACCGCCCTGCCTTGGGGACCTGTGGTCTGCCGTGGAGGAGCAGGCCTGGGCCCTGGGCATGGGGAGTGCGTGTCAGTGCGGGGCCAGCTCCCCAGCCCCGGCCCCCGCGTTGCGCACCGCACCCCTCCCTTCCTGCGCCCCGCTCTCTGCAGTCAGTGGAGCCCTTCCCCAGTCCTCTTCCTCCTGCCCCAAGCCTAAGGGCTGGGCCGGCTCCGCAGACCCTGGGCCCCAGGCGGAGCCAGCGGTGACCCTGAGGGCGGTCCTTCCTGGAGGCGGGGCCCAGCAGGCAGCTCCAGAGCAGCCCAGGTGGGGCGGGCAGGACCCCCGGAGGCTGGGGATGATTATTGTTAGAGATTCCATTTAAATGAAAATATCAAAGCGGTCTTTAAGGTCTGCCTCTATTAGTGGAAGTGCTTACTGCGTCCCTTTCGGGCTGCGAGGCTGCCCCATGATGGATAGCAGCTTGTAATTATAGGTGGGAAAAGCGCTGAGCAGGCCGGATCCGCAGGAGCAGAAGCAGCAGCCTGGGCCGGCGAGGGTTAATTTTATTCTAAATAATATAAAAAGTGCTGAGTCGTCACCTTGCTCCTGAAGTGGAAGTCCTCAGATGGGCCCCAGAGAGTTTATAATATTCCACCGAATCAAGTGGAATTGTTAACCTTGCTTCATAAAGCGCTGGCTTGTTAAAGAGGCGCATTCCCTTTTCTTGTGAATAATTTAGGCCCGGAGTAGGTCTCTGCCCCTTCCCCTTTCGGGGGCCGGGCGCCGCTCCTGGGCCTGAGGCTCAGAGGTCAGCCCCTCGTGTCTCCTCACTTTGTCCCTCCGGACTCTCAGGACACCTGGGGACACAGCATCCTCCTGTGGGATGCCTGTCACTTGGGGTGTTCCAATGGCCACGTGTCACAGGGTCACCGCCACAGAGCTTTCTGCGCGAGCCCCGAGTCCCGTCACTCCTGGCGCTGGCGGTGGGGTCGCCTTGGTCCCTTGCTGTCGGGTCCGCGGAGCAGCTGTTAATGCGTGTGCCGTGGGGGTCGCCACCGTGAGGCGTGGCGCTAACAGCCCTGCTGCTCTGTCCACCGCGCTCAGAGCACCATCACCAGCACTGCCCTCAGAGGGAGAGTGCCCCTTCCCTGGCTGCCCCCACCAGGAGTGGGTAGCAGTGCAGACTCCGCGACTCCCACTGGGACCTCACTGTCGCTGTCCAGTTGCTCACGTGGTCCCCAGGGTGCCTTCTGGCGCTGCAGGACACGCATCCCGCCCTGGAACGGCCGTCCCTCCCGGCACCCTGGCTCCTCTTCCTTGCGTTCACAGCTTGTGGTCAGGGTGCTCACTGCACCCTGGGGTGTCGCGCGTCTCCAGCGCCTCCTGCTGCAGCTCACGTGCAGTCTCATCCGCGGCCACCTCTGTACCGACAGCCCCTGCCCGGCTGCGTCCCGGCCCTTGTGCCTCCCTCACATACTCTCCTCGACCTCCTTCTCGCCCTGCCTCTGCGTGTGTCAGGGTCCGGGCTTCCAGGGGCGCTCTGCCTGCTGGAGAGGCCCCTCCGCCCCTGTCCCCTGCTTCCTCCTGCCCTTCGGAGGCTCTTTGTCCCGGCATATCAGTCTTTGGAGTCAAAGACAGCGTCTCCTTGTCACCGCCTGATAACTTGCCCCGGGTACCCTTTCTCAGGCTGAAATCCTTCCTGTTTTTACAGGCGCGTCCTTCCATTTTTCTCCATGTGGGTCTGGTTCCAGGATCTGCCCCCACTCAAGGCCACGCGCCCCTCCTGCACCTTCTCCAGTTTGGCTTTACGAGCTGCAGTGAGGTGGGGTGGAGGCGAGGCTCCGGATGGGGCTCAGACCCCAGTCCACTCGCGGCCGTGGCCCTGCACGAGTTGTTCACTCTCTGGGCCTCGGTTTCCTTTCTGTAAAATTGGGATAACGGTAGTGCTTACCACATGGGAAGGTTGTGAAGATTAAGACGTTAGTGCAGGGGACTTCCCTGGTGGCACAGTGGTTGAGAGTCTGCCTGCCAATGCAGGGGACACGGGTTCGAGCCCTGGTCCGGGAAGATCCCACCTGCCGCAGAGCAACTAAGCCCGTGCGCCACAACTACTGAGCCTGCGCTCTAGAGCCCGCGAGCCACAACTACTGAGCCCCCGTGCCGCAACCGCTGAAGCCCGCGCGCCTAGGGCCCATGCTCCGCAGCAAGGGAGGCCACCGCAGCGGGAAGCACGCACACTGCAACGAGGGGTAGCCCCCGCTCACTGCAACTAGAGAAAGCCCACTCGGAGCAACAAAGACCCAATGCAGCCATAAATAAATAAATAAGTAAGTAAGTAAATATGTACATACATACATTAGTGCAGCGCTTCACAGCCCTTTGAGCAGGCCCTGGGGTGTCAGGGAGGCTCTGGTGTCCCTGTTACCCAGCCTGTGGTGTGAGGTGCGACCTCGCTTCGTTTCTTCCACGTAGTGAGCCTTTCCCCGCAGATACGTGCTAAACTGTCCGTTCTTTCCTCTCTGATTTGTGGTGCCACTTTTCTTTCTTTTTTTTTTTTTTTTTCCTTGCGTTATGCGGGCCTCTCACTGTCGTGGCCTCTCCCATTTGCGGAGCACAGGCTCCGGACGCGCAGGCCCAGCGGCCACGGCCCACGGGCCCAGC
>NW_006791731.1:1169685-1186152 GCF_000442215.2 Lipotes vexillifer
CCTGCATCGGCAGGCGGACTCTCAAGCACTGCGCCACCAGGGAAGCCCGTGTGGTGCCACTTTTTAAAGCCGGCTTTATTGAGGCACGGTTTACATATCGCCCCGTTCATCTGTTGCACAGGTGTACGATTCAGTAGGTTTTAGTAAGTTTACGAAGTTGTGCAGCCATCACCACCGCCCGGTGCTGGAGCATTTCCGTCACCCCAGAACATTCCCTCAACCCTTTCTGTGGTCGGTCCTGTCCCTGCTGCCCCCCCACCCCACCCCCAGGACACACTAACGTACCTCCGTCTGCGTGAACCTGTCTTTTGTGGGCAGCGCACACGAGGGAGTCCTACCATGCAGACTTCGGCGTCTGGCTTCTGTCGTGAACGTGTTTTTGAGGGTCGTCGTGCTGTGGTCTCGAGCAGCACACGAGTGGCCCTCCACTGTGTGCAGAGACCACTTCCTGTTTCTCCGCTCGTCAGGGGATGGGCACTTGGGTTGTGGCCAGTGGGGCTGTTTGGAGTGAGCCTGCTCTGAGAGTCTGTGGGTCTCAGTGTGGACACAGCCTGCAGGGATAGCCGCCTGCACCGGTCCAGCTCCCACCAGGAATGAGTGTGGGTCTCATTTTGTCACTTCCTTGCCAGCACCTGCCAGCCCTGTCACCCGTTTAAATGCACAGTACAGTGGTTTTTGGTGTATTACATTTTTAATTTTGTAACTGTAGTAAACTAAATATAACATAAAATTTGCCCTTGTTGAGTATACAGTTCAGTGGCATTAATTACATTTAAAATACTGTACAGCACCACCACTGTCTCTTTCCAAAACTGTTCCATCACCCCCAAACAGAATCTCTATAAACAGTCGGCAATGACTCCCTGTTCCCCCTCTCTCTCCAACTCCTGGCAGCCACAGATCTACATTTCATCTCCATGAATCTGCCTCTTCTAGATATTTAGCATAAGTGGAATCTTACAGTATTTGTCCATTCACATCGGGCTTCTCCCGCTGAGCACCACGCGTTCAGGGCTTACCCCTCTTATGGCTGAGCGACGGCCCACCGTGCGTCCAGACCACACCCGTCTGTCCCCTCCTCTGGGGATGGACACGGGCGTCGTGCCTTTTGCACGTTGTGACCATCAGCATACGAGTGGCTGTTCAAGTTACTCTCGTCACTTCCTTTGGGTGGAGAGACACCAGGAGTGGAAGTGCGGATTATGCGATAATCCTGTATTTAGCTCTTTGAGGGACCGCCGGACTTTTCCGTATTGACCATGCTGTTCGCGTCCCCAACAGCAGCGCCCGAGGGTTTCGCTTCCTCCACATCCTCTCCCGTGACTTACCTTCCTTATTGGTTAATAGCCACCCAGCGTGTGGCATCTGACTGGTTTCAGTTCACAGTGCCTTAGAGATTAATGATGTTGAACATATTTTCACATGCTTCTTGGTCACTGGTGTATCTTCTTTGGAGGAATTTCTCTTCAAGTCCTTTGCCTTTTTTCCTTTTTTTTTATTTTTTGGCTGTGCCCCGTGGCACGTGGGATCTTAGTTCCCTGACCAGGGATCAAGCCCACGCCCCCTGCGTTGGAAACATGGAGTCTTAACCACTGGACCACCAGGGAAGTCCCTTCTGCCCATGTTTGAGTTGGGTTGTTTGGGGTTTTTTTGTTGTTGTTGAGTTATAGGAGTTCTTTATATATTCTGAATACTAACCCCTTATTGGAGATATGATTTGCGTATTTCTCTTCTATTCTGTGCGTTGTCTTTTCACTCTCTTGGTAGTGTACTTTGATGCACATAAGTTTTTCATTTTGTTTAAGTGCAGTTTATTTATGTGTTCTTCTATTGCCTGTGCTTTGGGTGTGATATCTAAGTTATTTTTGTCAAGTCCAATGTCATGAAGCTTTTCCCTTGTGCTTCCTTATAAGGGTTTTATAGTTTTAGCTCTAAAGTTTAGGTCTATGGTCCATTTTGAGTTAATTTTTGCATATCGTATTAAATAAGGACCCAACTTCATTCTTTTGCAAATGGATATCCAGTTTTCCCCAGCACCACTTTTTTTTTTTTTTTAATATTTATTCATTTATTTGGTTGCACTGGATCTTAGTTGCAGCAGCCGAGCTCCTTAGTTGCGGCGCCAGAGCTCCTTAGTTGTGGCGTGCGGGCTCCTTAGTTGTGGCATGTGAACTCTTAGTTGCGGCATGCATGTGGGATCTAGTTCCCTGACCAGGGATCGAACCCAGGCCCCCTGCATTGGGAGCACGGAGTCTTATCCACTGCGCCACCAGGGAAGTCCCAGCACTGCTTGTTGAAAAGACTGTCCTTTCCCCATTGAATGCTCTTGACACCGTTGTTGAAAATTTATTGACCATACTTGAGATGGTTTATTTCTGGCTTCTCCTTTCTATTACATTGGTCTATATGTTTGTGTTTTGATTACTATAGCTTTATAATAAGTTTTGAAATCAGGAAATATGAATCCTTCCAACTTTGTTCTTCTTTGCCAAGGTTGTTTTGGCTATTTGGGGTTCCTTGAGATTCCATGTAAATTTTTGGATGGGTTTTTCTATTTCTGTTTTTTTTTTTTTTTTTTTACAGGGCCTTTCGGATTTTAATAGGGATTGCATTAGCTCTGTATATCCCTTTCGGTAGTGTTGTCATCTTAAAAATATTAGGTCTTCCAGTCCATGAATGCATGGTGTGTTTTCATTTATTTAGACCTTCATTAATTTCTTTCAGCAGTATTTTGTAGTTTGCAGTGTATAAGTCTTTTGCCTCCTTGGTTAAATTTACTCCTGAGTGTTGGGCTTCCCTGGTGGCACAGTGGTTAGGAATCCGCCTGCTAATGCAGGGGACACGGGTTCGAGCCCTGGTCCGGGAAGATCCCACATGCCGCGGAGCAACTAAGCCCGTGAGCCACAACTACTGAGCCTGCGCTCTAGAGCCCACGAGCCACAACTACTGAGCCCACGTGCCACAACTACTGAAGCCCGAGAGCCTAGAGCCCGCTCTCTGCCACAGAGTAGCCCCCACTTGCCGCAACTAGAGAAAGCCCGCGCAGCAACGAAGACCCAGTGCAGCCAATCATAAATAAATAAATAAATAAATAAATAAATAAATAAATAAATAAATAAATCCTGAGTGTTTTATACTTTTTGATGTTATTTAAATGGGATTGTTTTTTAATTTCCTTTTTAGATCATTCATTATAAATGTATAGTAATGCAGTTGATTTTATTTTTTTATTTTTTGCTGTATGCGAGCCCCTCACTGCTGCGGCCCCTCCCGCCGCGGAGCACAGGCTCCGGACGCGCAGGCCCAGCGGCCATGGCTCACGGGCCCAGCCGCTCCGCAGCACGTGGGATCCCCCCCGGACCGGGGCACGAACCCGTGTCCCCTGCATCGGCAGGCGGACTCTCAACCACTGCGCCACCAGGGAAGCCCCTGCAGTTGATTTTTGTGTGTTCATTTTATATCCTAAAATTTTGCTGAATTCACTTACTAACTCTAACAGTTTTTTTGTGGATTCTTTAGGGTTTTCTACATACAAGATCATGTCATCTGCTAACAGAGATAATTTTCTTCCTTTTTGATTTGGTTGCCTTTTAGTCTTTTCTCTCTCCCTCCCTCCCTCCCTCCCTCCCTCCCTTCTTTTCTTCCTTCCTTTTTTTGGCCGAATTGCTCTGGCTAGAGCTCCTAGTACTATGTTGAATAAAAGTGAACAACGGGGCTGTCCTTGTCTTGTTCTTCATCTTATAGAACAGCTGTCAGTCTTCCACTGTTGAGTGTGCTGTTAGCTGAGGGCTTGGCGTACGTGGCCTTTATTATGTTGAGGTTATTCTCTTCCAGTCCTAGTTTATTTGGTGTTTTTATTATGAAAAGGTGTTGAGTCCTGTCAAATCTTTTTTGTATCAGTTGAGATGATCTGATTTTCCCTTCCCTGATTTTCCCCAGGGGTTTTTCCCTTCATTCTGTTAAGCTGGTCAATAAACATATTGACCACATTGATCAGTCACAATTATATTGATTGATTTTTGGATGTTGAACCATCTTTGCATTCTGAGACTAAATCCCACTGGATCACGAGGTATAATCCTTCTAATATACCACTAGTTCAGTTTTATAGTATTTTGTTGAGGAGTCACATCTGTATTCATAAGTAATATTGATCTGTAGTTTCCTTTTCTTGTAGTGTCTCTGTCTGGTCTTGGAATCAAGGTAAGGCTAGCCTCATAGATTGTTTTGGCTGTTGTAAGTTAGGAAGTATTCTTGCCTCTTCAGTTTTCTGGAAGAATCTAAGAAGAATAGGTATCAGTTCTTCTGTACGTGTTTAGGAGAGTTCACCTGTTGAAACCATCTGGTCTTGGGCTTTTCCTTGTGGGGAGGCTTTTGATTACTGATTCAGTCTCTGCACTATACAGTTCACCCTTGAACAGCACGGCGGGGGGCAGTCAGGGGCACCAACACCCTCCACCCCCGGCGCAGTTGAAAGTCCACATACAACTTTACAGTTATTCCTCCACATACGTGGTTCCCTGCCAGCTGCTCTTGGTGTGATGAGTCATTTCCTATTGAAACCTGGATGTTTTGGTTGTTACGAGAGTCTGGATCTTATTTAAACCTTCTGTTTCAGCAGGTTTCCCCTGAGTCCACTCCAGGAAGTGGGCAGGGGGCGTGCAGGTAGAAATCCTGGTTCCCCCACTCGGCCTTCACTGACCCCTGAGGACGGGTCTCCCTGGTGGTCCTGGGTGGATGGCAGTACTCGCTTCCCACTCAGCCTCCTCCGGCACCATCCTAGCAGGGCAGGGAGGGACGCCGGGGTCAAGGCTGCCCACTCAGCTTTTGCTGGCCCGGGTGCGAGGGGGGCCACCCCTTATCTGCACCCACTGACACTTCCAAGTCGTCAGCTTCTTCCGCTCCAGGTCAGGATGACGAGGCAACAGGAAGTCCCAGGAGCCACCACCACGTCACTCCTTGGGTCCCCAGGTCCCTGGTGGCCTGCCTCCTCTCCACTTTTTATGGTCTTCCTACGGTTGTCAGGGTTTTGGTGGTGCTTAGTGGAGGAGTAGGAACAAATGTCTCCTTCGTCTTCCAGGAAGTGGCAGTCCCTTCTATTTCTTTATTTTGCCAGTTTTGACTTATTTTCCCCCAGAAATTGATCTGTTTTATCGAGGTTTTCAATGTATTGGTGCCTTTGTGTGTATAACATTCTCCATTGTATCTTGAGCTCTTAACCTTTTCCATCTGTATTTAGTTGGCATTTTCTCGCCTTTTCTCTGGGCTGTCTCACCCGAGGCTTGCCCATCTAATTGTCCTTTTCAGACAACAGGTCTCACCCTTGGGATCAGCTTCTGTTGCTGCAGGGCCCTGGCCTTGCAGTGGCCTCTGATGCCCTCAGGAGGAGTCCAGCGGGTACCTTGACTGGGAGGGGGTGGCTTGTTCTCTGCATGGGGCCCGGCACAGAGTGCTCGTCATTTATCGTGTGATAAACATCTTCTTTGTGATCGTGTAGATTTACCGAAAAGTTGCAGATAGTGCAGAGAAGGGCCCGCGCACCCTTCACCCAGGCTCCTGCACTGCTAGTATCTTTTCTTTTTTTTTAATGTCATTTTTGGTAAGCGCCGTTTGTTTGTTTATTTATTTATTTATTTATTTATTTATTTATGATTTATTTACTTTTGGCTGCGCTGGGTCTTCGTTGCTGCGCGCGGGCTTTCTCTAGTTGCGGCGAGCTGGGGCTACTCTTCGTTGCGGTGCGCGGGCTTCCCATTGCGGTGGCTTCTCTGTGTTGCAGAGGACGGGCTCTAGGCACGCGGGCTTCAGTAGTTGTGGCACGCCGGCTCTAGAGCGCAGGCTCAGGAGTTGTGGCGCACGGGCTTAGTTGCTCCGCGGCGTGTGGGATCTTCCTGGACCAGGGCTTGAACCCGTGTCCCCTGCATTGGCAGGCGGATTCTTAACCACGGCGTCACCAGGAAGACCCTAGTATCTTACACAACTGTAACTGTCTGTCAAAACTAAAAAATTAACTTTGGTACGTTACCACCAAATTAACTTGAGGCTTTGTTTGGATTTTACCCGGTTTTCCCCTAATTTCTGTTCTCTGTTCTAGGATATCACACTGCATTTGGGTGCCAATATTGGAATGAATGATGAAGCGATTGAGGCAGGGTCTCCACGGACAGTGCCCAAGAGTAGACGCACTCGAGAGGCCTGCAGGGGGGCCAGTGGGGGGCAAAGGTGGAGAGGCAGGTGGTTTCCAAGCTGGAAAACGGGGCAGCTTTGGTTTGGGAGGGTGGAAAGGAAGCTGGTGAGTCACCGGGGACGTTGATGGGCCACCCAGTGGAGGTGTTGCTGTCCCCTGAGGGAGGACCTGGCCCCCGCGGGAGGGCGGAAATGAGTGGGTGGGACCCAGGTAGAGTGTGAGGGCCAACGGCCCAGGAGCCGCACCAGCATGTGGGGCTGCTGTGGACAAGCCAGACGGATGAGTCCGACATGTTGCTGGCCAAGGAGGAGACGACTCACAGCCCCACGCCAGCTCCTCCACAGTCACCACCAGGCCTGGCGCAGTCGGCCAGCGGGGCCATGCCCTGGACAGAGTGGCCCCCAGGAGCCGTGGTGGCTGAGGGGCGAGCGCAGGTGTGTGGCTCAGTGGTCCTCCTGGCCTCGCCCCTGCAGAAGGGCTTCGGGAGGGCAGGCTGGCGTCTGCCGCCCCCGAGGGGACCAGGGCTTTAGAGCCCTTGGAGAGCGAGGGCCGCAGGCAGCGGGTGTGTGGCGGGTCGCTGTAGTCGGAACCTCCAGGCGACTCCCAGAGGCTGTGCCCACACGTTCATCGTGACGGCGCCCTCTTTTATCTTTTTGATCATTTTAAGGATTGAAAGCTACCTTGCATCTTTTAATTTGCCTTTCTCTGATTTAAATGAAGCAGAACGTCTTCCCTAATGTTTAAACCCCTTGTGCCTTCTCTTCTGAAAAATAGCTGGGGTTTTGTTGTTTTGTTTTTAAGTGAATGTGGAGACATTTTTCCAGTGTGTCGGTTTTCTCTTCCTGACTCATGGGAAATTTATAAAATATAAATGTGAACATAAAAATATATCATTGTGGGACTTCCCTGGTGATGCAGTGTTTAAGAGTCCACCTGCCAATGCAGGGGACACGGGTTCGAGCCCTGGCCCGGGAAGATCCCACATGCCATGGAGCAGCTAAGCCCGCGAGCCACAACTACTGAGCCAGCGTACCACAACTACTGAAGTGTGTGTGCCTAGAGCCCGTGCTCCGCAACAAGAGAGGCCGCTGCAGTGAGAAGCCCGCGCACCGCAGTGAAGAGTAGCCCCCGCTCACTGCAACTAGAGAAAGCCTGGGCGCAGCAACGAAGACACAATGCAGCCAAAAATAAATATTTTTTTAAATTAAAAAAAAAAAAAAAATATATATATATATATATATATATATAGCAATGTAAAATATTCTGAATATTAATCTTTTGTCATTCACATTAGTGGCAAGTATCTTATTTCAGATTGTCATTTATTATTTTTACTTCTTTGTGATGTTTCTTTTTAATATTTATTTATTTATTTATTTAGCTGCACTGGGTCTTAGTTATGGCATGTGGGGTCTTTAGTTGCAGCATGTGGGATCTAGTTCCCTGACTAGGGATCGAACGCAGGCCTCCTGCATTGGGACCACCAGGGAAGTCCCATCTTTGTGATGTATCTTGACGAACAAAAGCTCTTAATTTTTTGTTTTTGGCGGTATGCAGGCCTCTCACTGTTGTGGCCTCTCCCATTGCAGAGCACGGGCTCCGGAGGCACAGGCTCAGCGGCCGTGGCTCACGGGCCCAGCCGCTCCGCAGCATGTGGGATCTTTCCAGACCAGGGCACGAACCCGTGTCCCCTGCATCAGCAGGCGGACTCTCAACCACTGCGCCACCAGGGAAGCCCAAAAGCTCTTAATTTTAATGGAAATACTATTATTCATCTCTCTTTACAGTTTGCACCTCTTGTGCTTGTATGAGACCTCCTTCCCCACTGCATCCTGTGGTCGGATCTTTGCCATTTAGGATGTTCCCCACCAGTCCAGCTGGAGGTGATTTTGTGTCTGTGTAGGGGGCCAGTGTTGTTTCACCCGCACACCTTGCATTGAAGAATGCCTTCGCCCCGTGGATCTGTCGTGGGCCCCTCTGTAGTCAGGTTTCCTTGGACAGTTGATATCTGTCTCTCCAGTGAGTCTTCTGCGCATGATCAAGGCACGCCGTCTCTAGTTATACAGGGTTCTCCTTTGATGTCATTTAATAAAATTCTTTTTTTTTTGAATTTTTGAATTTTATTTTATGTATTTTTTTTATACAGCAGGTTCTTATTAGTTATCTATTTTATCCATATTAGTGTGTACATGTCAATCCCTATCTCCCAATTCATCCCACCACTACCACCACCACCCCTGCCACTTCCCCCTACGCCGCCTTGGTGTCCATACATTTGTTCTCTACATATGTGTCTCTATCTCTGCCCTGCAAACCGGTTCATCTGTACCATTTTTCTAGGTTCCACAGTTATGCATTAATATACGATATTTGTTTTTCTCTTTCTGACTGACTTCACTCTGTATGACAGTCTCTAGATCCATACACATCTCTACAAATGACCCAATTTCGTTCCTTTTTATGGCTGAGTAATACTCCATTGTGTATATATACCACATCTTCTTTATCCATTCATCTGTCGATGGGCATTTAGGTTGCTTCCATGACCTGGCTATTATAAATAGTGCTGCAGTGAACATTGGGGTGCATGTGTCTTTTTGAATTATGGTTTTCTCTGGGTATATGCCCAGTAGTGGGATTGCTGGATCATATGGTAATTCTATTTTTAGTTTTTTAAGGAAACTCCATACTGTTCTCCACAGTGGCTGTATTAATTTACATTCCCACCAACAGTGCAAGAGGGCTCCCTTTTCTCCACACCCTCTCCAGCATTTGTTGTTTGTAGATTTTCTGATGATGCCGATTGTGACTGGTGTGAGGGGATACCTCATTGTAGTTTTGATTTGCATTTCTCTAATAATTAGTGATGTTGAGCAGCTTTTCATGGGCTTCTTGGCCATCTGTGTGTCTTCTTTGGAGAAATGTCTGTTTAGGTCTTCTGCCCATTTTTGGATTGCATTGTTTGTTTTTAATTTGATTTATTTTAATGTTGTATTTAAGAGAATATGAAACTTCAGCTGAATGAATAGACTTCATATTTCAACTTAAAAGACTGTATACAATTTGGATTATGAGAAAAAGTTATATATTTTATGTCTTAAGAAGGCCACTCACCAAAAAAGTGACTCATACTTTAACTATTGATAGTTTATTAAAAAAAAATCATGTTATTGATTAAAGAATAAAACCCCAATTATAAAGGATAGAAAAGTAAAACTTTTCTTTTGTCTGAAGAGAAATTAAATCCAGAGATCTCACCCTTTTCCTTGTTCTTTTCAGCTAGTGTTATCAACATTTATTCTTTTTTATTTATTTTTATTTTTTTATTTTATTTTTTTACATCTTTATTGGAGTATAATTGCTTTACAATGGTGTGTTAGTTTCAGCTTCACAACAAAATGAATCCGTTATATATGTACATATGTTCCCATATCTCTTCCCGCTTGCGTCTCCCTCCCTCCCACCCTCCCTATCCCACCCCTCCAGGCAGTCACAAAGCACCGAGCTGATCTCCCTGTGCTATGTGGCTGCTTCCCACTAGCTATCTACCTTACGTTTGGTAGTGTATATACGTTTGGTAGTGTATATATGTCCGTGCCTCTCTCTCGCTTTGTCACAGTTTACCCTTCCCCCTCCCCATATCCTCAAGTCCATTCTCTAGTAAGTCTGTGTCTTTATTCCTGTTTCACCCCTAGGTTCTTCATGACATTTTTTTCCTTAAATTCCATATATATGTGTTCTTTCTGACTTACTTCACTCTGTATGACAGACTCTAGATCTATCCACCTCATTACAAATAGCTCAATTTCGTTTCTTTTTATGGCTGAGTAATATTCCATTGTATATATGTGCCACATCTTCTTTATCCATTCATCCGACGACGGGCACTTAGGTTGTTTCCATCTCCGGGCTATTGTAAATAGAGCTGCAATGAACATTTTGGTACATGACTCTTTCTGAATTCTGGTTTCCTCAGGGTATATACCTAGTAGTGGGATTGCTGGGTCATATGGTAGTTCTATTTGTAGTTTTTTAAGGAACCTCCATACTGTTCTCCATAGTGGCTGAACCAATTCACATTCCCACCAGCAGTGCAAGAGTGTTCCCTTTTCTCCACACCCTCTCCAGCATTTATTGTTTCTAGATTTTTTGATGATGGCCATTCTGACTGGTGTGAGATGATATCTCATTGTAGTTTTGATTTGCATTTCTCTAATGATTAATGATGTTGAGCATTCTTTCATGTGTTTGTTGGCAATCTGTATATCTTCTTTGGAGAAATGTCTGTTTAGGTCTTCTGCCCATTTTTGGATTGGGTTGTTTGTTTTTTTGTTATTAAGCTGCATGAGCTGCTTATAAATTTTGGAGATTAATCCTTTGTCAGTTGCTTCATTTGCAAATATTTTCTCCCATTCTGAGGGTTGTCTTTTGGTCTTGTTTATGGTTTCCTTTGCTGTGCAAAAGCTTTGAAGTTTCATTAGGTCCCATTTGTTTATTTTTCTTTTTATTTCTGTTACTCTAGGAGGTGGATCAAAAGAGATCTTGCTGTGATTTATGTTAAAGAGTGTTCTTCCTATGTTGTCCTCTAAAGAGTTTGATAGTGTCTGGTCTTACATTTAGGTCTCTAATCCGTTTTGAGTTTATTTTTGTGTATGGTGTTAGGGAGTGTTCTAATTTCATTCTTTTACATGTAGCTGTCCAGTTTTCCCAGCACCACTTATTGAAGAGACTGTCTTTTCTCCATTGTATGCCCTTGCCTCCTTTGTCGTAGATTAGTTGACCATAGGTGCGTGGGTTTATCTCTGGGCTTTCTATCCTGTTCCATTGATCTATATTTCTGTTTCTGTGCCAGTACCATATTGTCTTGATTACTGTAGCTTTGTAGTATAGTCTGAGGTCAGGGAGTCTGATTCCTCCAGCTCCATTTTTTTTCCCTCAAGACTGCTTTGGCTATTCGGGGTCTTTTGTGTCTCCATACAGATTTTAAGATTTTTTGTTCTAGTTCTGTAAAAATGCCACTGGTAATTTGATAAGGATGGCATTGAATTTGTAGATTGCCTTAGGTAGTATAGTCATTTTCACAGTATTGATTCTTCCAATCCAAGGACATGGTATACCTCTCCATCTGTTTGTGTCATCTTTGATTTCTTTCATCAGTGTCTTAAGAGTTTTCTGAGTACAGGTCCTTTACCTCCTTAGGTAGGTTTATTCCTAGGTATTTTATTCTTTTTGATATGTAGGCAAATGGGATTATTTCCTTAATTTCTCTTTCTGATCTTTCATTGTTAGTGTATAGGAATGCAAGAGATTTCTGTGCATTAATTTTGTATCCTGCATCTTTACCAAATTCATTGATTAGCTCTAGTAGTTTTCTGGTGGCATCTTTAGGGTTCTCTATGTATAGTATCATGTCATCTGCAAACAGTGACAGTTTTACTTCCTCTTTTCCAGTTCGTATTCCTTTTATTTATTTTTCTTCTCTGATTGCCATGGCTAGGACTTCCAAAACTCTGTTGAATAATAGCGGTGAGAGTGGACATCCTTGTTTTGTTCCTGATCTTAGGGGAAATGCTTTCAGTTTTTCACGATTGAGAATGATGTTTGCTCTGGGTTTGTCATACATGGCCTTTATTATGTTGAGGTAGGTTCCCTCTATGCCCAGTTTCTGGAGAGTTTTTATCATAAATGGGTGTTGAATTTTGTTAAAAGCTTTTCATTTAATAAAATTCTTGCTTGTCTTATCTTTGTTAGATTTATTCCTGTCACATTTATTATTATTATAAAGAACATGTTTTTAAATGTTATCTTCTCACTGTTCATTGGTGTATGGACATACAATTTTTTTTTTTTTTTTCCGGAATGCAGGCCTCTCACTGTTGTGGCCTCTCCCGCTGTGGAGCACAGGCTCCGGATGCGCAGGCTCAGTGGCCGTGGCTTACGGGCCCAGCCACTCCACGGCATGTGGGATCTTCCCGGACCGGGGCACGAACCTGTGTCCCCTGCATCTGCAGGCAGACTCTCAACTGCTGCGCCACCAGGGAAGCCCTGGACATACAATTTTTAATATTGATTTTGTTTCCAGCAACCTTGCTAAACTATATTAGTAATTGTAGTAAATCATCCATAGGGTTGATTCTCTTGGGTTTCTCTACATAAACAGTCATATCTTTTGAAGTAGCGATCATATTGTCTTCCTTTGAGTTTAAATGCCTTTTCTTTCTTTTTCTGCCCTGCCTGTAAACCCAGTGTGATATTGACTCGTCATGGCCGTGGGCTTCCAGCCATGCCCCTTGGCAAGTGAGGCTTTCTGGAAGGTTCTATATTAAGCTAAGGAAGTTCCCTTCTGTCACTAATTTGCTAAACTTTGAATTGATGCTGAATTTCATTTTTTTTTTAATTTATTTTTGGCTGCGTTGAGTCTTCATTGCTGCATGCGGGCTTTCTCTAGTTGGCGGCGAGTGGGGGCTACTCTTTGTTGCGGTGCGAGGGCTTCTCTTTGCGGTGGCTTCTCTTGTTGCGGAGCACGGGCTTGAAGCACGCGGGCTTCAGTAGTTGTGGCACGTGGGCTCAGTAGTTGTGGCTCGCGGGCTCTAGAGCGCAGGCTCAGTAGTTGTGGCGCTCGGGCTTAGTTGCTCCGCGGCATGTGGGATCTTCCCGGACCAGGGCTCGAACCCGTGTCCTCTGCATTGGCAGGCAGATTCCTAACCACTGCACCACCAGGGAAGCCCCTAAATGTTCTCTTATCATCTCGTTCTGGTCAGGGTTTGGTTCTAAGATTATTCTGGTCCAGTAAACTAAGTTGAGAAGTATTGTCTGCTTTCCTTTTCTGTGGGCCAGTTCATGTAAGGTTGGAATGATGCAACTCTTGAATATATGGTTGAACTACCAGTGAAACCCTGGGCTGGAGCTTTCCTTATTTTTTAACTACTGATTCAAATTCCTTTATGGTCATAGGAATGTTCATTCAGGTTTTATGTCAGTTCTTGTCAGTTTTTCTAGAATTTGTAGATTTCGTCTGCTTTCAAATTCATTGGCATAAAGTTTGTTCATTGTATCATCTTGATATCTTTTTGCTTTCTGCAGTGTCAGCAGTTTAACAGCACTTTTGTTATTCCTAATACTGTTCATATGTTCCTTTTCTCTTTATTTCCTTCCCTCTGCTTTCTTTGGGTCATTTTGGTGTTTTCCTTCTAACTTTTGAGGTATATCCTCTTTACTAATAACATAAGCCTGTAAGGCTGAGGGCTTCTCTCCAAGTGCTGCTTTAGCTGCATTCCACAAATTTTGATGGGTTGTTTTGGTGTTATCATTTGGTTCTAAATATTACCTAATTTCCATTGTTTCTTGTTTGACCAATGAATTATTTAGCAGTGACTTTCTTAATTTCCAGCTCTGCAGGGAGTTTTGTGTGGTTGGTTGGTTTTGGCCCTTCCTCAGTGACCTTGGTCTAAGGGGGATGTCGGGTCTTTGAGACCTGAGACTAGCCCTGTGTCCACCACGTCTCTGCATAGATTTTCCTCCATCATTTCACTTTCTCGATAGCTCTCGGACGATTTCAGAAAGTTCTTTACGCTCTAGCCTAGGATTCGGTTGTTCTTGGGAGCTAGTTCAGACCAGTTCAGACCAGCCGTCTCTAGTAGGAAGGTCAGCCAGATGTGAACCCCACGTGGGATTTCACATTTCCTAGTAGCCACCTTAAGAAAGTGAAACAGAAACAGGTGAGATGAGTTTATTTGACCCAGCAGATCACAAATGTCAGCGTGCGACCAGGGAGGAAAGCTCTGTGCCGCCTTTTACCTGGCGCCCCCTGTGCGTTGCACCTGTCACACCGTCCAGGCTCAGAGCAGCCGCGGGGCTCGTGGTCACCGCGGGACAGTGCAGGTCCAGCGCCCTCTAGCCATCTCTCTGTGTGCAGCCCGGTGTTGGGCCCTCTGCGCCCAAAGGTCCTTCCTGTCCCCTCTACCTGCCCCGACCCCCCTTATTCCCCAGGAGACCCCGAGGGGCAGCCCTGCGTGGCCCCAGCGTCTCCGCCCAGCGAGGGTGGGGCCACTGGGTTCAGGATCCTGTCACTGGCCAGGCCCAGGGCAGAGGGCCATGCGGAAGGGAGGGAGGGAGGGAGGGAGGGAGGGAGCGAGGGAGCGAGGGAGCGAGGGAGGGCAGGCAGGCAGGCATTGGCCTGAGCCTGCCTTCTGCTCGGGGGGCAGGGCTGAGTCTGCCCAGCACAGGGATGGGCTGCTGTGGTGGTGCAGGGGTGCTCAGGGGCTGTTGCCTGCCTGTCTTCACGCCAGCCCCCAGGCTCCAGTGTGAGGGGCTTCTAGTGCCTTGGGGGCAGCCGGGAGCCAGGTGTGGGGCCAAGAATGGGGTCAGTGCCCAGATCCTGCTCACAGAATGGGTACACGCCCCATGGGGTCCTCGGCCGGCTCTGTCCTGGGTGCTGGGAGCAGAGCTAAGATCAGGAACTCTCGGGGCACGTGCCCGGGGAGAGGTTATGGGGCCCAGGAGGAAGTGCTCTCGAGGCTGTTGCCGTGGATTTCCAGTGGCTGTGCCGGTGGGCCCCCTCGAGCTGCTCAGGCACCGGGGCTGGTTTTAAACTCCCCCCTGGGTGGATTTGACAGCGACTCTGCTTGCAGTGGTTCCCATCCGGGTCTTTCTCCAGCATATCGCCTGTCACCTGGCCCATGAGGCTTGCTGTACCTGGCTCTCTCCTGCTGGGTCGGGCCCCCTAAGCCAGCTGTTGGGTGTGGGGAAGAACAGGACCCCCTCCCCTAGAAGAGCCAGGCAAGAAGTGGGACACAGCCCGGCTGCGGAGTTGGGCCCTGCAGCCCCAGTCCTGGGGGCAGGAGGGCCGAGGAAAGGCAGGCCTTGGGCCTGGCGGGCAGAGCTGAGGCTGCCTGTTGCCCGAGCTGCTCGTAGGCTGCCCCCACGGGGTGTAATGAGCACCGTGACAGGTGTGGTGGGTCAGGTGTGCAGCCGGCCTCCACCCTGGGCTCCCAGGCCTAGCGCCCCCACCCTGGTCCTCTGCCAGGATGGGTGGGCTGTGGTCAGGAGGAGGGTTTAGCGCCCTGGGAATCCCCACCTCAGCCTGGCAGGACCCTCAAGCCAGGCCTGCCCTCAGTCCAGGCCCAGGGCCGAACTGGGTGGTGCCCTCGACCCTTGGGCTGCTCAGGGGCATCTTCTCGATGGGTGGGCTGTGGGCTGCGGGGCCGCTCGGGCCCTCGGGCCTCAGTCCACCAGCAGGAGGCCTTTGGCCCAAGCCCCAACCGGGCGGAGCAGGCAGGGCCACCTGAGTGGCGCAGAGGCCTCCACCGGCTTTGCCCGGATGCGCCCCTTCTCCCTGCAGTGCAAGAGGAAGCACACGCTGCTGTGTCCCGACTTCCCGCGCAGGGGCGCCTGCCCGCGGGGCGCCCAGTGCCAGCTGCTGCACCGCAACCAGAGGCACCTCGGCCAGCGGGCAGCCACAGCCCCGGCCCCGGAGCCCAGCGTCACGCCCCCCAGGAGCAGGGCTTCCACCAGCCACGGGCCCAGGTGACGGGGACAGTGGGCGCTGCATGTGTAAGCGCAGGGTGGGGGGTGGTCAGGGAGGAGCCCCCCACCCCGCCGCCACCCAGCTCTGTGGGCTTCAGACCCTAAAAGAAACCTCAGTCCAGAGTCAATCAAGTGACCTCGAGGTGCCCCACCCCCTGGTCCCCAGGCTGGGTGGAGCCAAGGGCATCCCTGGCCCAGACCAAGCCATGCAGGGCTGCCCAGTCCCTGCCCTGGGGAGGAAGGTGGGGGCTTCTCAGCTGCCCCCTCCAACTCCCCAGGAGAGGGGAGGGTCCCAGGTGATGCTCACGGCTGGGGCCCCTGTTGTGCTCACCCCCCTGTGAGTGTGGGAGCCCGTGTGGACGAGGAAGGCTGCAGAAGGTGAGGACAGGGTCAGCGTGGCGTTGCTGCAGGCCCTGTAGCGCCGCCAGCCTGTCCTTGGGCCAAGGGCCAGCATTGAACCCGCACGGTGATGCCTGATGGCTGCCGGGGTGGGGCGGTGCCGGGAGCCTTGCCGCCGGGACAGGCAGTATAAAGGTGGCCGGCCGGCCGCCCACCCTCACGCCTCTGCTCCCCTTCCTTTCCCGCAGGAAGTCCTTGGCCGCCCAGCGCCCCACCAGGCAGATGTCCAGCTGCCCCACCTCCACGGCAGCCGGCTCGGCCTCCCCACCGCCTTCCCCACGGCTCTTAGCTGCAGCCTCAGCCTCCTCCTCCTCTGTCTCCTCCCCCCACTCCTCCTCCTCGCCCCCCTCCCCCTC
>NW_006791731.1:1186283-1189232 GCF_000442215.2 Lipotes vexillifer
CCCTCCTCCCCCCCGTCCTCCCCCTCCGCCTCCCTGCCCCTGGACCTGGAGGAGCTGTCTGTGCCGGAGGAGGCTGCCTCTGCGGGGACGGGCTCCGGCAGCCTCTGCAGGCTGCCCTCCTTCATCTCCCTGCAGTCCTCGCCAAGCCCAGGAGGCCAGCCCAGGGCCCCGACCCCCAGGAGCAGCCCCACCAAGGACTCAGGTAGGCAGCCCGCCCGCCGGAGCGCAGCCTGCACTCTTGCAGTGCCCGCCTCAGACCCACTGGGTCAGAAACTCTAGGCGGGGCCTGGATGGTTCCGGAGAGCTGGCGTGGGCTGGGCACTGCTGTGCCCTGTCCCTGGCTTGGCAGGTGTGCACCTGCGGGGGCCCACAGGGGCAGGGCCGGCGAGGTGCGAGCACAGCAGCACCGCCTGCACAGACCGCCCCAGCAGAGGGCTGATTAAATTAGAAAGCACCCATTTCTGTTAATTTGTTCTGGAAGATCACTGCAGGCTCCTGGAGAGAACAGATGTTCCCTCTCCCCCGATGAACATTTGGGGCTTGGTAAATGGCTCCACTCAGCCTTGTTTAGGAGAGAAAAGAGGATTTTATGGCTGCAAACGACCCTTTCTGTAAACATTTTACAGCTCTCTGCGCGTTTGAGTGACGATAAACCCCACGCAGCTCGGCGGGCTGCAAATTTGCGACCATACGGCTATCATTTTATTGTCATATTTCACGGTCGTAGCGTTAATGGAAGACGCTTCTGCAGCCTTTGCTAACAGCTCTGCTGAGCTCACTCACACGCCTGCTCACAGCCACCGCGTCCCGGGCGCCAGGCTGCGGCCAGGCCCTCCACCTGCCCACCCGGCCTGGCTAGTCACCAGCTCCTTCCATCGGGAGGGCACACTGGGGCATGGGGGCAGGAAGCGGGCAGGAAGCAGACAGCCCGAGGCAGCCACCTTTGAAAATTCTTTTTTTTTTTAAAGTAAGATAAGGAACCCTGCAACCAGCCCCAGAATCAGAGGAAGCAGGCAGGGTGGGTGAGAGGCTGCAGACCCCCACTGGCCTGGGGGCCCCCATCAGCCTCCTTCCCTGCTCAGGCCTTGCCGACCTCCCGGGAGCTGGAAGGACAGGCAGAGGGGGGCCGAGGCCCTCGGGCAGAGGCCGGTGGAGTCTGCAGGCCGGGGGCCCTGGCTGGCTGGGCTGACCTCTAGGCACTGGCTTACCTGAGCCAGTGACTGGGGTCCTCGGCCCTGAAGTGGGGTCCCAGGAGGAAAGGCGGGCTGGCAGGGGGCATGTGGACAGTGCCATGCCGATGGGCAGCCACACGGAGGCGTCTGTGGTCAGCGGGGCTGCTGGCCTGGAGTGTTCACAGGAGGGGAGGGGCATTGGCGCCCAGTGAGCGTGGGCCACACAGGGCAGGAGCCTGCTCTGCTGTGGGAAGCCTCTACCACCGCGCCCCTCCCGCCCCAGCATGTCACGCTGCACAGGGCCCTGAGCCCCGCCCCTCACCCAGCAACTGCTCACACCCACCCTGGCTTTTCACGCCAGGGGCTCCGTCTGGCAGCCTCAGACTTGCCCAGGTGCGAGCCTGTGCTTTGTCTGCGTGCAGGCCGCCTGCACCTGGTGTTTATAGCTCAGCCTGGAGACTGCTGTGGCTCCCGCCGTGACCCACCCACTCCCCAGGGGCCACCCCACCTGGCAGGCCTCTGCTTCCCCACCCAGGGGAGCTCTCAGCCCCACAGGCCAGGCCTGCGCCCTGCTAGACGCCGGACCTCAGGGAGGGCAGTGGGTGGTGGACGAGAGGACGATGGTGTCAAAGCCCCTCTCCCTATTGCTAGCGCTCCCTGACACAGAAGCTTTGGGAGGCAGGGCATTCCTCCTGGCTGGGGGGCTCCTGGTGCCTGACCTTCGCCCTCTCGGAACAGGGAAGTCGCTGCACATCAAACCCCGTCTGTGAGGCCCAGGGAGCCGGCGCGCGCCTCCCTCAGCCCCTCGCACCCGGACAGGAAGAAGGCCCTGCCGCCCCGAAGACCCGCGCCCGGGCCTCGCCTCCCCCGGGCTGGGCCCCACCCAGCCGCCCACCTCGGGTGCTTCAGCCTGGCCCCGAGGGGTGCCCGGCAGGGCTCACCCCCAGGCCCGTCCCCTCTGTGGGTGTGGCAGCGGCCATGCAACGAGCGCCCCCCCACCCCCACCCCGGTCCTCCCGCAGGCCTCCTGCCCAGGGAGAGACTGCCAGGCAGGCCTCCCTGGTGGGCGTTTTGTGTTCAGCAATAAAGGTTCTGTCCTGTGTCCTCGTGGCTGTCTTGACTGCCACCCCACCGCTGCCCGGCCTGCTGAGCATGGCTCAGGTGGACGCACACCGCCCAGGGGCCCCAGAGCGTCCCCAGGGGTGCCACCGCAGGGTGACCTGGAGGCCTGAGATTGAGGGGAAGGTGAGGGGCAGCCCACAGACCCCCCTCCAGTGGCCCCCACTCGCTCTCCACCTGCCCGCCTGGCCCTGGCGAGGCAGAGGCACAGCCCCTCTGTGCCTTCAGGCAGGAACATGAGCCACTTCCCTGCTGCCCCAAGATGGCTCAGAGGGTTGGGGCAGCCTGTCCCCCACAGCTAGGCCAGTGTGATTTGTGGTTGGGAGAGACCCAGGAGGGGCCTGGCTGCATGTTGGATGCCACAGCCTGGGGCCAGAGGACCTGCCCCAAGCTGTCACCAGGCCTGGGACAGGGCGGCCCGAGGGAGGAGGCAGCGCCTCTGGCCCCTGGGCCTGGGGAGCCCTGGCTGAGAGCACAGGGGCCTCGGACGGGGTCTGGCCCCCTGCTGGATGCTACTGCCCAGGCTTAGAGGGCTGCATGGCCACTCAGGGTATTTACCTCTCACCCCCAGGGAAGTGAGCTGTGCTCCCGCTGGTGAGCGTGTGCCAGCAGCCCCCTTCTGGGGCGGCCGCCCCGTGCCTGCATCTCTGTATCAGTTG
>NW_006791731.1:1190635-1198306 GCF_000442215.2 Lipotes vexillifer
CTGCATCTCTGTATCAGTTGGCGGCCGCCCCGGGATCTGCATCTCTGTATCAGTTGGCGGCCGCCCCGGGATCTGCATCTCTGTATCAGTTGGCGGCTGCCCTGGGATCTGCATCTCCACCAGTCCTAGTCTGTGTGATGGCACGTCCCTGCGGCAGCCCCAGAGGTGACAAGAACCAAGGCCGGTTCGTGGCAAGGGTCCTGCCCAGCGTCAGTGTGCGGAGGCGCCGCTCAGTCTAGCAGAGCAGGGGTCCCGTCGTCTCGTGCTGATCGCTGGGGCCTGACGTGTGCCAGTTCGGCAGGATGGTGGATTCTGGAGTCAGACCCAGCTGTGAAGAAAGGGCCCCCAGGGGTTTCCGTGGCGGCGCAGCGGTTGAGAATCCGCCTGCCCGTGCAGGGCACACGGGTTCGAGCCCTGGTCCGGGAAGATCCCACACGCCACGGAGCAACTAAGCCTGTGCGCCACAACTGCTGAAGCCCGCGTGCCACAACTACTGAAGCCTGCACGCCTAGAGCCTGTGCTTCGCAACGAGAGAAGCCACCGCGATGAGAAGCCTGCGCACCGCAATGAAGAGTAGCCCCCGCTCGCCGCAACTAGAGAAGGCCCGCGTGCAGCAGCGAAGACCCAACGTGGCCAAAAAAAAATTAACTAATTAATTAACTAATTGATTTTACAAAAGGGCTCCCAGCCCGTCAGGGAACTGAGCGGACCAGCTGTGGGCCAGCTAGCTTCCCCAGCCTGGCCCTGCGGGCAGATGTTGGCAGAGCCCGTATCCTCATCCAGCCACCCCTCGGGTCTCTCAGTGGTGGCCTCGGCCCAGGGCCTTGGAGGAGCCATGTGGATTGGTGCGGCGGGGGCCGAGGCTCCTGGGCTAAGTGATGACAAAGAGGAGACTGCAAGAGCCGGGGATGCAACCTGCCCCGCTGCCCGGCTCCTCCTCCTGGCCAGGACGGGCGGTCCTCCCCAGGCTCCCTGTTGATGCCCACAGTCAGCGCCACCACAGCGGGCAAACTTGCGATGATGGAAAGGCGGGGCAGATAGGAGACCACCGGGGACACAGCTGTTGGTCCCTCCTGATCTGAGAGGCCGGCTGAGACCCTCCCCTGCTCACTGCCTCCCTGTACTCCCCTCCGCGGTAGAAGAGGGGACACGCACCTGAGACTGCAAGGTGGGCACCAGCCGGACAGGAGGTGAGCAGGTGTGTCCATTGCGGGGGCTCCCGACACACCAGTGGGCAGCTGGATGCCCACCGCCTGCCTGGGACCGCCGCTGCTCTCCGGGGTCTGCCCTCCCCAGCCGCGCGCACTCCTCCACGTGCGTGCCTGTACCCTGGCCCCACCGCCCACGGTGCAGCCCGCCGCCCAGAAGCAGCTGGGCTGACAGCTGCAGGCCAGCGTGGAAGGCTCAGGAAGGGCTGGGCACCCCGGGAAGAGCAGTTGCCCCACCAGCCCCTGTGACCCCCTGAGGACCTTGTCAGCCTCAGGCTCAGCCTGGTCAGAGTCTCTGTTCCCAGGCAGGAGGAGGGGGCAGTGGTCACTCTGGGCTCCTCGTGCTAAGGGGCAGGCCAACCGGGCGCCCCGAGGTTGAAGGCGCGGGTTGCCGCCCCACTGCCCTGCACCAGCCCCAACTGCGTGAGGGCCGTGGAGCCCAGGCAGGGCCTCCTGGAGCCTTTCTTGCCTTGTCAGGAGCCCACTGCCCTCTTCAGGCCTGTCCCCTCACCCCCCACCCCCGCTACCCCGTGAACTGCCCTTTGCTCTAGGGAGGCAGGTCGTGCAGCCTCTCAGATGATGGCCCCAAGGACAGGGAGCCGTGGCGGGCAGGCCCTCTAGGTGAGGCCTGAAGTCAGGTGACCCGCAGGTGGCATGGGCCTGGTCCACCACACGAGGGTCCTCAGAATCTGGGCCCCTAGCCCCAGGGGAGGCGAGGCATCCGAGGTGGGGGGGTGACTCCCACGTGGAGTCTGGAGAAGGTGCTGCCTGGGCAGGGGCCCGGCCTCTCCTGGGGGCTGGGAGGAGTTGGAAGAGGGCGTGTGTGGCGCTCCAGCTGGCCTGAGCCCTTCCCCAGGGAGGCACCGCCCACCCCGCAGGGTATGCGGACCGGGGGTTCCTCACTTTGCTTGCTGATGAGGCCCTGGGTGGGGAGAGCAGCCACAGTGCTCTGAGCTCAGGAAGAAATCCCCAGAGGGAGGGAGTGGGGCTGAGCAGAGGCCTTCAGCTGGGCTCTGCCCCAGGCAGAGCGGCACCTCTGGCCCCAGCCTGGAGAGCCTGGGCCGGCTGTTCAGGACGGGAGTCTTGGGGCTCCACCTTGTGACTTCCGCGAGGCAGCTCGGTAGCGGGCCATGCAGACCCTGCAGTGCCGCCCAGAGCCCAGGGCGCTGAGCTGGGCCTTTGACGCAGCACTGCCCATGGGCGGTCCTGTGGTCCCCAGAGGTGGCACCACAGGCGCCTGACCACCCCCGAACATCAGGCCAAGCCCCCTCGACCCTTCCCTTTCTCACCTGCTGTGATGGCCCCTCCGCATCGGGTGGGCGGGGCTCCTCCAGAGGCTCTTGTCGCTGGCCTGGCCACCTTGGGGCAGTCATGGGGTGCAGGAAGCCAGGGCGGCCTCCAGCCCCCTGAGCCCGGGGCCTTGGTCCCTCAGACTCCGAGAAATGGTCCTGACAACCTGAGGGAACTTGGGAGTCTCTTTCCCCAGAGGAACCTCCAGACTAGAGAGACAGAGAGAGAGAGAGAGAGAGACACACACACACACACACACAGACACACACACACGAACCCCCAACCTTGAGACCCTAGCCCTGCGGGACTCCTGACTACAGCCCTGAGACAATAAAGATGCTGTTTGAAGTTGCTGGACTTGTGGTGATTTCCTGCACAGCAGTGGGAAACAGATAATTATTATTTTATGGTTTATTTCCTGCTCTCTCATCCCCACTCTGGTAGGCTGTATTTGCCAAAGATGCTGTACCAGTGTAGTGTTTTTCCTCTACGTGACCTGTAGGAGACTGTGTCTGTGCCCCCCTGGGATGTGGGCTGAGCACTGTCGCACCTCACAAAAATGCCAGGCACGTCCACCAGGCTCTCGGACACTCCCTCTGGGAACCAGCCACCATGCTGCGAGGAAGCCCAACCAGTCAGCTGCCGTGTGGAGATGCCAGTCCAGCTACAAGCCCCATTATCTACCAGCCATCAGCTGTCCAGTCACTCTAGCCTTCAAGTCCTCCCAGCTGTCGGGGTCAGAGAGAAACGTCCAGCTACACCCAGGACGAACCATCCACTGCAGAGCCCATGAGCACAGTATTGGCTGCATCACGCTTCCCACACACCAGGGCCACCTCTCTGGTGAAAGGCAGTGGACATTGCCCTCAGGCTGGCAGCCTGGCACACAGAATGTGCTCAGTAAAGACTCGTGGGGTACATTTAATGACGAGCCCCACGGGTGCTCCCTGTGGAGTTCCATGGGTTCAGGTGCTGATTGTTTGCTGGGTGTGAGAGGCCGCCAGAGGACGTGGTGGCGCTGGATGGGAAGAAAGTTATCCTCTTCTGGGCAACATGGAGTTGGCGTGATCTCTCCCAGCCTCCACCGTCCAGGGAGCCGAGAGGACAGCCACGGCCGGGGCACACAGCACACCTGTATGCTGTTTCTGTGGCCTTCTACCAGCCATTCCTGGCAGACAGGATGGACCCTGGTCCCTCGCGGCCTCTGCTCCCCAGACTCTGCTATGAGAGCCTCCTCGAACTTGCCCCACCCCAGGCCAGCAAGTGGCAAAGAGGAGTTTGAAGAGAAAGGAGCCAGCCTGGAGCCCACCACCTGAGTCAGGAAGGGGCGGCACCTTCCCTGGGCTGGGAGAGCCTGTCTTGCCCACTGTGCAGGGCGCTGCGTGGTCGGGCGAGCCCTCCAAAGCCTGCATACGGGGACTCTCGGCCCCTTTCCCACGTGCCCGGCTGTGACTAACGAGAGAAGAAAGCTCAGCTGAGACCATGCAGAGTCAGGGAGCAGACTGAGGGTTCCCCAGGCTCAGGGACCGCCAGGAGCTGAGGCCAGGCCTGCTGGCCCAAAGACCTTCTAGGAAGCCAGTCCGACCCCGAGGCAAAGTCCAGGACCAGGGAGCTTACCGGGTGCCTAAGCCAGTCAGGGACATGGGTACCCTACTTGGTCCCAGGCTGCCCCGGAGGCCCCCGTGCCTCTCCCCAGTTCTGAACGCAGTCTCTGCAGCAGGCCTTGCACTGGGTCCCCTCCCCCAGTGGAGGGAGTGAATGAACGACCTGTGTGTGTGACTGAGTGAGGGGCTGGCTGGCTCTGGGCTGGGGCGGGGCCCAGCATCCTTGAGCATCACATTTTGGGGCTGATGTGGCAGGAACTGCCCCTGACTTGGTGTGGCTGAGCAGAGGACTCGAGGAGGTTCAGGGTGGGCTTCAGATGGGCCTTACTGCATGTCTCAGGACAAGACGAGACGACTGGGCGGGACTGGGGGTGCCAGTCCTGAGGCCAGGAGCTGTGAGGAGGGCCCCCACGTGCACAAGCCTGGCTCCACCCCAGCACCCTTCTGAGCTTGGGACCAAACCCATAGCTGGTCCAGCGGCCAGGCTGGAGCCACAGGGTGAGGGGCAGAGGCCAGGTGGCCAGACACCGCAGCCCAATGCAGACGCGCTCTCCCCCTCAGACAGGCAGACGTACCACCAGCTCGCCATCACCTCTCTGAGCCGTGGCCTCCCTCTGAACGCCGAGGGCTTTAAAGGGAGCCCCAAACCTGGCAACGCATCTGGCCAAGAGCCCAGACCCCTGGCCTGGGGCCTGTGTTCTGCCACTTGCTGGGCCATCCCTGTGGGACAGGTCCTTGTTCTCCGCATGGCCCTGCCTCACAGCCCAGCCCCACCCAGAGGGACGTGGGGGAAAGGAGGAAGGAGCAAGAGGTGCCCACTGTGCAGATGGGGCCGGGTCACCCCCATGACATCTTAAGAGGTGCCGTTTCACTCCCCATTGTATGACACTTTTCTTATTATAAAATATTAGATATTCATGCCAGGAACAAGGTAAAAACCCTGGTGGATAAACGCCCCCAGCACGTGGCTAGGCTGCCCCTGGTGACGTCTTGCCCACAGTCCCTCCAGACTTTTGCTTCTATGTGCATAGATGGTTGCATTTAAGACTGAGTTTTTAAATTATAAAAGTCACATAATAGTATAGAGAATTGGGGACCCCTCTGGGTCATGCCCTTCCATCTCAGCTGACCCTGGAGGGCCGTGGCAGGGACCACCCCCTGCTCTGGGCGCACTCACTGCTCCACAGTTCTTTACCTAGTCACCACGCCCTGGGCACTAGGCGCACCTCCGCTCCCCGAGCCCAGCCCTCCCGGTTTCTCCTCGCACTGGAGGCTCCCCACCTCCGCCGCCCCCATCCCCGCCCCCGCCCAGCTCTGCGCCACAACCCTGCCAAGAGGCCAGACCCGGGCAGGTGGGCAGCTGGAGCCCGGACGCCTAATGCGGTGCGGGCCTGGCGGCCCTCTGGCCCTGAGCGCCCCTCCCACCCCGGGTCCCTCCAACCAACCCCTGAGCCCCAGGCCTCACCCGTCCCGCGGCTCAGGCCCCGGTACTAGGGTCCCTGGCGCGCCCCCTTCGCCGGCCTGCGCGCGACTCCCTCCCCACCTGCGCCGCACACCCTTGGAGTCGGGCGTCCCGCGGTGGATCCCGCCGCACGGAGGTGCCAGCAACTTTGTTGACTAAATTCCTGAACCCGCCTGAACCGCGGAGCTAAAAATAACCGGCGCTCCCGCGCAGCGTCCGGCCAGGCCGCGCAGTGTCACCCGTGTCGGGAGACCGGAATGTCCCGGCGCCACCACGCTAGCGGGGCTGGACGCGGGCTCCCGGGCGGCCGGAAAGAAACCTGGGAAGAGGCTGCCGGGTCACGGCCAGCTGGACTGCAGGGGAAGGAGGCACCGAGGAGCACCCCCTGTTCCCCGAGACTCTGTGGCCGCCCCGTCGCGGACGCGAGGCCTCGGAGGTCTCGGGCCCCTTCCCGCGCCCCCCGCACGCCCCGCGCCCTCTGCCCGTGCAGTCCCCAGAGGCGGCCACCAGAGGGCCCTGCCCCTCCTCTCCCTGGCGGCGGGTCACCACCCCTGCCCACAGCTGTTCCCCGCAGGAGATTGACAGCTGGGCTCCGGGTTGCCATGGGGATAGGCAAATGAGAGAGACGGGCCTGGGGCTCCGATTGGTCCGGAGGCGCGTACCCCTCCCAGAAAGGCGGGCCCAGGCGCCCGGCACTATAAGGGGGAGCGCACAGCTCGACGCTCGGCGGTGGAGGCGGGGCCGGGCTGTACGCGGGCGGAGCGAGGGGAGCCCGAGCAGCTGGAGGCGGTGGCCGCACCGCCACCCGCCGGGCCACCGCCCGGCCGCCAGCTCGGGAGCAGGGGGCCGCGGCCGGCCTGCACCCGCCGGGGAGCGACCCAGGGCTGCCCGGCGGCGTCCCCGGGGCCACCCCTGAGTTGGCTGCGTGAAACTTTTCCCCGCGCGCTTCGGCCAGGAGCCCGCGTCTCTCGCCGCCGCCCCCTCAGGGACCCGCCGCCCGTGGGGAGCGAAGGGCGGGAGAGGCCCGTGGCCCACCCCCCCGGCCTCCTGTTGGGGCTCAGCCGGCCAAGGCGGCGGGCGCGCCCCGGGCGATGGCCGCGGAGCTGGCGATGGGCGCCGAGCTGCCCGGCAGCCCGCTGGCCATCGAGTACGTCAATGACTTCGACCTGAGGAAGTTCGAGGTGAAGAAGGAGCCGCCCGAGGCCGAGCGCTTGTGCCGCCGTCTGCCGCCCGGCTCGCTCTCCTCGACGCCGCTCAGCACGCCCTGCTCCTCCGTGCCCTCCTCGCCCAGCTTCTGCGCGCCCAGCCCGGGCACCGGCGGCGGCGCGGCGCAGGCCGGGGCTGCCCCGGGGCCGGCAAGCGGGGGCCCCGGCGCCGTCGGGGGCGCCTCGGGGAAGCCGGCGCTGGAGGATCTGTACTGGATGAGCGGCTACCAGCACCACCTGAACCCCGAGGCGCTCAACCTGACGCCCGAGGACGCGGTGGAGGCGCTCATCGGCAGCGGCCACCACACCGGGCACCACGGTGCGCACCACCACCCAGAGGCCGCCGCGGCCTACGAGGCCTTCCGGGGCCAGGGCTATGCGGGCGGCGGCGCGGACGACATGGGCGCCGGCCACCACCACGGCACGCACCACGCCGCCCACCACCATCACCACCACCACCACCACGGCGGCGCGGGCCATGGCGGCGGCGGCACGGGCCACCACGTGCGCCTGGAGGAGCGCTTCTCCGACGACCAGCTGGTGTCCATGTCCGTGCGCGAGCTAAACAGGCAGCTCCGCGGCTTCAGTAAGGAGGAGGTCATCCGGCTGAAGCAGAAGCGGCGCACGCTCAAGAACCGCGGCTACGCTCAGTCCTGCCGCTTCAAGCGGGTGCAGCAGCGGCACATTCTGGAGAGCGAGAAGTGCCAGCTCCAGAGCCAGGTGGAGCAGCTGAAGCTGGAGGTGGGGCGCCTGGCCAAGGAGCGGGACCTGTACAAGGAGAAATACGAGAAGCTGGCCGGCCGGGGCGGCCCCGGGGGCGCGGGCGGAGCCGGCTTCCCGCGGGAGTCCTCGCCGGGAGTCGGGGCCAAGGGCGCTTCCGACTTCTTCCTGTGAGCACCGGA
>NW_006791731.1:1200112-1201117 GCF_000442215.2 Lipotes vexillifer
GCGGGCGGCCCGGGGCCTCGGCTCGGACTCCGCGGCCCAGGGCGAGGACGCATGGCCGGGCCGAGGCGCCCGCCGCGCGCGGACGCCCGCGTTAACGCCGCCACCTTCCGGCCGGGCCGGCCCCGCGAGCCCCGCTGCGCCGTCTGCAGGCTCCGGACTGGAGGCCCCTTCCCGCGTCGCGGCCTCCTCGCTCCCGGCCCGCGCACCTTGCCGGGTGGCCGTCCTGACGCTGCCACGACTCCTCTGCTCGGAGCGCGGCGATTCCCGGGAGAGTTGGGCCGGGTCGAAGTCCTTCCTGGCGTCCGCTTGTACATAACGTGGGATGCGCTTCTGCGCCCGACCTCACCCGGACCGCCGCGAGGGCCTCCGCCGCCGCCCCGCGCTCCTTCGCGCTCCTTCGTTTCCTTTCTTTTGGTCTCCCTACCCTGCCCTTTTCTACTCCTTTTTGAAGCGGTCTTATTTTCGAAGTATTTGTATTTATTTTGTTCGGTTATTAGAAAAGAAAACCCTAGAGGAAGCTCCCTGCTGCCCGGCCGGGGTTGCCCTCGGACGTCGCGTGTCCCAGCATGTGTCGCTTGCTCGGAGGGGCCTGGCCCCTGCCTGCCCTCCTGCCTGCCTGCCCCCCACCCTGTCACTGGCGTCCCCTAGAGATTGAAGCCGAGGAGCATTATCTATGCTGTGTTCAGTCCTGCTGCCCTACTGTACTCCACAGGGGGAGGGGGGTGGTAGCTGGCCCGGACTCCCGAGGTGCTATTTCTCTATGCACCAGATCGTATTTATGACTCCCGGGAAAATATATCTTATTTTAACCCTCAAGAGAAGTGAAAGAAAAAAAGTAATGCACAGTATTTCTGGCAGAAAAACAATTTTTTTAAAGAGGAGGTTTCGCCTGAATCTCCTGGCATGGGGGCGGGTGGAGAAAGTGTTTTTATTTTAATTTAAAATGTGTTTCGTTTTTTGTGGCTTCTTCTTTTAAGAGCTGATCACTTTTTGGAGTCGCCGGAA
>NW_006791731.1:1201284-1203226 GCF_000442215.2 Lipotes vexillifer
GCGGGTGGGGAGGCCGGTGCTCTGGCCCCTGCAGGCCCCCGGCCCCGGACCGCAGCCCATCCTGCACTCCTTCAGCGCCTGCTTCTGCTGGGCGCAGGAGACTCCAGTTCGTTGCAAGTTTCGTTGTGTTGTTGTATTTCGTTGGGTTCTTTTTCCTTTTGCTACGAAACTGAAGAAAGAGAAAAACACACACAAAATAAATCCGTTTAGATCCAAACGTCACTGGAGCCTGGCTGGTTTTTCTGTGGCTTTCGTTTTTGCCGCCGTATTTCTTCCTGACTAGAAAGAAAAGGAGGTCCCTGAGCTGGGCCCTGCCTTAGCTCTGGGTGACCTGCCCGGGCCGACAGGGAGAGACTGACCAGAGTTGTTAAAAAAAGGCTGCTGTCAGTGCCCGACCCGCAGGCACCTGTCCTGCCGCCCCTGGGCTGCCCCACTGGGAGGAGGGCCGCACAGGGCACCCCGGCCCCGCTAAGGCAGGACGCGGCCCGGTGCGTGAGGCCGTCCTTGGGGGTGACCCCACACACAGCGCCGATGCGTCCTGGTGGCAAGCGCTGTCCTCAGCTCTTCTGAGCCTGCGGTCTCCCACCTGAAGGGCCGAGGCCTGGACTGCAAGGGCACCAGGGAGGGCGGCACCTCTGGGAACTTCACGCTAAGAGAGCTGGGGCCACCGTAAGACACTTGACTGTTACCTCTGTTCACGACGGGAGGGGGATGGAGTCCGGTGAAGTCTACGGTTTGCGCATTTGGAGAAGAGCTTGCCACGGAACTTGCCAAGGCTCCCCGCTTTTCTGTCTGGGGACAGCAAGGCTCCTCCTCACGGCTGGGACAGCTGCAGGTCCCGCGAGGATGTCGCCTGAGCTTGTTTTAGTGCCTCTGTCTGCAAGACAGAGAAAAGCCGGGGGCTGGCGCCTCCCCCTTTGCCTTAGAGTGAAACTTAGAACCGAGAGGTTGGGTCTCTGTGAGGGTTTGAGCAAAATCCCCAAACCCAGGGGCTGAGTCCTCCGAGCCCCAGGGAGGGGAGCGAGCTGCCCTCTCCGTGGGCAAAAACGCTGGTGCAGACAGAAGTAGAAATGTGGGCGTGGGGGAGCGAGTTAAGGGGAGCAGTTGGGGAGACTGGCCAACCTCAGGACGCCCCGCCGCTCAGACTCTTGCCGACGACGAGGGGCCCAGAGTCTGGGTGCGTGCGAGGGCCGGTCTTCCGGCTGGTTTCGATGAGGGCACCTTAGTTTCCACTGCTGCCGCCTGAGGGGCCACTGGAGAGCCATCCTCCCGGCAGAGAAAGCGGATGGAGGGCTGAGGGCCGGGCAGCCTGACGGTCGGTCTTCTTTTGCGGGGAGGGGTTGGTGGGCAGGGAGCCGCGCTCAGCCCTCTCCCTCCAGCACCCCAGGCCTCTCAGAGCCCAGTACTCGGGGCCTGGACCGGGCAGTGGGGCTGGGGTGGGACAGGGAGGCTCGGGAAGTGCCCCCGCCGCCGCGCCCCCGCGCCCCCCGCGCCCCAGTGCTTGGGCTCCTCTGCAGGGCGGGCCTGAGCGAGGGGCTGAGTGCTGGGTTTGGTTTCACTTTCCTCTCCTTCTATTTTCTTTTGCTTTTTCCTCCCTGCTTCCGTCTTTCTTTTTCCTTCCTTTCTTCCCCCACCTCTTCTCTCCTCTGGTTTTCCCTCTAGGATAAGCTGGAGAAGACAAATGAACACGGAGAACAGGGAAATTATTGGAGGAGGCAGGAGGAACGCTTATTTTTGTGTTTAGAGACAGAACTTTTCCAAAAAGCTTTCAGGGGATCCACGAACTCTTGCAGGAAAGCTGCCAGCCTGTGGAAAGCATCTCTGAGCCCCTGGAGCACCTCTGAGTCCTCCAGGAGTGCAGAGCTTAGGCCCCCTACCTGCTCCCTCCTCCTAGCGGGGCGCCGTCGGGCAGGTGCTGGGGGCGGAGCTTCTGCCCGCGGTG
>NW_006791731.1:1203311-1205443 GCF_000442215.2 Lipotes vexillifer
GGTGGGGCGGGGCCCAGGGGTGGGGGCTGGAGAGGGAGGTGCGTGGTGGAGCGACTCCACCTCACTGGGCCTGGGGCCACGAGAGCAGGGGGACCTCGGGCGTGTGACAGCCAGCGCTCAGGTGTGTCTCTATCTGCCTGTATGAGTGTGATGTGACTTGTGTCCCTGTAGGTGTGGGGAGGGCAGTGGCAGCACCGAGATCCCTGGAGCCACCTGGACTGGTCTGAGAGGGAGCTGGTGGGGCAGCGAGGGCCCCCGCCTGGGGTAGGGGTGACTGCAGTGTCCAGGCTGCAGGACAAGCCTCCACTCAACGCCCAGGTCCATGGGCTGCTGTGCCAGCCTGGATGTTCAGGGGGCCGTGGTGGTACCCTTGCCTCGGTCACTCCTGGAAGGGCCTATCCCGGAGCCTTGCACCCTGTCAGCTCACACCTTCATCCTCTGCCCTCCGGGAGGGGGCTCCCCTGAACCAGCATACAGGCAGAATCTGCACCTAGCGGCCTTGGGGCCCCAAGCACCCTGGCCACCCCCTGCCCCTGCCCCCGCCTCTGGGGGGATCCTTTCTTCATTCCTTTGTTATTTCATTCAGTTGGAGTCCCAACTCTGTGCCAGGCCCAGTGGGGACCACAGCAGGGACCAAAACGACAGCCCTCACCTGGCGTTCCAAGGGAGAGAGACAATCACCCACCCAGTAAGCAAGACAGCAGCAGCGGCTGAGTGCCTGGAGGAAAGGAGTGGGTGGCGGTTCGGTGTGGGGAGGTCTAGGACATTAGAGCAGATTTGGGGCAGCCTGGAAGGCAGCATGAGGACCTCGTGTTCCCAGAGGGCCCAGGAGTCGCCCTCCGGAGGCCTGGGGGCTGAGTGAGCGGACTGTGACCCGTGGCCCAGGAGAAGACAGGGCAGCATACACACACACTGGACACGTGCACACTCATTACACTCGACATGCACAGATCCACACGTAGATGACAGCGCAGCTGTGGCTCCCACACATGCACTCAATGCACTCCACACACTCCCCTGCATGGCTGCCCCACTGCGGGGCGGGCGGTGGGTGGCAGGATGGAGTCCCTCTCCCCCTCCCTCACCTCTCCCCCGCCCTCGCCCACCACAGCTGTGCTCACTGCCGCCCGCTGGGATCCCCAGGACCACCCCGGCACCGACAGCCCCCGCTCCCAGCCCAGGGAGGCTGCCTGAGCTGAGGCCCCAGCACCCCACACCCCATCCCGGCCCTGCTCCGCCCCTGCATTACAGGCCCTCACCCCACACACAGAGCACCCAGCTAAGCCTCATTTTCCCCTTGTGCAAGGATCCCTACACCCCAAACACACGCGAACACAGCACAGCTGCTGCCCTCGTCCTCCAGCTGGTTAAGGATTCCGGGAAAAACCCTGAGCTGGGATTCGAGGGGACCCAGACGGGCCCTGGGCCCCTTCCCCAGCTGCTGGCCCTAGGGGATGCCCAGGGCTGCTCGGTACTGGGGCCCCCACTTCTGTTCACAGTCGGCAGCACCCCCTCCCCCGCCTCTCTCCATTTCCACACCAGCCCAGCCCTCTGCAGCGGATGGCTGTCCGCTGGCCCCTCCCCGGCCTCCTATTTATAGCTGCTCCTGGGTGGGGCCGGCCAAGGCCAAGGTGTCCTCTTCCCTGGCCTCCCCCCTCCCCAGGATGGGCGCACACGCAGACACGCACACGCAGATAGACACGGCCACACGCGTGGGCTGAGACATGTGCAAATGCACAAACCCACATACACACGCACACACAGGACTGGACGTGCTCAGAAGCACACAGATCCAGGAACCCATGACAGCACACGCTGGACCTGCACAGACGCACACAGGGACCGTGTGGGTTTTCTGTCCCAGGCCCAGGCCCTTCACCCCACGTCCTGGCCCTGTGACCTCATGAGCGCTGACACTGGCCACCCCAGGGAAGTGCCACCCTCAGCTACTGCCCAGCCCCGGACCCTACGGCTGCCCCACCTGCCCCTTTATCCTCTCTCTCTGGCCAGCCTGGGTCCTCCGTGCCACTAGTGAGGTTCCAGATGCCCTCCAGGATGGAGGCCTCCTCCCGCTGCCTGGGCTAAGAGCAGAGGCCTCTTCAGCTTCACCTCGCGTCGCCCCCCCCCCCCCC
>NW_006791731.1:1205453-1207849 GCF_000442215.2 Lipotes vexillifer
CCCCGCCATGTGGTAAAGGCCAGGTCCTGTCCCAGTGGGAACCATCACCAGTTGCACTGGACTGGGGCCTCCATGTCCAGAATTCACTCTCTCAGCGGGTACCATGTCCAGACCCGGGCTGGGCCTGAGTGATGCCAGGCTGGCCTGGCCTAGAAGGGCGCAGGGAGCTGTGAAGGATTCCGAGCTGCAGACTGACCTGTGGGGAACTGGTGCGGCCAGGGCTGCGCGACCTGCCCACCAGGCAGGGCTGGGAGCCTGGGGCCCAAGGAAGGGTCAAAGTAGCCCGTGGCACTGGCCCTGGGACTCTCTGGCCCCAGGCCGAGGGACTTGGGACAGGGTGAGCACTGGGCGTCAGGACAAGTCACCCAGACCCCAGTGGGCCTGCGTCTTCTCACCTCTAGCCGCTCGGGGAAGCAGACAAGTGGCAGGTTTGAGCTGGCCACAGAGATGACAGGCTGCGTTGTCCCCAGCACTTGAGGGGACAGTTGGGGGACAGGGAAGGGCCACCAGTCCCGTGGAGGTCCAAAGCTGCCCCCCCGCACAGCCCGTAGCCCTG
Organism: Lipotes vexillifer; assembly: GCF_000442215.2. Classification (NCBI taxonomy): domain Eukaryota; kingdom Metazoa; phylum Chordata; class Mammalia; order Artiodactyla; family Lipotidae; genus Lipotes; species Lipotes vexillifer. The sequence goes on from NW_006791731.1 coordinate 1,206,010, forward strand.
CCTGCGGCTCTGACCGCACAGGACCAGCTCTGTCACCTCCCTGGGCCCAGCTACACTGTCAGCAGTTCCTGAGGCCACAGAGTCTGGCCACGGGCCAGGGAGGCCCTGCTGGGGTGCAGGGAGGTTGGTCTCACCCCTGCTCTCCCAGATACAAGCCCAGCCCGCCTGGCCACCACGGGGACACCGCACCGGATCGAAGGAGGGCCAGCCTGGAGAAAAGTCTGCCTTTCCTCCAGGGGGGAGGGGACTCATTCATTCACTCAAAACTATTCATGGAGCACCTACTGTGTGCTAAGTTCTATTCTAGAAGGTGAGGACAGAACTGGGAACAGGACAGACAGCCCACTGCCTAGGGGGTCCTATTCTGGTGGGAGGCTGCCCTCCAGCCTGGGGGCCAGACCAGCAGAGGAGGCGGAAAGGCCGTCCTGCGTTTGCTGCTGGTGAGCCGGCGGGGTAGGGCTGGGGCCCGGGAAGTGGGACGGTGGGCTCAGGTCACCGTGGGGGAAGTTTTGCTAAAAGGAGAGCAGATCAACAACGGGGCTGGGAAGAAAGTTAGAGAAGGTGGGCGTGGACCCGAGGGTGAGGGCGCGGGGCTGGGGAAGGCAGAAGGGCGGGAGCTGGAAGGACCGGACCGGCGGGGGCTGCAGTGCTGGGAGCGCTGCGCTGCGGGGGAGGGCAGGGCAAGGCGGGCAGGGCCGCTGTGGGGCACCCCTCGCTCCCACCACACCCTCGCTGGCGCCGAGCTCCCGGCACACCTGCCCTTGGGCCGTTCACGAGGCTCCCGCCGCCGCCGCCGCCGCCGCAGCCTCGCCCGCGGCCCCAGCGCAGCAGCTACGAGTAATTTGCCGGTGGCGGGCTCAGCGCCGGCCTAATTCGCGGTGACACCGCTCAGCTGCTGAGGGCTCGAGTTGTCACAGCCGATTAGCCGCGACCCCGGAGGAAAGAAGGCTGGCAGGCGGGGGCGGAGGAGGGGACGCGGAGGGGCAGGCGCAGGGGAGGGGCAGGCCGAGCGCGCCGGGCGCGCCCTCCCGCCTCCGTCTCTTCCTCCTCCGCCCCCTCCTTCAGGGAGCTTCCAGGCTGACCTGGCGTCCTCGCCTAGGGAGAACGGGTCGGGAACATTCTCAGGACTCGGGCGCCAAGCTAGAACCCTGCTAAAATGCAGACGCCCTGAGCCTCAGGGCGGCGAGAACCAGCAATTCTAGGGCGCTCGGGGCTGAAGCCACAGGGCAGGGGGTGTGGAGACCAGAAGGTTTTCTTTGGGGGCCGGGTTGGATCGCAGGAGGAAACAGGTTTGGGAGGATGGAGGGGCCTGCAGGGAGACGCCCCCGAGAGTCAGGGGGTGGTGCTGCAAGGAGCAGACTGTGGGTGTGGGACCTCAGCGCAGTGTTGCTGGGAGCAGCGTGCGGAAGGCGTGCTCCAGCTGCCCGCAGCAGCAGCCTTCCTCCTATGCCTCTCGGCCCTGGCACTGCCCTGAGCCCGGCCACTTCCTCCACGCTGGCCTCCCTGACTCTGGAGCGCTTGCTGGCTGACACCCCAGTTAGGTGTCCTGAGGCCAGCTGGGATCGGCCATGCTGGCCTCAAGGGGAATTGTTCCCCATCGCTGGGCCACTGCCTTCCCAGATAGCCACGCTCTGCCGCCCCCCGACTTGCCTCCGCCCCCCATCCCACCGTTCCCTCCCTTCCCGGTCCCCACAGGGGCGGGTGCCTTGGCCTCTCGCCTTGTGGCCTCAGCCATGTCCCTTGCGACTCCTCCTCGACACCTGCGTCACTTCAGTCGGGGCCCAGCCCCCAGGAGGCTGCCCCCCCACTTCTCTCCCACGGGCCCTCCCACCCTGTCCTC
>NW_006791731.1:1208009-1209147 GCF_000442215.2 Lipotes vexillifer
GCCACGGTGGAGTGTCCAGCATGTGCCAGGTTCCAGATTGCCCGATGGCCTCCTGGGAATGGTCCTGGATGGCAAGGGCCCATTTTGCAGATGAGGGGCCGGGCTGAGGGGCTGGGCATGGAGAAGCCAGGGACTGTCCTCAAGGTCGCTCAGCGGGGCCCAGCCGGACCCCAGAGGCCAGTCGACAAGGACGCAATTGCCAGTACCTCTGTTAAGGAGAGTTCCGCTGCCCCTTCTCCCGCAGTGTCAGACCCAGGGGACAGGGGCGGGGTCCCCTCGAGGCCCCCTCAAGCTCTCTGCAGGGCACAGGTGCCCCAGCGAGCAGCTGACGACCTGGCCCTGGCAGGGGGCACAGCCCATTACTTCCCTGAGACACAAGGGGTTTTAAACACCGCTGGCTGTGGTTAGGGTCCGCCCAGACCTGACCCCAGCTTCTCCCTCGTGCCTCTGGTCTCTCCTCTTCAACTCCAGGCAGGAGCCGCCTGTGGCTTCCCAGTGCCTTCACTCCCAGCTCCTGAGGGATCTGACTGTAGCCCTGGGGCCTCAGGGCTCTCTGATTCCTGTCCCAGGTGCCTCTTCCTTCCTCACCTTTCCCGCTAACTCCCACCTGCTCCCAGCATCCCGCTTGCCCACTCCTGCTGACCCCACACTCATCCACCCCAGATACGGTGGTGAACGGAGCCCCACCCACCCCATGCGGCCACTGGCTCAGCCCCAGCTCCACCCCCACTGCCTGGGGCCCCGACACAGCTGAAACCTCCCTATCCTCGGGGGACCCCACCATTTGGGGTTTGGGAGGGGGCTGGGGCGTGGCCAGAGGGGCACCGGAGGAAGGTGGCGGGGCTCCCTGGCCTGCACCCACCACCGGCCCGAGGCTTTCCTCAAGTGCTGCCGTGGGGGTGGGAGCCACGCCTTCCCAGGGTGGGGCACGTGACCTCGTGACTGTGGGTGTGAATGGCAGAAGATGTCAAAAGGTGGCACTTCCAGATGTGGGTGAGACGCTCTGGCTGGGTCACTGCAGGACACGCACATGGATCAGTACACAGAGCACGTGGGAGCACAGCCCTGGGACCTGTTACTCCAGGGCGGGCAGGTGTGAGCACTGCCACCATCTCGAACTGCAGGGGCAGGGCTGGGT